>NC_054484.1:81184449-81498616 GCF_017639515.1 Carcharodon carcharias
CAGTGGCAGCTTTCCACACCATATCATCCCAATCCCAACACATTAATCATACATTCCTGGGAAACAGGCCATTTTGATGGAGGGCAGGCTCTCATTTGCCTGCCATGTCACCACCTAGCCACTTCCTCCCACTGGGTGCCATATGTAAAGTGAAGCTGCATGCACACCTCTCAGTGCTTCCAGTCCAAGACTCCTGCACAGTAGATATGTCCCTGAAAGGCAAGAAGACTGCAGCCCCCTTATTCAGTGATGCATCCCTGGAAAGGCCAGCCATGATGTCCCCTACCCCTGCTCTAGCCGCAGGAGGGGCAGCAAAATCACCAATCCGGCTTGGGGGGCAGCGGCAGTGATGTTCAATGCTCTGCAAAAGAGAACAGTCACACAATGCCAAAAGAGCATGAATGATCTCTTCCATTCTGCCAGGGTAAGTCACTCTTTCATCACTCTCAACTCACACACTTACAAACCCATCACACATCCACAGGACCCTCACTCACTGCTGGTTCAAGGGACATCACCATTCACTCTTTCACACTCACCATCGTTGTCCTCATCCCATCCATAGGACCACTCACCACCCACTCAGGCCAGGCATACTTATCATCAGAATTACCTGGAAAAACTCAGCAGGTCTGGCAGCATCAGCGGAGAAGAAAAGAGTTGACATTTATATTATATTTCAACTCTTTCTTGGACTCGAACTCAAGTTCTGTCGAAGGGTCATGAGGACTCGAAACGTCAACTCTTTTCTTCTCCGCTGATGCTGCCAGACCTGCTGAGTTTTTCCAGGTAATTCTGTTCTTGTTTTGGATTTCCAGCATCCGCAGTTTTTTTGTTTTTATACTTATCATCAGGCCTGGCAGGTGTCCTGCTTACACTCTCCCCATCTCTATTCATACAGGACAAGCTGGCACACAACAAGAGGGAGAGTTTGCAGACCGGTGGCGGAATCTCTGAAATCAAGGTCCTCACGGACTTTGAAAACAGAGCCATCTAGCTGGCCGGCGAGGATCTGGGCCAGTCCTGAGCTGATGGTGAGGTCAGCGCTGCTCTACCAAGTGAGGGTCCAGCAGTGCAACATCCATCAGACAACCATGCTGTGAGTGATGTGTCCTGTTTCACAGTCACTGCCACGTACTAACTATCTCTCCTTGCTTTCACAGGCACATCTGGGAAACAGCCGAGGGAGCTCACGACCCAAGGCCTCGACTCAAGCTCCGAAGCCACCTCAGAAGAGGAATCTGTTGAAATCCGCAGTGAACACCCATCACAGCGCTCACCCACACTCTCCACCAGCGCAGATTAACACACCTCGGTGGGGCCTAGCTTTAGAGTAGCCTCGGGATCACAATCTGGTGAGCACATTGCACTGTCTGATCCACAGCAGGCAGAGGCAGGGACTTCCCAGGTTTCAGGCACTCAGAGGACTGCTGGAGGCCAGAAATCTGATGAGTCCGAGTCAGACAAAGAGCCTCTGGACTCGGTCATGTCACAGTTGCTGGAGCTGCAAAGGCAAGCTCGGAAACATCAGGAAGGGATGTCCGCCGCACTCTTCCGATTGCAAGGCACAATGGAGAGTCCATCTTCCTTCACTCTGAGGTGACAGCGCTGGCATGCCGAGGTCAACACTGGCAGGATGGCAGCTGCCATGGAGACCTTGGTCCAGGACATCAGTCCTGCACAGGCACAATTCCATTGCTGATGCCATAGTTGGCCTCCAACAGTACCAACGCGAGGGGGATGTGGAGAAGCTCGATCTCACTCCAGCTACCCCTTCCTCTCAAGAGTCAGGGAGGAGGGTCAGCAGGTACACAACCAGGGGCCATCCACCCAGGTGACTCGGGGAGTGACCGGCCCATCCCAATCCCCTCTCCCTGTGACCCCAGCAGCTCCAGCTCCACAGGCTGAGGAGGGTGCCACTGCCACACAGCAGGATCCTGAAAGCAGGCCGGGGCCCTCCAGGTCGCGGCCCTCCTGAGGACGTCCGCCAAGGTCATCACAGACAGGGCTTGGCAGTCAGCAGGCTGCCTCCACCTCCACTGTGGAGTCCAGGGAGCACCATGACATAGCGGCAGGGTTAGGAAAGTTAAGATGACGTTGTTGCACAGCCTGGGCATGGCTGTTAATCACTTGTACATACTGTTCACTATTGTCAATAAACTCCCAAGAATGTCTCCCTGCCTATGGCTCCTTGTTCTGATGAGCAGTGTTCATGTCGCTCAGATTTGAAACCTTTCTGCACAAGGTAAAGGCATGTGTCTCAGTCCAGGTCATCTTCCCTGTGCTTTGTGCAACCTTCCCAGCACACTGATGGTGCAGCTTCACTATCACTGGTCACATCAATCCTTCCTGCACCTCGATGGGGCTTATTATTGCTGCCAGAATGTCCTGGACCAGCGTAACGGGAGTTCCGTTGTTTTCCCTGTGTGCTCCCAGCACCTTTGAGATGCAGCTGGCCGCCCCCATCTCATCAGTGTCTGTGTCCGTGACAGTGGGGCCCTGAAGGGTTCAGCTCACAAAGGATGCCATAGGATCAGGAGAAGTGAAAGTTTCCTCGCTGCATCCCCATGATATGACCCTGTTCACAGAGCGCAAGTGGTCTGCCATCAGCTATTCTCAGAGGCTATGTGAGGATCTAAGGAGTGTCCTCACTGCCCATCATCATCATCCTCCTGGAATGTAGGGACTATGGGCATCTGCTGCGTCTCCATGACAGGAGCGTTATCACAGAGGATATTAGTGCTGCCATAAGCCAGACTGTAGTCAAATGTTCACAGATGCACTGTGAGGTTCTATGTGGTCACCTCACTGCATCATCCTCCATAAATCTAGCAGCTACGAGGGCCTCACGAGCATGCCTGCCTTGTCTGGCCAATGCAAGGGCCTCATCCCTGTCATCCTTGCCTTTGAGGGCCTCCTCAAACTCCTCCTGTCGGCATCCTCCTCATCGGAGGAGACATGTAGCTCCTCCATCTCCTCCTCAGCCAGCTCCTCTCCCCATTGCAGCGCCAGGTTGTAAAGGGCGTAGTAGGTGACAATGATGTGTGACACCCTCTGTGGACTGTATTGCAGGGCTTCACCAGACTGGTCCAGGCACCAGACCTAATTTTCACCATCCCAATGGTTTGCTCCATCAAAGTTTGAGTTGCAGCATGAGCCTTGTTGTACCTTCTCTCTGCTGCAGTCTGAGGCCGATGCAGGGGTGTGACTAGCCATGTCCTCTGTGGGTAGCCCTTGTCCCTGAAGAGCTAATCCTGCAGCCTATCAGGACCCTGGAAGATGTCAGGGATCTGAGACCTACTGAGAGTGTAGGAGTTGTGGATACTCCTTGGGAACCGTGTGCAGACCTGCAGGATGTGTTTGTGGTGGTCGCACACCAGCTGCACATTCAGCAACTGGAAGCTCTTGCGATTGATGTAGTTGACCGCGTGTTGCCACGGAGATCTGAGCACAGTCAATGGCAAGCTGCACCTTTGGGAAACCGGAGGTCTAGGCAAATCCCATCGCTCTTGCATTCTAACTTTCCTGATCCCAGGCGAAATGCACAAAGTTGCGAAAGCCGTGACCTCATGGATACACTTGTGCGTGGGAGCTTGCGATATCCCACAGACATCACCTTTGGAGCCTTAAGGGAGACACTGGGGTAAAAATTGAGCACCACTGTCACTTTCACAGCCAAAGGCAATGGATGCCCTCCATGTCCCCGTGGCACCAAATCCTGCAGCAGCTAGCAGATATGGCCGACCAGTTCCCTGAACATGTGCAGTCTTCAGCGACGCTGGTTCTTGGTCATCTGCAGGAATGACAAGCACCGTCTATAGACCCTGGGTGTAGCTAGGGATCGACCAGCAACGGTTCACTATGGCTCTTTGACTGCATACACGGGAGCCTCAGCTGCTCCTTCTTCCTGAGGGTGTTGCTCCTCCCTCTGCCCAGCTAGACGCCTCTGTCACTCTCTTTCCTTTGTCTCCGCTCTCTATATGCCACGAGGCATACAGCTAGGACACCAGGCTCCATGATCCTGATGCTGTTGTTCTGCAGGATGAAAGAGAGAGATGCGTGGGTTAGCTTGGCTGTTCTAAGATCCCCTCTTGGTTAAGTCTGAAGGCCCCTTAATGCACCCCAGAGTGTGCTGGCCACCACTTGGATGGCTGCCCGAAACCCCATCCACCTCTGCCCCACTCCACCTGATCACTTGGTGGCAGCCTTGCCCACTGGACTGCCTACTGTGGTCTAGGCTCAGGCCTAACCCACACCACAAGACTGCACTGTTAGCTTGAACCGTGGGGGAGAGTTGTCCAAACCGGAATGATGACATTGCAAGGGGCTGTGAGCACCTCCACCAGTGACTGCTCCATGGCTGGATTTAGCGAGGAGATTGAACAACTTGCCCAGTCATCCAATTGTCCTGCAGTCCACTAAAACGCTAATTAGTTTGCAGTCTGTGCTCAAGGGGTGAAAAGCTCTGGAGCATTGGTGGCACTTTCAGGCCTCTGCGCTGCTCGAGTGGGCAGATAAGTAGAGGTCAGACTCCAAGCACGTCAACTTCTCAGCTGCAGAGGAATGGTCACTTTATACAAGGTTTCCCTAATGTGTGCCTGCGTCCTTTCCCACCACTCCACATGTGATTGTGCACTACCATCAACCGCAGTGCAACCCTTGCCCCAGCACCACCCTGTCAGCCAGCCAGGAAAATGCAACTTGCCTGTGCCCTTGCCAAAATGTGCAGCGCCTCAACCTTGAGGTCCAACAGGCGACCCTTGTGAGCATTATGCAACATTACTGTGCATTCACCTCCGAGTTCCCCTCGATGTACAGCTTGTCACGTGCATGCCTTGTAAATGCTGTTGTGAAACACATCGGTGTCTTGGATGATTCACCGTGGAAGGGGGGATGATTCTGCCGAGCTGGACTTATGCAGATGCATTACAAAGAAGTGCCTGATGTGCAGTGGTGGGAAACGTGGCCCACCATTGACGGGTAGAGCAGACAATTACAAACTGGCCTTCCTGCCATATTGCCCGCTCACGCCCAATGCCAGTGGGCACGGAAAATTCCTCCCTTGAGAAATGAAGCTGGGCAAGTGGATGAGGTAGCAGTGGGTGACCATTTTGGTGATAGTGACCATAATACAGTTAGATTTAGTATAATTATGGAAAAGGATAAAGACAGAACAGGAATAAAAGTTCTAAATTGGGAAAGACAAATTTTACAAAGCTGAGAGATGATCCGGCGAAAGTGAATTGGTTCCAGCCACTTGAAGGGAAATCAGTGACAGATCAGTGGGAGGCTTTCAAATATGAGATTCTACGGGCACAATGTAGACATCTCCACATAAAGAAAAAGCATGGTACTGTCAGATCTAGAGCCCCCTGGTTATCTAGAAGCATACAAGGTAAAATAAAGCAGAAAAACAAAGCTTACGAGTCATAAAAAACTTAATACTGTAGAGAGCCTAGAGGAGTATATAAAGTACAGGGGTGAAGTAAAAAGTTAATTAGGAAAGCAAAGAGAGATTATGAAAAAATATTGGCAGATAAAATCAAGGAAAACCCGAAGATGTTTTACCAATACATTAGGAGTAAGAGAATAACTAAGGAAAGGGTAGGGCCTATCAGAGATGTACGTGGTAACTTGTGTGTTCATGCTGAAGATGTGGGCAGGGTTCTCAATGAGTACTTTGTCTCTATCTTCACTAAACAGAGGGATGATGCTGACATTCTAGTTAAAGAGGAGGAGTGTGAAATATTAGATACAATAAGCATAATGAGAGAGGATGTACTGGAGAGACTGACATCCTTCAAGGTGGATAAATCACCAGGGCCAGATGCATTATATCCCAGGCTGTTAAAGGGAGTTAGGGAGGCAATAGCAGAAGTTCTGAGGGTAATTTTCCAATCCTCACTAGAAACAGACAAGGTACCTGACGATTGGAGGCCTGCGAATGTTGTACCATTATTTAAAAAGGGTGTGAGGGATAGGCCAGAAAATTCTAGGCCAGTCACTCTGAGTTCGGTGATGGGAAAATGATTAGAATCAATTCTGAGAGACAGGATAAACTGTCACTTAGAAAGGAATGGATTAATCTAGGATAGTCAGCATAGTTTTGTTAGGGGGAGTTCATGTCTTACTAATTTACTTGAATACTTTGAGGAAATAATAAGGAGGATTCATGAGGGTAGTGTAGTGGATGTTGTCTACATGGATTTTAGTAAGGCATTTGACAAGGTCCCACATGGAGGCTGGTCAGAAAAGTAAAAGCCCATGGGGGAATGTGGCGATTTGGATCCAAAATTGGCTCAGTGGCAGGAAACAAAGGGTAATGGTTGATGGATGTTTTTGTGTTTTTGTGAATGGAAAACGGTTTCCAGTGACGTTTCACAGGGTTCAGTGTTGGGTCCCTTGCTGTTTGTTGCATATATTAATGGTTTGGAGTTAAATGTGGGTGGCAGCATTGGGAAATTTGCAGATGAGACAAAAATTAGTTGTGTATTTGATAATGAAAAGGATAACTGTTGGCTCCAGAATGATATCAATGGATAGAAAAGTGGCAAATGGAATTCAATCCAGAGAAGTGCGAGGTAATGCATTTGAGAAGGGCAAACAAAGCTCGGGAATACTCAATAAATGGGAGGATATTGGGAGGGGTAGATGAAGTGCATGTCCATAGGTCCCTGAAGGTGGCAGGACAAGTGGATAAAGTGATAAAGAAAGCATACGGAATGCTTTCCTTTATTGGATGAGGTGTTGAATAAAAAGCAGGGATGTAATGCTGGAACTGTATAAACTGCTGGTTAGGCCACAGCAGGAATTTTGTGTACAGTTGTGTACCAGTGAGTAGGCTGGTGCTATTTTCCTTGGAACTGCGGAGACCGAGGGGATGACCTGATTGAGGTGTACAGATTATGAGGGACTGAGATACCGTTTCCCCTAGCGGAGAGGTCAATTACCAGGGGGCACAGATTTAAGATGATTGATAGAAGGATTAGAGGGGACATGAGGAAAAATTTCTTCACCCAGAGGGTGGTGGGTGTCTGGAATGTGCTGCCTGGTTTGGTGGTGGAGGCAGAAACCCTCAACTCATTTAAAAGGCACCTGGATCTGCACCTGAAGTGCTGTAACCTGCAAGGATACAGACCAAGTGCTGGAAGGTGGGATTAGAAGGGCAGCTAGTTTTTCATTTTTTCTCTTTCAGCCAGTGCAGACATGATGCTCTTCCTGCACCATAACTTTTCTAAAGTGTTTCTGGGGGTAAACTTAAGTGTTTCTATGGAGTGAAGTCTTGGGGAAAGGGCTCAGCACAACTTATAGTTATAGCCCTCAAAGCCCTGCTCCAGAGACTTGAGTCATCTAGGTTAATCCATCAACATTGCACAGAGGGGGTGTTTTATTGCCAGAAGTGTCATTTTTGGGAGATATTAAACCAGGCCATGCTAACCTGTTCAGGTTGACATATAAGATCCCAGGGCCCTATTTGAACAAGAGCAGGTAGTTTTCTCAGGGGCCTGGCCAAACCTCCTTCATCAACCAATACAAGTTGCAGTAATTAGCTGCGTGGCTAGAACTACGTCCACAATTGGACTGTGGGTGTGCCAACATCATATGGATGGTTCAAGAAGGCATCTCATCACCATGGGATGGGGAATAAACACTGGCCTTGCCAGTGACACTTTCATCCCATGAACAAATAAAAAGAAAGTTTGCCTGTAAAATAACAGTGACCGCATTTCACAGCAATGCATTGGTTGTGAAGTACTCTGGGATATCCTGAAGCTGCAAATGATGTTGGATAAATTCAAGCTCTTTCTTATATTCCTCAGATGTGGATTTAGGAACTGCAAAAAAAAGGGTAGCTTCTCTAAGGTTTTATTGATCCAGAGTCAGGAGTGTTTTGAAGGTAGAAACTTGGGGTTAGAGGTTAGAAAAGAAAAGCTTGCATTTATACAGCATGTGATCAAGTCTTCAGGCTGCCTCAAAGCACTTCATAGACAATGTATTATTGTGGGAGAGGCCATTACTGTCCTAAAATAGGATAGATTTCCACATAGCATGATCCTACCAACAGCAAAAAACCAGCTGATATTCCCTGCTCTTTAAACAACGTCAAGAGATCTTTAACATTTATTTGAACAGGCAGACTGAATCTAGCTGGAATACTGGGTGGAATTTAATGTTGGCAACAGGGGGAGATGGAGCACCCACCAGCTGGAAAACTGGTAGCAACCGCTGCATCACTTCTCTTCAGAAGGCCTAAGACAATCAGTCTGGACAGCAAGGGCCTCCCATGAAATTGAACTCCAAGCAATGTGGAAATAATTTTTATTCTTTCATGGGATGTGGGCATGGCTGGCAAAGGCCAGTATTTGTTGCCCATCCTTATTGCCCTTGAACTGAATGGCTTGCTCAGTCAAACTGAGACAAGCACATTGCTGCAAGTCTGGAGTCACATGTAGGCCAGACCAGGTAAGGATGACAGATTTCTTTCCCTAAAGGACATTAGTGAGCCAGATGGGTGTTTACAACAATTGATGATAGTTTCACGGTCACCATTACTGGGGCTAGCTTTCAATTCCAGATTTATTTATTGAATTCAAATTTCACCAGGTGCCATGGTGGGATTTGAACCCTATCTGCTTACCTCTACAGTACCAGTAGCATCACAGGAAGTGATGGACACTGCCGGTATTACCCTTGGACCTTCACCTAGGATCGCCGATGGATCCCTAGAGAAAGGCGAGTGTAGGTGGGATGGGGTTGGTAGGGACGGGCTGCCAGCGAGGGGATGGGGGTGAATGGATCGAAAGCAAGGGCTTTCTGTGGACTCTCCGCACCCTCCCTCTCCTTCCTGATGACCAGTGCCTTGATTAGGTACAGAATGCCGTAGAATGAAGGATGTTATATTTTGGGACTGTCTCTTAGATAAAATGAAGGGGGTCGTGCGATCTATTCTGAAGTCTGCCTGACAACAAGCTTGAATGGTTTGACTGGAATGGGTAACTTGAGTGACAAATGTTCTAGAAGGCTCTAGTGAATGGCAAAATGTGACGATTGTATGACATGTAAGAAAAATAATTAAGTGTTCAGGAATTCAGGATGATGGCCAAGAAATAAACTTCATGGGCTTGTGGAAAGGGCTGAAAAAGTAGGGAATCAGAAAATGCAGTGCAAGCATTGATAGTGGATCTGCAAGTGACACTTGCACCAGAAAATGATCAGGAACTGGAGTAAGAACTTCCAGTGCGAGAGAGCAACCTCTCAGCAGTGGTCCCCACAGACATTAAACTTTATCTAGAGCTGTAGCTTGAACAGATTGGACAATGAAACAAATGCCATGGAACAGTCTCAGAACAGATCTAGAAGAAGTCCTCATGCCTGTGAAATTTTGGTAGCTACCAATAAAGTAATAACAGGCACAAAACCAAAGGAATTAGATAGCTGGAGTTTGGAGTTTATTCTGGGCTACCAGAAAAGAGGAAACCAGCTGTGTTTCTGAAGTGTTTCTGAACTTGCCCAAAGAGGCAGCAGATATAGAAAGAAATTTATGGAAACTAAACAAATGTGTCTATGGCCTGAATGGCACTTTCAAGGTGGGGTATCTTTTGGTAAGATTTGCCCTGCTCAAAATATATCATATTCAACTAAAAACAGATCCTGAATGTTTTATTGGTATCAGAAAAGGGAAACTTCAGGCATCTTCATGATGAATGTTGATGATTTTGTATAGGTAATTTGTAATTTAAGAAATGTATTATTAATATGATTAAAATAGAATTTTAAATTGGGAGTCAGGCTTGTGGCACTTTTTAATATATTGGTTTAGATATTAAGCAAAGTGGCCTGGAATTACTTCAAATCAACAATTCCATTTAAAGTTACTCCCATCCCGGGTAATTGTACACAAGGTCATCACAGAGAGATAATGTTATATCTAAAGAGACAGAGCAATTGTGAAGCTTAATGAGTCAGCTGAACTACTTGTGCAGTCAGACTATGACAGATGCTAGTTTAGATGTGTTAGACTTAAATACCGTGATGAAATGCCTCAAGTAGAGAATGTTCTTAAGGGCAAATAAAACATTTTGAAAATTAAATTAAATCTGGATAAATGCATAAAGTTCCCATCCTTAGATCACCTAAATAACATGAAGCTAGTCATTTTTAGTGATGTTTCATACGCTAGTCTTCCTGATAGGTGTTTCAGTCCAGCTTATTTCATAATATTTCTTATGGGTGAGAATGTGAAATGTCCTGTGGCTTGGAAAGCTAAAAACATAAAAATGTTTGTTAAAAGTATTCTGGTTGTTGATACACTAATTTTTGTGGAAGCAGAGGATATTGGATTCTATTTGACAAAATATTTTATGTGCTATTCCATTAAATTGATGTACTGAAGACATTGTATAGATAATCACTCATTGTGGGATAATATACATTCCATGAAAAGTACAAGAGAGAAAAGTTCATGAATTGACATTGTTGGCTTGAAACAGATGATGGAGCGAAAGGAAATTGCTAACAATAACTAGGTGGGTGCAAGTCATCAACCGTCTGATTGTTTCATAAAAAGAAATGTATGTATGATTGAATTGTTAGGGGTCCTTGAGTAGGGACTACTCCTAATGTAATGATTTGTACCATGTATGTACTATGTAAATTTTTTTAAAAATTTGTGATTGTACACATAAAATCTAACTTTTATTGGAAGGCAAAGATGGGAATGAGTTACTTGTATATTAATTAAGTGGTTAATTGCATTCAGATGATATATAGGAGTAGAAGGGGGAAGATGGTAGTGTACTGGTAATGTCATTGGACTGGTAATCCAGAGGCACAGGCTGAGAACACAGGTTCAAATCCCATCACGGTGGCTGGTAGAATTTGAATTCAGTTAATACGTAAGCTCCATTCTGGGCCTGGCCAAGGTGGCCATTAACAGGTCCAAATGGCTGTGGGGGTCATTCTGCCTGAATGTCTGCCCCTCTTTCGCAGCTATGTTCACGCCCGGGTGCTCATGGAGAGTGAGTATGCGGTGATCTGTTGCTATGCTCAGGGTCTTCTGTGGCCATTGGGCGTCACAGGGGCTGGAAAGCATCAGCAGCCCTGGGAACATTTTATTTTAATGTTTCATTTTTTTGTTGGTGCCCCCTTAAGAGCCTTTTAATTAATTAATTTATTTATATGTATTTGTTTTACAAAAAAGCATATAGGAGCAGACTGATGCTTGGTTATTGGGTTTGGAAATGCATGCTTGTGAAGTATGTCACTGTAATAAAGTTTGCAAAGATGAGGCTCCAGTTATATCCTTCACCACCTGGCTATCTAAAGTAGACCATTCTGAAGTTATTTAGCAGTCCATGGGAGGTTACTGAATTTGGCAGTAGTGAGAGAGGTGGCTCGATCATGGGGGAGGATGGGTCATGCATTTAGCAGAACTGTGAAAGAAGAACCTTGGGTCTGCCAGAACAATGGACAGACTTTTACGGGACACCAGTTGGCTGATTTGCAGACATGAGGTTCCATTAACTTCCCTGGGTATCTTTCCCACCACCCTCCTGCCTGCAATTTTACAGGGCCGAGCGAAGCCTAGGGCTCGGCCTTGTCCCAACTAAGTCCCTTAAGCAGCTAATTCTGAAATTGCGCCCCCCACCCCCCACATCCCGCAAAAAATTCTGGTGCCCCCTCCCTGCCTGCCTGCCTTTCAAATCAGGACTTCCCCACCAAAAATCTCACCCCCGGCCTCCCCTCCCTGCCACAAGACTCCCGACTTCCTATGTTTCTGGCACTTGGCCTCTTAGGTTTGCTTGTGCTCCCAAAAGTGCCCACCACTCCCAATGATGCTGTTGGAACTGCTAATTGCTGGCCAATCAGATAGGCCAGCAGCTCTCCAAAGTGGGTCTTTTACCCGTTTGAGGGGCAGAAGTCTTGCTGCCAGTCAAATAAGGAGCGTTAAATGGCTGTGGGGCAGCTGGCATACTGGCCTGCTTCTCCATCTACCATGGGAAAAATTCTGCCCAATATATTTTGGAACATGTTTTCAGGTAACATTGGGGCGGGGACTCTGAGAACTTCAGAACCGCGGAGCAACAATTTGCTTCGGAGAGATCTTTAACTGCTTTAAAAAATATAAGTTACATAAACACCTATATATGCAACAACCAATACATACATTCTGTGTCAAAAATGACCACATTAGACTTTCAAAGGTTCATGCTTCTAATTATTTCCCGGTGAACAGTGGGGTATGGTAGTGAAAGAATTTGAGAAGATGTGTTCATGGTCTTTGCCCTAAGGCAGGATAAAGGGTTTTTTATTGTTTCTGGGAAAATAAATACTTAGTCTAATCGCATCCATGATAGATACATCTTTGTGAAAATGATTATTTATTTTTAATTCTCAGTATGTACAAAAAAATCTATATTCTGATCATCAGCCTCTGTCTCTTCTAAGCCTGCATTACTCTCTGGAATAAAAATTAAGCAGCTGATAGCAGTTTTCTCAAACATATCACCCAAAATTATTCTGGTGTGAAGGCAAATCAGACTCTTTGATACCCGACTGGATGATTCTTATGGTTATGTGGTACGTGGCAGCCTTACGTCTCTTAAGACAATGGTTTGCACTATAACAGTCAGCTGTGTTAAACATCACCTGTGCTTGATAGGGTAGACACAGAGGCTGTTTCCCTAGCTGGGGAATCTAAAACATGAGGGATGAGACGCAGGATAAGGGATAGATCATTTAGGACTGAGATGAGGAGAAATTTCTTCAAAGGGTTGTGAATCTTTGGAATTCTCTACCATAGAGGGGTGGAGATGCTCCGTCGTTGAATATATTTAAGGTTAGGGTAGACAGAGTTTTGGTCTCTCAGGGAATCAAGGGATGTGAGGAGCCAGCAGGAAAGTAAAGTTAGAGCCCAAGATCAGCCCTGATCATAGTGAATGGTGGAGCAGGCTCAAAAGGTTATATGGTCTACTCCTCCTTTTTCTTGTGTGGCTGAGGAATCGCACTCTGGAATGGCAGTCTCTGCTTCATTTGCTGCAGATGAGGAAGAGGTTGATGAGTCTTGACAGTTGGTCAAACAATCTTTTTCCTTTTCCAATATTTTTATTTCTGATGTGCACAAGTGCTCAAAGAAGATGCAAAGACACCCTTTTTAAAAAAATGCCAAGATTTCACAAGATTTCTCCCTAAGTTGCTGTCACAGTATCCTGGAGATTAATCTTTAATTCCTAAAGTCTGCAAGACAATCCTGGAAGATTGACAATCTAATGCTGAAATTCATGCCAAAACAATTAACAATAAGGATGTATACTTAGGGGTTGTATAGTTAAGTGGTAAGAGTGACATAAGTAGAATACAATGTAATTTGAAAAGAATAATAGTTTCAAATGGGGTCTAATCAATGAATTACCTCCAAGACAGCTGTCAGGTCAGGTTATGTTAACCTGTATTTGGTTATGAGGTCATGTTAACTCCATTCAGTACATCATCAGGTGGCCTTAAAGAATTGTTACCTCATAGCCAAAATGGAAGGGATCAGTTAGACAAGCTTTTCAAAGGAGGTAAAATCTCTCTTGCAACACTGATCTCTACTTCCATTCTAATTTCAATAATTATGTATCACTGTCAAGAAGTTTAAGAGGGTGGGTTCACATCATTGTGAAAAGCTCAGCTCATCCTCTTGCTTTCCAGTGGGATTGCTCAACATTGATGAGATCTGCCATCCATCTTGAGAGGGTAGCTCTTTATCATACCAACCCTTACTGACCAAACATTGGGTCCTTTCACCAAAGTTTCAAATTTAAAATTTTCATCCGTGTTCAAATCCCCTCACCCTTCACTGCCTCTGTAACCTACTCTGGCTCTCGAATCCTCAAAAGGATCTATTCTCCTGATTATGGTGTTATGTGCATCCTCGCCCACCACCTTCACCTCACATGTAAAGCCCCGCTTTCAAGCACCTAGGCTCCACACTCAGGGTTTCCTTTGCCAAACTCCTCTGGCTCTCCAACTCCCTCTTCTCCTTTAAGACCCAAGTCTTTGATTCCCCCCTCCTAGTGTCCTCCTTTGGCTCAGCCCCCATCTTTTGATCAGATCTACATAGTAAGGGATATTTTTCTGTGTTAATGACACTATGTAAATCCAAGATTTTGGCCTCCCAAGAAGGAATGACCATTGTTTCTGCTACATGTCATGCTAAAATAAAATACGCAGCCACATAAATCATCACCCCGCTAAAATAACTTTCCTTTCTTTAGCCCTGTGGACATATTTATATACATGCTGAAGCTGCAGCACAGTAGATCTTCATCCACTAATCAAAGAAAGGAAGTGAGATCTACTCGGCAAAAGCAGAGGTTTTTAAAGTGGTTTGGAATACTGGGAGACTACTGAAAAGGTAGGACCTAATGAAATGAATCAAGTCATTAGGGAGCTGAAGCCAATCAGCTTAAATCACTTAAATGATCTTAAATCATTTTTACATTAACTGATGTCTGCTTTTTCAGAGAGTGTTGCTATTGGGTGGGTGAACTATGTTATGAGGTTAACAATGGTTTTTTTTAAAATCACCTTTGTTTTTGTATGGTCTTACATCAATCATGGTTGAAAAGGTTCCTCTAAGCCAGTGCCAATAATTGTCAAATGGTGCTTTTAACAAAGCTGCCTGAGCATAGTTTGGAAACAGCATTATATCAGATTGCCATTTAACCCAATGTGAACCATCTGCATGGAGATTGAAAAAGTTGGCAGTGTGTGTGGAGCAGGTGGAAGCCCTCAGTGAACCAGTTTGTTGGGAATATGTGGTCTCTGGACCGCAATGCCTAGATAATGGCTGAAGCATTCGCAACCTTAAGTGCCAAGTGGATGATTCATCTCAGCCTCCTCCGGAGGTCTCCAGCATCACAGATGCCAGTCTTCTCCAATTTGATTCATTCCACGTGATATCAAGAAATGGCTGAAGGCACGGGATATTGCAAAGGCTATGGGCCCTGACAACATTCTGGCAGTACAGTAGTAGTACACCATCTACAAGGCACATGACAGAGGTGTGATGGAATGCTCTCCAATTTCCTGCATGAGGGCAGCTCAAACAACACTCACGAAAGCTCAAAACCATCCAGGATAAAGCAGTCTGCTTGATCGGCATCTCATCTACCACTTTAAATATTCACTCTCTCCAGCACTGATGCACAGTAGCAGCAGTGTGCACCATCTACAAGATGCGCTGCAGGAATTCACCAAGGCTCCTTAGACAGCACCTTCCAAACCCACGACCATTACCATCTAGAAGGACAAGGGCAGCATACACATGGGAACACCACCACCTGGAAGTTCCTCCCCAAGCCACTTACCATCCTGGCTTGGAAATGTATCACCATTCTTTCACTGTCTATGGGTCAAAATCCTGGAACTCCCTCCTTAACAGGACTTTGGGTGTACCACACCACATGGACTGCAGCGGTTCAAGAAGACAACTCTCCACACCTACTCAAGGGCAACTAGGGATGGGCAATAAATGCTGGCCCAGCCAGTGACGCCCACATCCTATGAAAGAATTTAAAAAAATCTCCTACTCTAACATCTGTGTAAAGGTAAACTGGAGACTCTTGATTATCACACCTAAAAGGGGAATGGGGTCAAGATTGTAAACTGCTACCCATCCAGTTCAATGCTGCATCATAAATTGTTTGATTCCACCATAAAGAACTGTATGGCATTTCTAAAAGACTTGCTTGGACAGCACTGGGCTAACCAATGGAATATGCTGGCGGATGCTCCCTAACTACAATATTACAGATTTACATCCAAGACCCAGAACTAAGCTATGGGATGGATTTGTGACAAAGGAAACAAGGATTCAGGGAGAGATGGATCCAGCCATTACCAATCTGCTGTTTAGCAACATGAAAGGAAAGTCAGCCTAACAACAAGAATTTTTTTGGCAAAGACCCTTAGCTAAGGACTAGGTCAAGCTGTTGGTGATGAGTTGGGCAAATGTATTGGATAGGCCAGGAAAATTGAAATCAAAGAGATAAAAACAACAAACTGCAGATGCTAGAGGGTCATGAGGACTTGAAACATCAACTCTTTTCTTCTCCGCCGAAGCTGCCAGACCTGCTGAGTTTTTCCAGGTAATTCTGTTTTTATCTGAAATCAAGATGGATGGCATATCGTGTGGGGCCTTTCGCCACGTTGAAGGCAGGTTTGTGAAATAACTGACGAGGAAACTCAGATTTAAGATGACAGGTTCCTCTGCAAGGTGGCACCTGAGAGAAGAATATGTAAACAAGTCCAGAATCTGTCTGCCCTAATTGGCAGACATTTGCTGCTGAAACTATACCAGTAATAGTGCACATTCCTGCAGTGGTGAAGGGGATCAGAGCAATGCATTTACACATTTTATGCTAAGTTAGGGTGCTATTAGGGAAGAATTGCCTGGGTCCTGCCATGTTTTCACTTTTTGAAAGATCAACTAGTGATTATTTTTCATGTTTGTGTGTGGGGGAAGGCAATGGTGAAGGAACAAGAGTAGAGTTGGGGTAGAGTTGGCTCTACATACATAGCGATAAAAGATTGGGATCGAGTCTACTTCCTGTGGAGGATTTGGTAATCCAGTACCTGAACAAGATCCACTGTACTCCAAGGTATTGTTGACCACATGCTAATCAGCCTTATTCATTAATGTTACCCAGAGAATAGAATAATTATTGAAGGTTATAATCCTTGCCGTTTAACCTGCAAGCCAATTGCCCTGAAATGCAGGATGATCTGGCAGCATAAAGCATTGCAAAGCTTATTAATGCTAAATGCTGAGGAACTGTAAACATTTAGCTGGTTAAACTGCAGCAGCACTTTTACACAAAATTAGTGGATCAGTACATGTCTGGTCAACATGTACTTAAGTGAGGTTAGGAAACTGGAGTTTCCCCAAGGGGAGAGATCAGCTCTATTCATGTGCTTTTCTCTGTAGTTTGGAGACTCTTCGTCATGGCATGGGTTCCTCTGTTTCCATCTGATGGGTCTGACGTACAAAATGTTTTTACTGCAAAAATGTTTCCAAAATCCTTTAGAATTTATTTTCCCTTATTTTTCAAAGTTGATTCAAGATACAAAAGTCTCTCATTTAAATTGCTATGACATGAAAGATCACTCCAAGTCCAATGCAAGTATTCCTTGGTGCTAGTTTATACTATTCACTCAAAAAGACTTAACTGCAATAACGGTAACTGCAAATTTATTCATATTCAGACTTCATAAAATCTCAAGCCCAAAACATTTTCCTGCTGGCTTCCCCCTCTTGACTGGGGCCTCCAAGAGCATGTTTTACAATGTTGCTCTTGGTGCAAAGCCTCATGTGGCAGGAGAAAGTACTCAGTATTCCTAATGGATGGAAAATTGTGCAGAAAACGCTGACCTCTGCGTCCAAGTTCAGGAGGTGGCTAACGTTCTATGCCAGGAACTCTGATTAGTTATCTATCTATTTTCCCAATTCACCCCTTGACTTTATAACCCCTGGAACTTCTCTCTTTCCGAATCATATTCTCTCGTCACCCCAGACAGTGTGAAGAGTGAAAGTTCCCCTGAAAGGGATCCTGTGACTATGAAAACACCACCTAGAGTTGAAGATGCAACAAGCAATCAGTTGTCAATGGACAAGAAAAACAATGCCTTACCTGGCTGAGGAGCTGCCTTATGCCTTTGGCTTTTCTCTTTCTTAAACTTTGGCACAATTCGGAACATAGCACTTCGGCTGTTTCTTTTGGCAAATTCCAATGAATGGTCCTGTTGAAAATTAGGTTGATTTGTCATTTGAATGCTCTACAAGGAGTAAAACTATCTTATTGATCAACCCAACTTGATTCAGTAAAAACATTCTTCTACAAGTTGATAACTGCTCTCACATTAGCCAGCAGACAGTGTGCTAAGTATTGGCATGTACTCTGTGAAACTATCAGATGCAGCAGATGGGGCTGGACATCACAGCCACATTCTGACAGCCTTCACTCTTCTCAACCTAACATGGTCATGAAAATTGAGTGTGGCAAAACACCAATATGAGCAGCAGATCTTGCCACACACACACACTTCTAAACAATCACTCTCACTTTAACATAGGGCACACACTAATCTCATTACTGTGTTCTGGACTCAAATTTACATTGTGATATGGATATAACACGGCTAATTTTCCTCTGCATTGTGCTTCAACTCCCCAAGGGAAAAGCAGAGTGAAAAGCCAATCTCCCATTCTTTTAGCTTGCCCAGTGATTTCCTGGCAATCCCGGGAAAATTGTAGATGTCATGGTTATGCCCCCACCAATTAGAAACATGAAAAAGCCCGACAAGTGAGATGGGAGTGAGGCAGGGTGTGTCCTGTCCTGTTTTCCATTCTGGACTCCTAGGCAAATCCCCATTTGGATATTTGTCCACTAATAGTGGCCCTGTGGTGTTGCACCCACCCCAGTCAGATTGGAGAACTGGATTACCAACTCCTTCACAGGAAGCAGAATCAATATCAGTCTCCATTGCTTATATATGTAGCAGTGACAATTGTTGGAGCCAGGCAGAAGGCAAGTTCTTTCCTCTGGATGCAGCCAAAAGAAGTTGAAGCTGCAGGACGTTGTCTCTCGGGACACAGGCCCTGGCCACCTTCTTGGGACAGCAATAGCTGACCTCCCAAACCCAAGGTCTGAACCAGTGAAACATCTGGGTGACTTCAACAACCTGAACATACATGTCAGACAGGGCATCCAGATGGAGACAAGGGGTTGGATATGGCCCCAAGATGGCAGTTTGCAGAAGGTGTGCTCCACCACCTTCTCAAGGGCAACTAAAGTGGTCT
The DNA here is from genome assembly GCF_017639515.1 of Carcharodon carcharias. Lineage (NCBI taxonomy): Eukaryota > Metazoa > Chordata > Chondrichthyes > Lamniformes > Lamnidae > Carcharodon > Carcharodon carcharias. Next base: position 81,203,294 of record NC_054484.1, read on the forward strand.
TTAGATAACTACTTTCCAATGTAAAATGATTTTCCTCACTATCAACTTTCTAGGAATCTCTACTCACAATGCATTGCACCCTTACGAACTTGCCGAACAAGAACTTGCCTTCTGCCTGCTCCGAGGATTCTATCAAAACTACAGCCTTCAGCTGCCTAGGCCCTAAGCCCTGGAATTCCTTCCCTTAAGCTTTCCACCTCTCCCTTCTCTCTCCTCCTTTAAGATGTGCCTCAAAACCTACTTCTTTTACCAAGCTTTTGGTCACCTGTCCTAATATCTCCACATGTGGCTTGGTGTCAGACTCTGTCTGATAACACTTCTGTGAAATGTCTTGGGATGTTTTACATTAAAGATGCTTTATAAATGAGGCTGTTGAACATTCAAAGGGGTGGAGAATTGGCAATAAAGTGTTGTAGCCTTGTCTTCATCTTTCCCTCTAAGTGTGACTCTATGCTGAGTGTGTTGGATCGGCGATATGAACCCTTTAATCAGCTAGTGGGAACCTGTTATGAGACAACAGTGCAGAGTGAAGCTTTCCCATCAGTTCCCTTGAGGTGAACCAAGTATCTTATAAAGTGTAGCAGCCATAAGAACTCACAGAGAGGAAGGCTCAAATTGAGGCCCAAGGACTACTAAGTGGCGTACTTTTATCAGATTTGCCACCAACAGTCCCTGCCCCATCAAGGAAAATAATTTCCAACAACTTAATCTACCTAAAGCTTACCAGTTACATTGTACACAAAAGCAGAGGTAGCCTCTGTCCACCTGCAGCCAAACTATTGTCTCATGACACAAAACCACTGCAATAAGCTCACCACCAAGTCAGTTCTTCCAGCTGATTTGAAGGGAAGTGGGACCAACGGGGTTTAGCATTGCAGCAATGCTAAATAAGCACACACCCACCCACCCTCAAAGGGCAAAGTGGAATGGCCACACTGGTGTGCACTATAGCCTTGGGATTAGACACATTCTAAGTACCAGGGAGCTTCAGCTAACTGAGCCCCTGCCTGTCATGGGAGTGAATGACGCTAATCTGAGGTGTAAAGATAGCCCTTTCCCTATCAGTGTCACCTGAACAAGCAGAAAATTCAACAAATTAAAGCCCTGAAATTCATGAGTTGGTCGAGGGCAGATGCCTAATTTTGGACTTGGACTAGGAGATTGTGTCCGGGGGTGCTGGTGGGGAGAGCTGATTGGATGAAGAAGGGCAAGGTATGGAAGGCTTGAATTTATATAGAGGCTTTCATAACGTCAGGACATCCCAAAGCACTTCACAGCCAATTAAGTGCTTTTGAATTGGCCAAGCTTGTAAGGTAGACAAGACAGCAAACTCCCATAAACAGCCAAGCTGATAAATTGATCTTTTTAGTGATATTATTTGAGGGATAAACATTAGCACAGGAGACTGGGGAGAACTTCCCTGTTCTTCTTTATATAGTGCCATGGGATCTCTTACATCCACCTGAGAGGGTAGATTTGGTTTAATGTCTTGTCGAAAAGGTGGTACCTTTAACAGTGCAGCATTCCCCCAGTCCTGATGTAAACTGCAGAGCCCGTGACATCCCGGGAACTCCCTGTGCAGCCCATGCAGAAGTCATCCCTTTTCAGTTTCCACATGTGCATGGCCTTGCAAAAAAACTAAAGGAACTGCATGCTTCGGTAAATCATCCACACATTCCAGAAAAAAGAGAGGGAATGTTTTGTAGCAACTATACTGGAATGGTAGCCTGGATTTTGTGCTCAAGTCTTGGGAGGGCGATCTTAACCCATAACCTTCTGATTCAAAAGTGGAAGTGCTTTTGACACACAGCAGCCAGGAAATGTTGGAAACACTGAGCACGTCTGAGAGGGCTTGACAGGGTAGATGCTGAGGAGCTGCAAAATCCAGAACTAAGCATCATAATCCCAGGGTAAGGGGTTGGCCATTTAGGACTGAGATGAGGAAACATTCTTTAGTCAGGGGGTTGCGAACATTTTGGAATTACAGCCTAAGTCAATGAGTACTTTCAAGAGTGAGGTCAATAGATTTTTGGGCACAAAGGGAATTAAGGGATAAAGATTATTGACCTGAAATGTTAACTTGGTTTGTCCCTCCACAGGTCCTGCCAGATATGCTCAGTGTTTCCAGCATTTTCTGGTTCTTTGCAGATTTCCAGCATCCACACTATTTTGCTTTTGTAAGGAAGCAAGTAATATGGGATAGAGGGGGAAAGTGGAGCTGATATGGAAGTTCACCCATGATCTGATTAAATGACAGTACAGAATGCAGAGGCTATATGGCCTACACTTGCTTCTATTTCTTCATTATGTTCCTGCTCTATGTTAACATACGGCATGTTTAGGGGGATTCAGAGACAGGAATTGCAGTTTGTGGGCACTCAACTCACTGCCATCATGACATCACCTCTAAGAGTGGGCCCTTTCCCAATATCTGGCCTTGTCCACCACCATCATGCTTCGTTATGGCCTTGAGAACAATGCAGGACTTAGGAGGCCTCATTTTTATATCAATAACGTCAATGCTCCATACCTCTTCAGCCGTTGGCTGCAGCACATGATAAAGCCATGGGATTTCTGCAAGCTTTCCCAGTTCAACATCCACAAGGTGTAATGCTGTTGACAGCTGCTCTTCCTGAGGAGAGTCCAGTTGCTGTCAGAAATGCAAAGTAGTTAGTAACTGGATTCACAACAGATATCCTAGCCACTTTTCAGTTCCAAACTAAATAAAGCAATCTGCATCTTCATACATTACAGAAGTCTCACGTACAAGGGATTGAGACTGGCAGTTATCATACATTGGGCTTGAGTGTGACAAAGTGGGGAAGACACTGGAGACCTTCACTGCACAAGTTTGCACCCAGGGATTGAAGCAGGTTTGTTGGGGATTGTTTTTCCCCCAAACATTAGCAACTTCACCCAACTCAGTTCATTCTGCAGTCTCTGTATCTCTCTTTGCCCCCCCTATTTGACTCAGTTGCTCCCCTAGCCCCTGATGTGCTTTGCACTTGTCCCTTTGTTTTGCTTTTCCTCACCCACCAAGAAGCTGCTATTGAGATGGTCATGCCCCTCATTACTGGGCACAATGTTCTGATGCCTATTCCAGCCCAATGGCCTCAGCACTTCCCACCACAGGCTGGACAAGAACACAAGAGGCTTGTCCATGATAATGAGTCTTGTGCACAAGTCATTAGAAATGATGGGCTGTTGACAATGTACACTGAGGGGAAGGCCCTTTCGAATGGAAGGAAACCTTGCTCCTGGACACCCTGCTCCTTGATGTAGGGTCACCTTTGCTTGCTGGCCTTCCTCTTGCCTTCAATGTGTGAATATTACAAGCTCACTTAATGCCCAATAAAAATTAAGGGCAGCCAACAGCCTATATTTCCTGCTGGCAGCAATCAATCTGGCCCTCCATCTCTTGTACCCCTTTCACAATCAATCCATCATGAGTTACACACTGGAGATGCTACAAAATTATTTAAATCAATTCATGTTGTGTTATCTTGCAAGCCAGAGCAATTCTGCACAGTGTGCTACACCCAATGAGAAATGGTTCTCGGTTTTGACATCCCTGTTCAGATGCTGTGTATTTCTAGCATTTCTGTTCTCAGAATCTTTTCTTTAGAGTGTAGTTGTGATCAGTTGTCCTATTTGTTTCTTGTTTTATAAGTATACCATGTGGGACTACTAAAACCACATAAAGTAGGAACAAAAAGAAACTCAGAAATATCACTTCAGGAATGTACCAAGAAAGGGCTAAGGGCCTTTCTGCATCCCAAAACCACACTAACTTATTTAAGCTCAGGATTCTCTACTTCAGCAGCTAGTGCGGAATTAGACTGGTTCAAGTGGTTCTTATACATCCAAATTATACAACTGTGAATGCAGACTTAGACTAGTTTAGATGGTTATTGTACATTCCCCCCATTTGTCCTCTCACATGGACAATGATATAGAGGCCATGGAAAAGGTTCAGAGAAGAACCGCTAGATTAATACCATGCTTAGAGACTCTTAGTTATCGCAATAGGCTGGCCTCAGAGAACTGGGCTCTAGACAAACATATACTTAAGGAGATTTGATTAAAGTCTTTCAATAATGAAAGTCTATGTAGTTGCATGGGGCAGGGACAAATGGTGGTTATAGTTCACACTGTCATACGGCAGAAGTCTATTACCGGGGTCAAAGATTTAAGGTGATTGGTAGAAGGATTAGAGGGAACATGGGGAAAAACTTCTTCACCCAGAGGGTGGTGGGTGTTTGGAATTCGCTGCCTGGTTTGGTGGTGGAGGCAGAAACCCTCAACTCATTTAAAGGGCACCTGGATCTGCAACTAAAGTGCTGTAACCTGCAAGGATACCGACCGGGTGCTGGAAGGTGGGATTAGAATAGGCGGCTAGCATTTTCAGCTGACACAGACATGATGGGCTGAATAGCATCTTTCTGTGCCGTAACCTTTCTGTGGTTCTATGGGACAGGCTCAATGGACCAGGCGGCTTTTACCTGTTTGTCTTTCATATAGTTATAAGCCAATCTACATGCAGCCCTCCAGCCCAAGATAATTAGGCCCTCGAGACCTAGATAACTCAGTTCAGGCTGCCTTATATATTTTTTATTTAACCATTTGTGGAATGGGGGCTTGGAAAAGGACTGTGCATAGTGCAGTTGCCTCATTGGTGAATAAATCCAAAATTGGAATACTGGGACCTGTTAAGTCTTGGCAACTGGAGAAATGTGAAAATGAATGAGGTCAAACACAAAAAACACATTTACTTGTTGAACATTTCATTTCACAGAGAGTAGTGAAATGCATTGCCAGCTGCTGTGGTGGGTGCTGACTCTCTGTGCACCTTCACGAGGGAGCTGGAAGGGGGAACAGGGAGTGGGGAAGTGTCTGATCATAATGGTGTGGAGCAGGCTTGATGCACCAGTTGATCTTTTCTGCCCAAAACTTTTTATGTATCCCCAAGTCTCTATAGTACTTGTTACACCCGTGTTAGACATAACATGTGTAACTGTTGCCTGCAGTATTAAGAGATGGCTCCACCTTACCAGAGGAACTCTTCCAACAAGCAATGATTCCGTTTCATTGTGCAGGGCTTTCACATTACTGGCAATCTCAATTGCTGTGTTCCTGGTAAGACTCTGGATGGAGGAAACAAAAAAAAGAGAGACCAGCCAGCTGATTGGGTATAGTTAAAGAGGAGCTTATTCATTTGCACAAGTGTTGACAGGAATTAATAGGAGGTGACATGACTTGCTACTAATAACTCTGTGGAGGCAGAGTGGCGGTTGGTGCAGAAAGTGGTGACTGGCGGTCACCCGGGCTGCTGCTAATTACTCTAAACCACGTCTGGCTACCTTCTGGAAATATGCTCGGGCGGAGCCGGCTCCTCCAACTCCTGGAGAAATCCCAGTAGCTGTTGAAAGCTTCAAGGGTCTTGTGGCATCATTTAAGGCTGGGAGTTACAAACAAATAACTGTAAAGGATGCCCTGAGAACCATCCTTGTGGCCACAGAAATTGTGATGTGGTTTTACATTGGTGAGGTTATTGGCTGAAGAAGCCTGATTGGATATAATGTCTGAACTTTACCCTGTGTTGGACCAGCATTCCATTGTAAATGAATGAATAATATTTCAAATTAAATAAAGCCATTATTAGGCTTGTATGTGCAGCAAAGGCCACAACCCTACCACCTATGCACCCAAGATTTCAATGCTTGCTAATCTTATATTAAATTCACTTGTTACAAACCATACGAATCATCAATCAATGACTTATCACTGGCTAGCGCTCCGCTGAGCATACCTGTCACTCAAAATAATGAGTATAAAAAGCTTGCAACGAGGGAGAAAATAAGCTGATTAAACAGCATTGCACAGCTGCCAATAGTGAATATCTTTTACCCCAAAAAGGAACATGGAATAAAAGGGACAGCAGCAACATGGATACAAATAGGCTGAGTGACAGGAAACAGGGAGCAGTTGCTAATGGATGTCTTTTGGACTGGAGCAGTTTCGTAGTGAGTTCCCAAGGGGTCAGTGTTGAGACTCCTGCTCTTCCTGATATATATTTACGAGCCAGACCTTGCTGTATAGGGCACAATTTCAAATTTGCCAATAATATGAAATCTGGAAGCACTGAACTGTGAGGAGGAGAGCATCAAAAGAACATAGACAAGTTGGTGGAGTGTACGGACAAGTAGCAGATTAAATTTAATTTAGAGATGTACGAAGTGATATATTAATCTCACAAACCACAGTCCTCTTTCTTTCCTCTCTGTTGAATCAAATATAGCCCTGAGTTCCATAAACAACAGCTTAAAAAATAATAACTTCATTTATATATTATCTTTCTTAAGCTCAGGATTTCCCCAAGGCCCTTACAGCCAGTAAAGTACTTTTGAAGTTGCAATATAGGAAACACAGCTGCCAATTCGCTGGAACAGCCAAGTCAAACAGAGCAAATTCCCACAGACTGCAATGCGATGGTGACTAGATGATCTGTTTGGTGGTATTGTTGGGGGGGTATAGATGTTGGCTGGGACACTGGGGGAAGCTCCTCTGTTTTTCTTTGAGATAGTGCAGTCGGATCTTGTGTGCGCACCTGGTTGGTCAAGGGGTGGTGGACGGACTCATATGAGAGACGGCACCTCCAACAGTGCATACTCCCTTGGTGTTGCACTGGAGTGTCAGCCTGGATTGTGCACTCAAATCCCTGCAGTCGGACCTGAACCCACAACCTTCTGAGTCAGAGCCAAAAGTGCTACCAACTGAGCCACAATTGAGGCAATTATATGACGATGTCTGTTTACAAACTGTCCAAATTGAGTGAGTGGGCAAATGCATGGCAGATGCAGTATAACGTGGATAAGTATGAAGTTATCCACTTCAGTAGGAAAAACAGAAAGGCAGAGTATTATTTAAACGGTGATAGATTGGGAAATGTTGATGTACAAAGGGACCTGGGTGTCCTTGTACACCAGTCACTGAAAGCAAGCATGCAGGTGCAGCAAGCAGTTAAGGCGGCAAATGGTATGTTGGCCTTCATTGCAAGAGGACTTGAGTACAGGAGCAAGGATGTCATTGGTGCTGTACAGGGCCTTGGTGAGACCATACCTGGAGTATAGTGTGCAGTTCTGGTCTCCTTAACAAAAAGAAAGGATGCACTTGGCATAGAGAGAGTGCAGCAAAGGTTCACCAGATGGATTTCCAGGATGGTAGGCTTGTCGTATGAGGAGCGATTGGGCCAACTAGGCCTTTATTCACTGGAGTTTAGAAGAATGAGAGGACAACTCATTGAAACATATAAAATACTGACAAGAATGGACAGACTGGATGCAGGGATGATATTTCCTCTGGCTGGGGGTTCTAGAACAAGAGGTCACAATCTCAGGGTACGAGGTAGACCATTTAGGACTGAGATGAGGAGAAACTTCGTCACTCAGAGGATGGTGAACTTGTGGAATTCTCTACCACAGGAGGCTGTGGAGGCCAAGTCACTGAATATATTCAAGAAGAGAATAGATAGATTTCTGGACTCTAAAGGCATCAAGGGGTATGGGGAGCGAGAGCTGGAGTACGGCATTGAGATAGAGGATCAGCCTTAAACATACTGAATGATGGAGCAGGTTTGAAGGGCCGAATGACCTGTTCCTAGTTTCTATACTTCTATGTTTCTATAATTCATTTTGGTAGCAAGAATGCAGAGACACAAATAAAGGGCACAATTCTAAAGGGGATGCAGAAGCAGAGGAATCTGGGTGTATATGCAGATAAATTATTGAAGAAAGCAGGACAGGTTGAGAAAGTGGTTAATAAAGCATACAGTATCCTAGGTTTTATTAATAAGGGCATAGAGTACAGGAGCAAGCAGATTATGTTAAATTTGAATAGAACTCATAGTTTGGCCTCAGCTGGAGTACTGTGTCCTGTTCTGGGTACCACACTGGATACTAGAGACAGCTAGTGCAGAAAAGATTCATGAGAACAGTTCCAGAGATGAGGAACTTCAGTTATGAAAATACATTGGAGAAGTTGGGACTAATCTCCTTGGAGAAGAGAAGACTGAGAGGAGATTTGATAGAGGTATTCAAAACCATGAGGGGTCTGGACAGAGTAGATAGGGGGAAAATGTTCCCATTGGTGGAAGGATCGAGAACCAGAGGACACCGGTTTAAGATAGTTGGCAAAAGAAGCAATGGCGACAAGAGGAGAAACTTTATCACGCAGCGAGCGATTAGGATCTGGAATGCACTGCCCGAGATTGTGGTGGATACAGGGTCAATCGAGGGGTTAGGATCTGGAATGCATTGTCTGAGAATGTGGTGGAGATAGGGTCAATCGAGTGGTTAGGATCTGGAATGCACAATTTAAAAATAAGGGGTCTCCTATTTAAGATGAGGAGGAATTTCTTCTCTCAAGAGGCTCGCTGGTCCTTGGAATGCTCTTCCCAGACAGCAGTGGAGGCTGGATCATTGAATATATTCAAGTCTAAGATAGACAGAGTTTTGATCATCAAGGGAATCAAGAGTTCTGCGTCAGAGCAGTGGGACTCATTCAAGAACGAAATAGAGAGAGGACAGGGCCAACATATTCCAGTAAAGACAAAGGGTGGGACCAACAAATGCAGGGAAGCCTGGATGTCGAGGGGTATACAGGATTGGATAAAGAGAAAAAGGGAGGCTTTATGGCAGATACAAAACAGTGGAAGCCCTAGAGGAGTATAGAATGTATAGGGGGGAACTTAAAAAGGAGTAGGGGAGCAAAAAAGGGACATGAAGAAACATTGGCAGGTAAAATAAAGGAAAATCCAAAGTTATTTTACAAGTACATTAAGAGTAAGAGGATAACTAGGGAAAGACTAGGGCCCATTAAGGACCATAGTGGTAATTTGTGTGTGGAACCGGAAGACATAGGTAGGGTTCTAAATGAATACTTTGTGTCAGTGTTCACAAGTGAGTGGGACGACATGGGTATGGAAATTAGGCAGAAGGACTGTGATATAATGTAAGAAATCAGCATAGAAAGCGAGGAGGTTCTAAGTGGTCTGGTTGGCTTAAAAGTAGATAAATCTCCAGGCCTGGGTGAAATGTATCCCAGGCTGTTGAGTGAGTCAAGGGAAGAGATAGCAGGGATGCTAGCAATAATTTTCAATACCTCTCTGGCCACAGGAGAGGTGTCAGAGGACTGTAGGACAGCCAATGTGGTACCATTATTCAAGAAGGGAGGAAGGGATAAACCAGGAACTACTAACTGTTCCCCAGTGGTGGGGAAACTATTGGAAGCATTTCTGAGGGACAGAATTAATATACACTTGGAGAGGCAGGGATTAATCAAGGACAGTCATCATGGTTTTGTTAATGGAAGGTCATGTCTGACCAACTTGATTGAATTTTTCAAAGAGGTGACCAGGTGTGTAGATGAGGGCAATGCATTTGACATAGTCTACTTGGACTTCAGCAAGGCTTTTGATAAGGTCCTGCAGGGGAGACTGATAACGAAGGTAAGAGCCCATGTGATCCAAGGCAATTTGGCAAATTGGATCCAGGATTGGCTGAGTGGCAGGAAGCAGAGGGTGATGGTTGAGGGGTGTTTTTGTGACTGGATGCCTGTGTCCAGTGGGGTTCCACAAGGTTCGGTGTTGGGTCCCTTGCTGTTTGTGGTATATATAAACGATTTAGACTTGAATGTAAGAGGATTGATCAGTAAGTTTGTGGATGACACGAAAATTGGTGGGGTGATAAATAGTGCGGAGGAAAGCCTTAGATTACAGGAGGATATAGCCGGGCTGGTCAGATGGGCTAATCAGTGGCAAATGGAATTTAATCCGGATAAGTGGGAGGTGATGCACTTGGGCAGGACAAACAAGGCACGGGAATACACGATGAATGGTAGGACCCTGGGAAGTACCGAGGATCAGAAGGACCTTGGTGTGCACGTCCACCGGTCCCTTAAGGTAGCGGGACAGGTAGATAAGGTGGTTAAGAAAGCTTATGGGATACTTGCCTTTATTAGCCGAGGCATAGGATATAAGAGCAGGGAGGTTATGCTGAAAATGTATAAAATACTAGTTAGGCCACAGCTAGAGTATTCCGTGCAGTTCTGGAATCCGCATTATAGGAAGGATGTGATTGCACTAGAGACAGTGCAGAGGAGATTTACCAGGATGTTGACTGGGCTGGAGAGTTTTAATTATGAGCAGAGATTGGATAGACTGAGGTTATTTTACCTGGAGCAGAGGAGAGTGAGGGGGGACATGATTGAGGTGTCTAAAATTATGAGGAAGGGATTTTTCTCCTTGGTGGAGGGATCAATAACCAGAGGGCATAGATTTAAAGTAAGGGGCAGGTGGTTTAGAGGGGGTGTGATAAGAATTTTTTCACCCAGAGGGTGGTGGGAATCTGGAACTCACTGCCTAAAAGGGTGTTAGAGGCGGAAACCCTCATAACATTTAAGAAGTATTTGGCTGTTGATGCCATGGCATACAAGACTATGGGCCTAGTGCTGGAAAATGGGATTAGAATAGTTAGGTACTTGTTTGACTGGTGCAGACTTGATGGGCTGAAGGGCCTTTTTCTGTGCTGTAGACCTCTATGAATCTAATTATGGGAGGCAGGCAGGAAAGTGGAGTTAAGGCCACAATTAGATCAGACATGACCTTACTGAATGATGTTGCAGGCTCAAAGGCCCAAATGGTCTGCTCCTGCTCCTATTTCTTATGATCTTGTTGGCAGCTATATCCCACTGGATCAGGAGAAGACAGTCCTGAGAGTAGGAGAGATTTATGATTCACAGCAGGACTAGCCCAGGCAGTGGGAGCACGCAGCAGTCAGTTACTGAACGTGAAGGAGGAACAGACCCTGAGGTGGCTCAAGCTCAGCAAGTTAGCTGGGGCTGAATTGATCCGTTAAAGAAGAAACTCAGGAGAATGCCAGGACAACTGGGAAGAAGGCCAGGGCTAAGACTGACAGACTGATAAAACAGTGTGCTCATGTCAAGAATGACCCCGCCATTCGACACACTAACAGTGTGCAGTGCGCCACTGACAGCGCACCATGACCTTGTCCTGTGCAGTTCTTTATTTTCCAGGTGTCTTGAGGATCTTTTACCTTTGCAGGGTAGGAAAACCTTATGAAAGGTGAAAAAGCTGGAACTCCAGCTACATTCCACGTAAGCACAAATGGTGTCATGGCTAGAAATTCTGGTTTTACAGAAGTAAAACAATCGGTCAGTGCATTAAGGGATAAAAGAGAAAACGTATGCATCTCAGCCTATCACCAATGAGGAGATGTTTCTTAGAGAGGGGAAGTCACATCCTTTGGCACCAGAACCTGGTCAGGATGCAAAAGCTCACCATTCAGGTGAGACATTAAACTGAGAACAAGAACAAAGAAAAGTACAGCACAGGAACAGGCCCTTCGGCCCTCCAAGCCTGCGCTGATCATATTGCCCGTCAACTAAAACATTTTGCACCTCCGGGGTCCATATCCCTTTATTCCCATCCTATTCATGTATTTGTCAAGCTGCCTCTTAAACACCACTATTGTACCTGCTTCCACCACCTCCTCTGGCAGTGAATTCCAGACACTCACTACCCTCTGCATAAAAAATTTTCCCCCCACATCTCCTCTAAAGTTTTCTCCTCTCACCTTAAATCTATGTCCCCTAGTAATTGACTCTTCCACCCTGGGGAAAAAGCTTCTGACTATCTACTCTGTCCACGCCACTCATAATTTTGTAAACTTCTATCAAGTTGCCCCTCAATCTCCGTCGCTCTAGTGAGAACAATCTGAGTTTCTCCAACCTCTCCTCATAGCTAATAACCTCCAGACCAGGCAGCATCCTGGTAAACCTCCTCTGCACCCTCTCCAATGCCTCCATATTCTTCTGGTAATGTGGCGACCAGAATTGCACGCAATATTCCAAATGTGGCCTAAGCAAGGTTCTAAACAGCTGTAGCATGACTTCCCAGCTTTTATACTCAATACAGCTGCCAATGAAGAGAAGCGTGCCATATGCCTTCCTGCCTACCTTATCCACCTGCATTGCCACTTTCAGTGACTTATGGACTTGTACACCTGTACACCCAGATCCCTCTGCCCGGCAATGCACTTAAGGGTTCACTGAGGCCCTGTCTGCAATCTCGGGCAACATAAAAGATCCTGTGGCACTATTTTTCAAAGACCAGGTGAGTTCTCCCTGGTGCCCTGTCCAATATTTATCCCTCAATCAACATCACAAAACAAGTTATATGATCATCATCACATTGTTACTTGTGGGATCTTGCTGTGCAAAAATCAGCCGTTGCGTTTCCTGCATTACAACAGTGACTTCACTTCAAAAGTACTTCATTGGCTGTCAAGTGCTTTGAGATGCCTGTAGTTGTGAAAAGTGCCATGTAAATGCAAGCCTTTCATTTATAACTGCAGTACTTTCCAACAAAGAGATCAACTTTCTTTCAGAAGAACAACCTCTATCAAATCTTGCAGGGTTTCAGAAGTCATCTGGTAATTGTGTGGCAGCCACTGAGAAGCATTTAAACAAGTAAAACAGCAACTTACATTTAAACTAATTCAGTTTGGAGTTAGAATAGAAAAGTGTGTGTCTGACTGGTCAAATGGAGGTCACTTTAAGGAAATGTCCAGCCGTTCTATAGCCGAGGAGCAGAAATACAAAAGGGAACTAGCCATGTTTCTGCTAACAGACAGACCCTCAACATTTGTTCGTATGTCCATTGTATCATTGGCGAGTATGGGCACCATAGATTTGTCAGATACATTGCTTGATATACTTCAAAGTCTGTAAGCGTTATTATCTATTTAAGATAATCTAAATAAATCTTTATTCTTTCATGAGATGTGGGCATCATTGGCAAGGCTAGCGTTTGTTGTTCATCCCTAACTGCCCTTCAACTGTTTGGCTTACTGCCCTCTGAAATGAGCTGTTAAGAATCAAGTAATTGCTGTGGATCTGGAGTCCGGGATGAAGACGGCAGATTTCCCCCCCTAAAGGACATCAGTGAATCAGATGGGTTTTTACAACAATCAATGTTAGCTTTGTGGTCACCATTGCTGAGGCTAGCTTTATATTGCAGATTTTATTAACTGAATTTAAATGCCAATAGCTGCCAGGGTGGGATTTGAACCCATGTCCCCAGAGCATTAGTCTGGATTACTAGCTCAGTGACATTATCACCACACAATCAACTCAGCAGCAAATGAATCTATCTGGGTACAATTAATTCAAGCTGATGAGTCTAATTTATTAATTGGCATGACTTACAGGCTTCCAGAACACAGACATCAAGGAAACAAAGCCCTATGATCAGAAATTGTTATGGTACTAAAATTAGGCCATGTCTGTATCTGGGGGGACTTCAACCTTCCTTGTGCAAAATGGATCAAGGATGGTTTGTAAATTAGCCGAGACAGTTATAGATGCACTAATGATTTTTTAACTCAGGCCAGATTTTCATCTTCCAATGGAGGTATGAATTGGGGCAGGATTTTCCTTTGTCGGATGGATGGGCCCGGGAACGGCTGTGAAACGGTCCGCCATCCACCACCCCCACCCCCCATCGGGCCCTGTCTGTGACTTCATGTTGGCTGGCCAATTAACAGCCAGCCAATGTGAAATACGCGCTGAGAGTCTCAGCGCTGCCAGGGTGGGAGCGTGAGAAGTGAGGGTGCTAAAGTCTGCGCATGTGCGGGGGAGCGTGCACTGAAAGCTCCCTGAAAGCACAGAGCTGCCTCAGGATGAAGAATTTTACAATGAAAAATGAAGATTTTAAAAGTAAGGGAAAGATGTCCCCACGTGACTCAGGCATGAATGGGGGCATATTAAAACTGACGTTTAAATATTTTTTTAAATTACTGTTGGAAACCTCATTCCACCTGTGGTTGAGGTATCCTAAAAAATGCAAAGGTCACCCAGCCTATTTGCGAAAATACAAATCAATTGCCAGATTAATGGCTTTAATAGGCCTCTTAATTGAAGGTGGGCGCGCTGCCGACTGAAATACTGCACGAGTGCACAATGACATCGGGACGCTCGCCCAATGTCATCGCGCACTATTTTACTCCCGATCTGCACCCACCCACGGGACGTAAAATTCGGCCCTGGGTCACGAAACGGTGAACATCATTATTAGATGATGTATTGTAGTGTAGATGTATTTTTAATGCAGTGATTCATCATAGGGATCTTCCTGCAAAAGTAAGTTGACCCTTACATTGACCACCATTGTGTAAGTGACATGCATTACAATAGTTTTTCCATTGAAGAAAGTGCCATAGTGCATTAAAAATGTAGAGTAATGTCCTATTAGCCTCTGCTGTCATGTTTTGTTTTGTGATTTTAATCAACTTACACCTCTGGCTGTTAAAAGAAAACTTGCTTTTCAAAGTTGAAAAAAATTCTCTGTACCTGCTCCTCTCTGCCTACAACTGACAAAACAAAAAAAAAACAATGTAGTTGGAAGCTTTTGTTATGACAGCAATAGCCATAAGGAATGCTTGGCTGATAATTGCTTCAGTTCAGCAGATGGTCTATTCACCCAAAAACAATTGAAACTTTTAACAAACTGTAATAACAGAATATGCCTTTGATATGATTTCTTGTTTGTTTGCAATCCTAATTGGCACTTAAAGGAATGCTTTTTTTAACATTTGAGTATTTTTTTTTCCTTTCTAGTATTAATGATAGTAGATTTGAATTCAGGGTTTTATTAGATTGTTACAGGTTTAATTTGTTCCAATTATTTTAAAATAATTTCCATTGATTTTGCATGATTCCTGAGGACTGTACATAGTAGATGCTGGAATGATGGACTATGGATGATACATGGGGCCATTAAGGTGGCATGAGTGATCAAAGGGGGCCTGGGCTGGCATGGTGCAGAATGAGGGGATGGGGTGGTGGTGAGGCTTGGAGGGCCTTTAAACAATGCTGGGAGCTGGGCTGCTGCATTGGAGAACTGAGACAGGCCTTTTAACTAGCCTGTTCAGCACCCACACACCTCTCACTCCATTGCTGCTCAAAAATGTACAAACCCTGTGAGAAAAGGCAAAAATGGCATGTGAAGACACACATGGGTTGGGTGTGCATTTGGGAAGGTAGAAAAGTGTGCAGGTTGGGTTTTCCCAAGCCCACAGGGAAATCTGGCCCAACATGTTGATAACACGACCAGGAGTTCTCAAGTCCTTAACCTACTTTTTAGAACTTATGCCGCAGTAATATCAGACCTCCTGTGGGGTAACATCAGAGCAGCATAATTAGATTTAATCAGATTAATATTGGTTGACTTCAGGAGGGCTAATTCAATAAACTGGTTAATGACTTAGGAGTTCACTCCTCAATTCTACACAACAGTGAAGTTGATACTGAGAATAAATAGGTCATTTTCTAACATTGCTTCTTTTTATTCTCAAGCAGTAAGAAGCAAGGTATGTCTCAAGTTACCAACAGGGCATAAACTTTTTTGACAGCAACTTCCAAACCCGTGATTTCCACCATCTAGAAGGACAAGGGCAGCAGACACATGGTAACACCACCACCTGGAAGTTCCCCTCCAAGCCACTCATTATTCTGACTTGGAAATATATCGCCGTTCCTTCACTGTCGCTGGGTCAAAATCCTGGAACTCTCTCCCTAACAGCACTGTGGATGTACTTACACCACATGGACTGTAGCAGTTTAAGAAGGCAGCTCACCACCACCTTCTCAAGGGCAATTAGAGGTGGGCAGTAAATGCTGGCCCAGCCAGCGAAGCCCACATCCCATACAAGAATAAATAAAAAGTGGCAAAACTAAACCAAAATGGTTGCTCAGAAATGTCTAATTACAAATTAGGTTTCTATGGGTTAACGAAGGCTGTTCACAAGAAAAAAAAATAAAAATCTCACACAATAAACAAAAACAAATATTGGAACAACTAAGAGATTCACAAAAAAGGAGATCTTTGATAAATTGCAGGTGTAATGGCAAATAAAGAGGCTGACAGCTCATGTGGTGGATGCTAATTTAATGAATTCTCTCAAATGGATGTTTCTGGCTGGGATGGGAATTACCCCACACAAGAGGTCAGTACTATACAGCATTATCCAAGCCAGAGTGATTGCCCAGGGGTTAGAGAGGAATTTCCCACAGTCTGATGTCCTGGACTAGCTTTGATATCCTAAGGGGGGTGGAGAGGGAATCCACATTTTTTTCCCCCGCAATTGGCCTTTAGATTCCTTGGAATTGATGGTAGACAGGCACATCTATCACCATGCTCCTGGTGTTAGTGTTGTGAGGGGCAGGCTTGGTGACCAGCTGGTCTTTTGCTGCCTATTAAATCTGCGATACATTATCAGTGGTGATGCAGATCAGCATTGCCATCAATTTCTGCACAGTTGTTGCAGCCACATTTTAAAAGGTGGCACACCTTCAATCTCTCTTTTTTTGGGGGGGTATCTGAAGAGGGATGCTTTCTTTAGAGATGAATTCCCCACATCCATCCTTACCTGTAGCAGCTGTAGAATAAAAAGCCGACTGCTGCAATGCCCATGTATGTGTGCAGGTCATTGAAAAGCAACATTTAGAGCAATGTTCACAACTTCTGCCAGGGATACGCTAAGTGAATCACAAGTTTAATTTGAAAGCGAAAATCAGCACATATTTGTTGTAGATCATTGGGGAAAGAAAGAATGATGAGTAGAGAGATGGCAAAAGAAAATATTTGTGAGAGTAGTATGGGCAGAGATGGTCAACAATAGTGCAAGAGAGAATCAAGGAAAGAGAGAAATAATCAGAGTAAGAAACAAGCAGGTAGAACTAAAAGGAAGAGAGAGAGAATTATTTTTACCTTATTTTTATCTCTGAGCAGCACCATTTTTGAAATCTTTTAAATAAAAAGTTAGCTAGTCCATGACATTTATCAGTTTATTCCTTTCAGCTACGTGCATCACGAGTTTAAATCAAATGCATTTTAATTTCTCAAAGGGTGGGACTAATCTTAATCCAGGTTCAAAAGCGGTAAAGCATGTTACCAAATCACAAAACAATCAATCAGTTTGTGTGCATGGATTCAGTTGTATACAATGACCACAGAACTGCTACTCTGTCACACTCCTTACCTCTGGGAACTTTGGATGGGTTTTGTTTAGTGCATGCGAGCTTGCATTAACAGCATGAGCCAGTTCTTGCTCCAGAAGGCTGTGGATTTTGGCCGCTTCGCAGATTCTGAAAGCCATTAAGGAAAGAAGACCTCAACAATACAATAACTGCAGCTAGTGGAATAATAGAATATGTGCATCCATCTTCTAACCAGAAATCAAATCCCTGTGACTTTACTAAGCTTCTTATCAATAAAACTTAACTTTTACACATGCAACATTATTAAGATTGACAAAGTGGGAGCACAAGTGAAGGTTATAGCCTACTTGCTGTTATTTTCCCGCTGTTACAATGTGTTAAAAGAACTGACTTTGCACATTGAGGAAGATGATAAGTTGCACTCTTGTCCCTGTGTTGTAAGGTCATAGCTGTAAGCACCACTCTAGATACTTCAGCAAAAAATCTAGGCTGACACATCAGCACAGGACTGTTGGAGTTGACAGTACCATCATTTAGAGATTAAACCGAGGTCCAGTCTCTGTGCTCAGGTGAACATTTTTAAAGAACAACAGGGATCTCTGCGAGTGCCCTGGGCACCACCAGAGAGACAATCACAATGCTGAGGGTCTGGGGTTACATTTAGACCAGGTCAGATAAAAATGGCAGATTTGCTTGCCTAAATGAACCATTTGGGTTTCATGGGCACCTTTACTGATTCAAATTTTTTCTTCCAGAATTATTTAATTGACTAACTTTAAATTCCCCAACTGCTGTGGTGGGATGTGAGCATCACTGGCAAGGCCAGCATTTGTTGCCTATCCTTGATTGCTCTCAAGGAGGTGGGCAATTAGCGATAGAGAGCAAATGCTGGCCTTGCCAGTGATGCTCACATCCCATGGAAGAATTTTTTTTTAAAAAAGTCGTCCCAAGACACAGTGGGCTGAGAAAGTGTCATTGGTACATTTATCCTATGAAGAATTTACCACTTATGGCTCTCAACCCCACCCTCCTGCCTCACCAGACTTGCTCCTCAACTTTACCCATTTTACCTTTTCATGGTTTCTTTCAAGAGGTCCCCCCTACAACCCCTACCACCTCCAGACAGACAGACACACACACATGCACAGACACACACAGTTAGGCCTTTCAGACTTTTGCAATCTCTCTTGCGCACTGTCCTGCAACATCCCACGTGGACCCACCAAAATGAGAAAGTGTGACCCACCTTGTGATTAATTCTTCAGCTGCTTGGGCACAGAGCTGGAGCTGGGTGGCCTCCTCCTCTGTAGCAAGGTCTACTGACTGCTGTGGGTACAAGTGAGGCCGAAGAGCTGGCCTGCAGGAGTCGTACCGGAGTTTGTCTTCCCAGGATTTCAGAGTACTCTCAAATGCCTGTACAAGGTCAATAATGAAAGCTGTAGAATTGACCATATTAGCCAAGATTTTTGAGAGAGGGGCATCTCGTGGCTTGCCCCGTTAGCTAGAATTTCCTCCCTCATTCTTCAGCTCAACATACTTTTGCCCTGTCAGTTGCTGGAAGTGCAATGAGACTCCACCATTCAACTGTTCCCATTCTAAGCTTGAGGGGATGAGTGCTATTGCAGGATCATAAATCCCCTCATTAAAAAGCATGCTTTCACTGTTCAGTACCAGCCCCAACTTTCTACGGTGATTTAATGATATGCAAATGAAATAACTTTATGGAATTTATGTGGAGGTTGAGAGCAAGTTGCTTTTTTTTTAAGCTAATGGTAGAGCGATAGAAACCATCAGCAACTTGTGATTTGTAATTCAAGGGTTATCTCTTCCTCTACATTTTTTGGATGGTTTCAACATTAACAACAGTAAACACCATGAAACCCGCTGTTATTTAGGGAGCAAATTCTGGGCCAATATCTTTTAGGAGTAAGATTTTTATTTTTCAATTTATATTTTCTTCCTCTTCATTCTTCCTGCACTATGGCCTCCAACCTCACAGTCCACCAGCACTTTGCAGTCCTCTTCTAACCTCTTTCCAAAATTCACAAACAGGGCTGCCCTGGTAGACCTTTCATTTCAGCCTGTTTCTGCCCCATGGAACTTATATCCTCCCATTTCAACTCTATTTTTCTCCCCTGGTTCAGTCCCTTCCCAGCAACATCCATGACTCTTCCGATGCACTCCAGCTTCATCACAATATCTATTATAAGCCTACTGACTGCCACAGTTATTGTGACTACACTTCCTCACACCCCACTTCCCGTCAGGACTCCATTCCTTTCTCCTAGTTTCTCCATCTCCTTGCATCTGCTTGGACAATGCAATCTTTCCATATTAGTGTTTCTGATATGTCTTCCTTTGTCCTCAATCAAACATTTCCTTCCATCAGAGTTAACAGGGTCCCCTCAACCGATCAGTCCCTTTTCTAGCACCTGTTCTCATCTCTTCCTCCCCCTCACATAACCACAACAGGGTTCCACTTGTTCTCATTTTCCACCCCACCAAGCTCCACATTTAACAGATGTTGAACCATTTCTCCACCATTTCTGCCACCTCCAGTGCGATATCACCACCAAAAACATCTCCTCCCCTTCCCCCTCAGTTTTCCAAAGGGACTGTACCCTCCCCAACCACTCTGCCGTCACCCCAAAAGCTACCTTTCCTTCCCACAGTATCTTTCCATGCAAGTGCAGGAGATGCAACATCGGCCCTTTTACCTCCTTCCTTCCCACTGTCCAGAGATCCAAACACTCCTCCCATATGAAACAGTGACTTATTTGTTCTTCTTTCAATTTAGTATACTGATTTTTTTGGTGAACAGCTCCATTCAGTACCCAAAATGACCCTGAGTCCCTTTAATTCTTTGTTCTATTCTACCCTGACCTCTCTGTCCTTGGTCACCTACAATGTTTGAATGAAGCTCAACACTAGTTAAAGGAACAGTGCATTATTGAATTGTTGTTGGGTTAGGTAATTTACTGTCTTTTGGACTCAACACGAGTGCAAATAATTCAGATCATAAACACCACCCCCACTATTTTCAGAGATGAGCTACTGGTAATGGTTCTGCTCTTGCCATTTACACCTCTTTAGACCCATCTTTTGTTTCTTTACTGGTCCCATTAACATGTCTTTTATCTTGCATCATTAGTCATTTTGTCATTTAATCTCACCTGCCTTTCACAGACCTTCCCCTTGATCTTTCCTCCTCTTCCTCTTCCATTGAGTCTGTATTTGTTTAAACCTGTTATGTCTGTAACTTTTCCCAGTTCTGACAATGGGTCATCAGTTTGAAAGGTAAGCTCAGTTTCTCTCTCCACAGATGCCACCTGCTGAGTATTTCTAGCATTTTGACGTGTTTTGGGTTCATAATCAGTACTGCCCCACAGAGGGTCCGTAATCAGTACTGCTCCACAGAGGGTCCGTAATCATCACTGCCCCACAGAGGGTCCGTAATCAGTGCTGCTCCACAGAGGGTTCGTATTTAGTACTGCCCTACAGAGGGTCTGTATTCAGTACTGCCCCACAGAGGGTCCGTAATCAGTACTGCCCCACAGAGGGTCTGTAATCAGTACTGCCCCACAGAGGGTCCATATTCAGTACTGCTCCACAGAGGGTCCGTAATCATCACTGCCCCACAGAGGGTCCATAATCAGTACTGCCCCACAGAGGGTTCGTATTCAGTACTGTCCTATAGAGGGTCCGTAATCAGTACTGCCCAACAGAGGGTCTGTATTCAGTACTGCTCCACAGAGGGTCCATAATCAGTACTGCCCCACAGAGGGTTCGTATTCAGTACTGCCCCACAGAGGGTCCGTATTCAGTACTGCTCCACAGAAGGTCCGTAATCAGTACTGCCCCACAGAGGGTCCGTATTCAGTACTGCTCCACAGAGGGTCCGTAATCATCATTGCCCCACAGAGGGTCCATAATCAGTACTGCCCCACAGAGGGTCTGTATTCAGTACTGCCCCACAGAGGGTCCGTAATCAGTACTGCCCCACAGAGGGTTCGTATTCAGTACTGCCCTACAGAAGGTCCGTAATCAGTACTGCCCCACAGAGGGTTCGTATTCAGTACTGCTCCACAGAGGGTCCGTAATCATCATTGCACCACAGAGGGTCCGTAATCAGTACTGCCCCACAGAGGGTCTGTATTCAGTACTGCCCCACAGAAGGTCTGTAATCAGTAATGCCCCACAGAGGGTCTGTAATCAGTACCACCCCACAGAGGGTCCGTATTCAGTGCTGCCCCACAAAGGGTCCGTAATCAGTGCTGCCCCTCAGAGGGTCCGTAATCAGTGCTGCCCCACAGAGGGTCCGTAATCAGTGCTGCCCCACAGAGGGTCCGTAATCAGCACTGCCCCACAGAGGGTCCGTAATCAGCACTGCCCCACAGAGGGTCCGTAATCAGCACTGCCCCACAGAGGTCCGTAATCAGCACTGCCCCACAGAGGGTCCGTAATCAGTACTGCCCCACAGAGGTCCGTAATCAGTACAGCCCCACAGAGGGTCCATAATCAGTACTGCTCCACAGAGGGTCCGTAATCAGTACTGCTCCACACAGGGTCCGTAATCATCACTGCCCCACAGAGGGTCCGTAATCAGCACTGCCCCACGGAGGGTCCGTAATCAGCACTGCCCAACAGAGGTCCGTAATCAGCACTGTCCCACAGAGGGTCCGTAATCAGTACTGCTCCACAGAGGGTTCGTATTTAGTACTGCCCTACAGAGGGTCCGTAATCAGTACTGCTCCACAGAGGGTTCGTATTCAGTACTGCCCTACAGAGGGTCTGTATTCAGTACTGCCCCACAGAGGGTCTGTAATCAGTGCTGCCCCACAGAGGTCCGTAATCAGCACTGCCCCACAGAGGGTGCGTAATCAGTACTGCCCCACAGAGGTCCGTAATCAGTACAGCCTCACAGAGGGTCCATAATCAGTACTGCTCCACAGAGGGTCCGTAATCAGTACTGCTCCACACAGGGTCCGTAATCATCACTGCCCCACAGAGGGTCCGTAATCAGCACTGCCCCACGGAGGGTCCATGATCAGCACTGCCCCACAGAGGTCCGTAATCAGTACTGCTCCACAGAGGGTTCGTATTTAGTACTGCTCCACAGAGGGTCTGTAATCAGTACTGCTCCACAGAGGGTCCGTAATCAGTACTGCCCCACAGAGGGTCCTTAATCAGTACAGCCCCACCGAGGATCCGTAATCAGTACTGGCCCACTGAGGGTCCATAATCAGTACAGCCCCACAGAGGGTCTATAATCAGTACAGCCCCACAGAGGGTCCATATTCAGTACTGGTTCACAGAGGATCCATAATCAGTACAGCCCCAACGAGGGTCTGTAATCAGTACTGCTCCACAGAGGGTCCGTAATCAGCACTGCCCCACAGAGGGTCCGTAATCAGCACTGCCCCACAGAGGGTCCGTAATCAGCACTGCCCCACAGAGGGTTCGTATTTAGTACTGCCCCACAGAGGGTCTGTAATCAGTACTGCTCCACAGAGGGTCCGTAATCAGTACTGCCCCACAGAGGGTCCTTAATCAGTACAGCCCCACCGAGGATCCGTAATCAGTACTGGTTCACAGAGGATCCATAATCAGTACAGCCCCACAGAGGGTCTATAATCAGTACTGCTCCACAGAGGGTCCGTAATCAGTACTGCTCCACAGAGGGTCCGTAATCAGTACTGCTCCACAGAGGGTCCGTAATCAGTACAGCCCTACAGGGGTCTGTAATCAGTACTACCCTACAGAGGGTGAGTAATCAAAGCAGCCATATGGGGGTCTGTAATGAGTACTGTCTTCGGGGTTCTGTAATCAGTGCTGCCTTACTGGGGTCTGTAATCTGCACTGACCTACAAGGGGTTAGTAATCATTGCTTCCCTAAAGGGGTCTGTAATCAGCACTGATCAAAGGTCGGTCTGTAATTGGTACTGCCCAACAGCCATCAATAGATGCACATTTTCCACATTGTCAGTATGGTGAAAATTAGAAATATATTCAATCTTTTATCACTGATACAGAAAAGTGACAGAGCAACATGGTTTTTAGGACTTCATCACATCCTTCAGATCATTGGTCCTTTTTGGATGGATTTTCAATTGAGACAATGCAAGGTAACAGTAAATGCTGCAACCTTTTGCAAAAATGATTTAATTATCTAGTGAATTTACTGGGTCATTAGTATATTAAGGTAAAAATTTTAAGAAGCTTTGCTTTTCTTGATTTTTAAAAATCTCATCCTTGTTTACAAATCCCTCCATGGCGCACCCCTCCATATCTTTGTAATCTCCTCCATTTGCACAACCTTCTAAAATCTCTATGCTCCTCCAATTCTGGTCTCTTGTGCATTCCCTGTTTTAATTGTTCTTTCACTGGTAGCCACACCTATACTTGCCTGGGTCCCAAGCTCTGGAATACCTTCCCTACACCTCTCCACCTCACTTTCTTCCTTTAAGCCACTCCTTAAAACCAAGCTTTTGAACAGAAAGTTTTTGGTCTGATCTGATGTAGTTATCTCCTTGGTGTAATACTTTGTTTTATAGTGGTCCTGTGAAGTACCTTGGGACATATTATTTCGTTAAAAGCGCTATATAAATATAAGATGTTGTTGTTACAATGCACAGTGAGCTTTTGGACAGTGCATGTGTGGCATACTCTATTTAAAGGTTTTTTTATTGCCAACTTGTTTCTTATGGGAACAAACTGTGGATAAGCACAGAAGTGTAGAAATGGCCTGGCCTGCAACTTCTTAAAGGTGAGTTGCACTTTTATTATTGATCACAAAATCAGAATTTTTTTGGCATACATTCTATAGTCTCATTGATAATTTTTGTTTTGTTATTTGAGCCTGATTACTTTTGCTTTGTTTCATTCTTTGATGGCACGTGGCCATCACTGGCAAGGCCAGCATTTGTTGCCCATCCCCAACTGCCCTTGAGCTGAGTGGCTTGCTCGGCCATTTCAGAGGGCAGTTAAGAGTCAACCACATTACTGTAGTTCCAGAGTCACATGTAGGCCAGACCAGGTAAGGATGGCAGATTTCCTTCCCTAAAGGACATTATTGAACCAAATGGGTTTTCACAACAATCAAAGATAGTTTCACAGTCACCGTTACTGAGACTAGCTTTCGCTTCCAGATTTTGTTTTTATTAATTGAATTTAAATGCCACCAACTGTTATTGAGGGGTTTGAACCCATATTCCCAGAGCATCAACCTGGGTCTCTGGATTACTAGCTCAGAGACATTATCACTGTGCCACTGGCTCCATGTTGCATTCTACGACTTCATTCCTAACTCTGCTAATTAGCTAGAGTTATAGAATGGTTACAGCGTAGAAGGAGGCCATTTGGCTTGTCATGCCTGTGCTGGCCCTCTGAAGCAGCAATTCATCTAGTGCCACTCCCCATCCATTTCCCCTTGGCCCTGCACATTCTTCCTTCTCAGATAATAATCCAATTCCCTTTTGAATGCCTTGATTGATCCTGCCTCCACCACACTCTCAGGCAGTGCATTCCATATCCTAACCACTCGACTGACCCGGTCTCCACCACTCTCTCAGACAGTGCATTCCAGATCCTAACCACTCGATTGGCCCTGTCTCCACCATGCTCTCAGACAGTGCATACCAGATCCCAACCACTCGATTGACCCTGTCTCCACCACGCTCTCAGACAGTGCATTCCAGATCCCAACCACTCACTGTTAAAAGTAGTCTTCCCTCATGTCGCTATTGCTTCTTTTGCCAATTAACCTTAAATCTGTGCCCTCTGGTTCTCCATCTTCCATCAATGTGAACCATTTTCCCTAAATGGCCTCTCCAGACCCCTCATGATTTTGAATCTTGTATCAAATATCCTCTTAACCTTCTCTTCTCCAAAGAAAACAGCCCCAACATCATAACTGAAGTTCCTCAGCCCTGGAGCCATTCTCATGAATCTTTTCTGCGCTATCTTTAATGCCTTCACAAACTTCCTAAAGTGTGGCGCCCAGAACTGGACACAATACTCCTAGTTGAGGTCGAACCAGTGTTCTAGACCAGTTCAACATAACTTCCTTGCCCTTATATTCTATGCCCCATTAATAAATCCCAGGATACTGTTTGCTTTATTAACCACTCTCTCAAACTGTCCTGCCAGCTTCCAATGAAGTGTGCACATATACACCCAGGTCTCTCTGTTCCTGCAGCCCCTTTAATGTTGTACCCTTTTTTATCTCATCTCTCTGTGTTCTTCCTACTAAAATGAATCACTTCACATTTTTCTGCATAGAACTTCACCTGCCACTTGTCCACCCATTCTACCTATGTCTATAGTCTTTTGAAGTTCGACACCATCCTCTTCACAGTTCACAATGCTTCCAAGTTATACATCATTCACAAATTTTGGAATTGTGCCCTTTATGCCAGGGTCTAGATCATTAATAAATATCAGGAAAAGCAAAGGTCCCAACACTGACCCTTGGGGAACTCCACTACAAACCTTTCTCCAGTCTGAAAAACATCCATTAACCACTACTCTCTGTTGCCTATTTCCTTTTTTTCTGTCTGTTACTCAGCCAATTTCATATCCATGTTGCTACTGCCCCTTTTATTCAATGAGCTATAACTTTGCTCACAAGTCTGTTGTACAGCACTGTATCAAATACCTTTTGGAGGTCATGTACATCACAACAGCAACATTACTCTCATTAACTGTTACCTCATCAAAAACTCCAGCAAGTCGGTGAAACACAATCGGCCCATAACATATCCATGCTGGTGTTTGTCGATCAACCAGCACTTGCCCAACTTACTATTAATTTTGTCCCTAATTATTGTTTCTAGAAGTTTCTCTATCACCGAGGATAAAGTTACTGGGCTCATTTGAACAAGGGTGTAACATCTACAATTCTCCAGTCCTCTGACATCACCCCTCTATCTAAGGGGGATTAAAAAATTACTGCCAGTGCCTCCACAATTTCCACTCACTTTCCTCAGTATCCTTGGATGCATCTCATCTGGTCCTGGTGTCTTATCAACTTTAAGTACAGACACCCTATCCAATACCTTCTCCTTATCAAATTTAAACCCTTTTCCTGTCTGAACTACCTCCTCTTTCATCATGACCTGTGCAGCGTCATGTTCCTTGTTAAAGACAGGTGCAAAGTCTTCACTTCATACCTCAGCCATTCCCCCGTCTCCATGTGTAAATCCCCTTCTTGGTCCCCAATTGGCCCTACTCCTCCGCTTTCTAGCTTTTTACTATTTTTATGCCTATAGAAGACATTGGGATTCCCTTTTATGTTAGCTGCCAGTCTCTTCTCATACACCTGTTTTGCTTCTTTTATTCCCCAACCCCTGCCAAATTAGGTTAAGCCTTTGCCAGTAGCACATGCAAGGAAGCTGATCCCAGCTCTGTTTAGGTAAAACCCGTCTCGTCTGTACAGGTTCCATCTCCTCCAGAACTGGTCTCAATGTCCCAGGAATCTAAAGGCCTCCCTTTCTGCACCATCTCTCCAGCTATACATTCATCTGATTTATCCTCCCATTTCAACACTCACCTGCAAATGCTATCGGGAGTAATTCAGAGATTTTGAGGTCCTGTTTGCCAATTTCCTACCTGGCTCCCTAAATTCTGACAGCAGGATCACATCCCTCTTTCTGCCTATGCTCATTTGGACCATGACCATTGGCTGTTCACTCTCTCCCTCAGGGTGCTCTGCAGCCGCTCAGTGACATCCTTAGCCCTGTCATCATACCATCCTAGATTCACATCTGTGGCCAAAAAAATGAGTGTCTCTTCCCCTAACTCTTGAATTCCTATCACTATTGCTCTACCAGTCTTCTTTGTGTCCCCTGTACAGCTGAGACAGTCGTGATGGCATGAGCTTGGCTCTGGCTGCACTCTCCAGATGAACCATCACTTTCATCAGTATACTGAGCTGAATGCTGGTTGGAGAGTGAGATGCACTCAGGAGATTCCTGCACTACCTGGCCATTTCTTCTCCACTGCTTGGTGATCACCCACTCTCTCTCTCCCTGCATGCTCTTAAACAGCAGGATGACCACATCTATAAAACATGCTATCGACAAAGCTCTCAACCTTGAGAGTGCACCACAATAGCTCCAGCTGATGTTCACGCTATGGATGCCAGAGCTCAAGCTGCTGCAGATATGCAACACCTCCTGCACATATGGTTATCCAGGTCAGAGGAATATGGATGTACACATGGAATAGAAAGTGCACTCTTAAGAGTCGGAGCTGCCCTGCCATTCCTCTATTGGTTAATACAACTTCCTACTTAATAAAAAAAACGACTCACCAGCTAATTACTTCTCTTCTGCTGTCACTTAAATAAAGGGAAGGCTAATTGAATTGCTTTACTTAACCCTGTGTTAACAAAAAAAAACCGTGCTCCTTAGACTAACACCAACTTTGGAGAAAGAAAAACAAGCTACAATACTGACCAGTCAATTGCCTCATGGCCTTCCTATGATGTGACACATTGATTTTTTTCCCCTCTCACTTCAGTGATCCCAGTCTGCTTCACTGTGATCCTGACCTGCTTCACACTCCTCCCAGTCTGCTTCACAGTGATCCTGACCTGCTTCGCACTCCTCCCAGTCTGCTTCACAATGATCCTGAGCTGCTTCACGCTCTTCCCGGTCTGCTTCATGGTGATACTACTGACCTGCCTTACCCTCATCCTGGTCTGCTTCACAGTGAACATAGCCTGCTTCAAACTCCTCCCGTCTACTTCACAGTGATCCTGACCTGTTTCACACGCGTCCCGATCTGTTTCACAATGATCTTGACCTGCTTCACATTCGTCCCGGTCTGCTTCACTTGATCCTGACCTGCTTCACACTACTCCCGGTCTGCTTCACAGTGATCCTGACCTGCTTCACACTCTTCCCGGTCTGTTTCACTGTGTTCCAGTCCTGCTTTACACTCCTCCCAGTCTGCTTCACAGTGATCCTCACCTGCTTCACACTCCTCCCAGTCTGCTTCACTGTGATCCTGACCTGCTTCACACTCCTCCCAGTCTGCTTCACTGTGATCCTGACCTGCTTCACACTCCTCCCAGTTTGCTTCACAGTGATCCTGACCTGCTTCGCACCCCTCCCAGTCTGCTTCACAATGATCCTGAGCTGCTTCACGCTCTTCCTGGTCTGCTTCACGGTGATACTACTGACCTGCCTCACCCTCATCATGGTCTGCTTCACAGTGAACATAGCCTGCTTCAAACTCCTCCCGTCTACTTCACAGTGATCCTGACCAACAGGTCATCACACGCGTCTCGATCTGTTTCACAATGATCCTGACCTGCTTCACATTCGTCCCGGTCTGCTTCACTTGATCCTAACCTGTTCACACTGCCCCGGTCTGCTTCACAGTGATCCTGACTTGCTTCACACTACTCCTGGTCTGCTTCACAGTGATCCTCACCTGCTTCACACTCCTCCCAGTCTGCTTCACTGTGATCCTGACCTGCTTCACACTCCTCCCAGTCTGCTTCACAGTGATCCTGACCTGCTTCGCACTCCTCCCAGTCTGCTTCACAATGATCCTGAGCTGCTTCACGCTCTTCCTGGTCTGCTTCACGGTGATACTACTGACCTGCCTCACCCTCATCATGGTCTGCTTCACAGTGAACATAGCCTGCTTCAAACTCCTCCCGTCTACTTCACAGTGATCCTGACCAACAGGTCATCATACGCGTCTCGATCTGTTTCACAATGATCCTGACCTGCTTCACATTCGTCCCGGTCTGCTTCACTTGATCCTAACCTGTTCACACTGCCCCGGTCTGCTTCACAGTGATCCTGTCTTGCTTCACACTACTCCCGGTCTGCTTCACAGTGATCCTGACCTGCTTTACACTCCTCCCGGTCTGTTTTACTGTGTTCTTGACCTGCTTTACACTCCTCCCGGTCCACTTCACAGTGATCCTGACCTGCTTGACACTCCTCCCGATCTGCTTCATTGTGATCCTGACCTGCTTCACACTCCTCCCGGTCTGCTTCACAGTGATCCTGACCTGCTTCACACTCCTCCCGGTCTGCTTCACAGTGATCCTAAGCTGCTTCACACTCTTCTTGATCTTATTTAAAACATTTTTTTTTGTTCATTCACGGGGTATGGTCTTCGCTGGCTGGGCCAGCAACTATTACCCATCCCTGGCTGCCCATGAATATGTGGTAGTAAGCTGCCTTCTTGAACTGCTGCAGTCCATGTAGTGTGGGTACACCCACAGTGCTGTTAGGGAGGGATTTCCAGGATATTGATCCAACGACAGTGAAGGAACGGCGATATATTTCTTAGTCAAGATGGTGAGTTACTTGGAGGGGACTCTCAAGGTGGTGGTGTTCCCATCTATCTGCTACCCTTGTCCTTCTAGGTGGTAGCGGTTGTGAGTTTGCAAGGTTCTGTCTAAGAAGCCTTGGTGAATTCCTACAGTGCATCTTGTAGATGGCACACACTGCTGCTACTGTGCGTCGGTGGTGGAGGGAGTGAATGCTTGTGGATGTGGTGCCAGTCCAGTGGGCTGCTTTGTTCTGGATGGTGTCCTGCTTCTTGAGTGTGTTGGAGCTGCACTCATCCAGGTAAGTGGGGAGTATTCCATCACACTCCTGACTTATGCCTTGTAGACGGTGGACAGGCCTTGTGGGGTCAGGAGGTGAGTTACACACCGCACGATTCTGAGCCTCTGACCTGCTCTTGTACCCACAGTATTTATATGGCTAGTCCAGTTCAGTTTCTGGTCAATGGTAATCCCCAGGATGTTGATAGTGGGGGATTCAGTGATAGTAATGATATTGAACATCAAGGAGCGATGATTGGATTCTCTCTTGTTGGTCATTACTTCACACTTGTGTGGCATGAATGTTACTTTCCACTTGTCAGCCCAAGCCTGGATATTGTCCAGGTCTTGTTGCATTTGGACATGAACTGCTTCAGTATCTGAGGAGTCACGAATGGTTCTGAATATTGTGCAATCAGCGAATATGCCCACTTCTGACCTTATGATGGAAGGAAAGTCATTGATGAAGCAGGCTGAAGGGTTGGGCCTAGAACATTACCCTGAGGAACCCTGCAGTGATGTCCTAGAGCTGAGATGACTGACCTCCAACAACCACAACCTTTGTGCTTTGTGCTAGGTATGACTCCAACCTGTGGAGAGTGTTCCCGCTGATTCCCATTGACTCCAGTTTTGCTAGGGCTTCTTGATGCCACACTCGGTCAAATGCTGCCTTGATGTCAAGGGCAATCACTCTCACCTCACCTCTAGAGTTCAGGTCTTTTGTCCAGTTTGAACCAAGGCTGTAATGAGGTCAGGAGCTGAGTGGCTCTGGCGGAACCCAAACTGGGCATCAGTGAGCAGGTTAGTGCTAAGCAAGTGCTGCTTGATAGCACTGCTGATGACCCCTTCCATTACTTTAATGATGATCGAGAGTAGACTGATGGGGCGGTAATTGTCGTAGCTGGATTTGTACTGCTTTTTGTGTACAGGGCATACCTGGGCCAGTGTTGTAGCTGTACTGGAACAGCTCGGCTAGGGACGCAGCAAGTTCTGGAGCACAAGTCTTCAGTACTATTGCTAGAATATTGTCAGGGCCCATAGCCTTTGCAGTATCCAGGGCCTTCAGCCATTTCTTGATATCATATGGAGTGAATCGAATTGGATAAAAATTGGTATCTATGATGCTGGGGACCTCCGAAGGAGGCCGATTTGGATCATCCACTCAGGACTTCAGGTTGAAGATTGTAGCAAATGCTTCAGCCTTATTTTTTGCACTGCTGTGCTGGGCTCCTCCATCATTGAGGATGGGATATTTGTGGAGCCTCCTCCTCCAGTGAGTTGTTCAATTGTCCACCACCATTCATGACTGGATGTGGCAGGGCTGCAGAGTTTAGATCTGATCCGTTGGTTGTGGGATTGCTTAGCTCTGTCAATCACTTCCTGCTTATGCTGCTTGGCATGCAAATAGTCCTGTGCTGTAGCTTCACCAGGTTCTCTGGTGCTGCTCTTCGTATGCCCTCTTGCAATTTTCATTAAACCAGGGTTGATCCCCTGGGTTGATGGTAATGGTCAGTGGGGGATATGTTGGACCATGAGGTTACAGATTGTGTTAGAGTACAATTATGCTGCTGCTGATGGCCCACAGCGCCTCATAGATGCTCAGTATTGAGTTGCTGGATCTGTTTGAAATCCCATTTAGCATGGTGGTAGTGCCACACAACACAATGGAGGGTATCCTCAATGTGAAGGTGGGAAGGTGGGACTTTGTCCACAGGGACTGTGCGGTGGTCACTCCTACCGATACTGTCATGCACAGATACATCTGTGGCAAGGACGTTGGTGAGGATGAGGTCAAGTATGTTTTTCCCTCTTGTTGGTTCCCTCACCACCTGCCACCGACCCAGTCTAGCAGCTGTCATTTAGGACTTGGCCAGCTTGGTCAGTAGTTCATTGAAGTCCCCCACCCAGAGTACATTCTGCGCCCTTGCCACCCTCGGTGCTTCCTGTAAGTGATGTTCAACATGGAGGAGAACTGATTCATCAGCTGAGGGAGGGCGGTACGTGGTAATCAGCAGAAGGTTTCCTTGTCCATGTTTGACCTGATGCCATGAGACTTCAAGGGTCCAGAGTCGATGTTGAGGACTCCCAGGGAAACCCCCTTTTGACTGTATACCACTGTGCCACCAGTGGGACAGGGAATACCTAGGGATGGTGATGGTGGTGTCTGGGACATTATCTGTAAGGTATGATTCCGTGAGGATGACTGTGTCAGGTTGTTGCTTGGCTAGTCTGTGAGACAGCTCTCCCAATTTTAGCACTAGTCCCCAGATGTTAATAAAGAGGACTTTGCAAGGTCGACAGGGCTGAGATTGCCGTTGTCATTTCTGACATTAGTGAACCAGGTGAGTTTTTACAACAATTGACAATGGTTTCATGGTCATTAGACTTTTAATTCCAGATTTTTACTGAATTCAAATTCCACCGTCTGCTATGGCAGGATTCGAACCCAGGTCCCCAGAGCATTGCCCTGGGTTTCTGGATTACTAGTCCAGCGACAATACAACTATGCCATCGCCTCCTCTGCTTCACAGTGATCCTGACCTGTTCACATTCCCCTGGCCTGCTTCTCAGTGATCTTGACCTCCTACCAGTCTGCTTCACAATGATCCTAACTTGCTTCACACTCCTTCCAGTCTGTTTTGCAGTAATCCTGACCTGCTTCACAGTCTTCCCGGTCTGTTTCACAGTCCTCCCGGTCTGCATCACAGTGATCCTGACCTGCTTCATACTCCTCCTGGTCTGCATCACAGTGATCTTGACCTGCTTCACACTCCTCCCGTTCTGTTTTACTGTGTTCCTGACCTGCTTTACACTCCTCCCGACCTGCTTCACAGTGATCCGGACCTGATTCATATTCCTCCCTGTCAGCTTCACAGTGATCCTGACCTGACTCACATTGCTTCTGGTCCCTCTTTAATTATTTTTCTATGGGAATTTTCCATGCCCACCCCCTCTGTGTTTTCCATGTTGTAGCCTGCTGTTGCTTGTAACTACTTTGTTTTAATACTCTTTCACAGGACGAGGATGTTGCTGGCTAGGCAAGCATTTGTTGCCCATCCATAACTGCCCTTGAGAAGGTGGTGGTGAGCTACCTTCTTGAACTGCTGCAGTCCATGTGGTGTGGATATACCCATAGTGCTGTTCACAAGGAAGTTCCAGAATTTGTACCCAGTGACAGTGAAGGAACGGTGATATATTTCCAAGTCAAAATGGTGTGAGCTTAGGAGGGCACTTCCAGGTGGCGGTGTTTCATCTATCTGCTGCCCTTTCCTTCTTGGTGCTAGAGGTCATGGGTTTGGAAGGTGTTGTTGAAGGAGCCTTGGTGAGTTGCTGCAGTGCATCTTATAGATGGTACACACTGATGCCACTGAGTGTCGGTGTTGGTGGCAGTGAATGTTTGTGGGTGGGGTGCCAACCAAGCGGGCTGCTTTGATGCTTTGATCTGGATGGTGCTGAGCTTCTTGAGTGTTGTTGGTGCTGCACTCATCTGGGCAAGTGGAGAGTATTCTACCACACTCCTGATTGGGCCTTGTAGATGGTGGACAGGCTTTGGGGAGTCAGGAGGTGAATTCCCAGCCTTTGCCCTGCTCCTGTAGCCACAGTATTTATAAGGCTAGTCTGGTTCAGTTTCTGGTCAATGATAACCCCCAGGATGTTGATTGTGAGGGATTCAGCGATAGTAATGCCATTGAATGTTAAGGGAGGTGGTTGGATTTTCTCTTGTACCTATTCCTACCAGGAGATCTGATGTCATGGTATGTCATGCTCGTCTGTCCTGCACCTTCCTCCCCCATCCACTGTAGCCCAGCCGCAGCCACTTTGTGACATCCGTCATCCATCCACACCTAAGTCAACCCCTTTTTCTGCTGCCCTCCATCATTGTTATGATCCCAGCTGATGTTAATGTTGGATAAGTCAGAGTGAAACCTGGCTTGGTAGATCCTAACTTTCTCTTTAGGAACCGTGGAGGTCAGTTACTGAACACATTCACGACAGTTTGCCAGTATACCGTTGACATGAAGAACAAAACATTAAACAAGAAAAATGAACTATGAACTATGTTACACGAGACAATAAGTTGGAAAAATTTCAATAGGTACCAGAAAATGATTCAAACTCTCACTATTCCTTTCGTCCTAGCAACCCTTACTGACAAAATCCCAGTGAGAATTTACCATGCCTCAACACCAAGGGTCCTTGCTTGGATTAGCTCAGTTTCAAACAGTTTTCTTCTGGCAGACTCCTGAACATTCACAAGATACTTTTCTTCAGCTGGAATCTCTCTGGAACACTCCAAAAACCACAATCTAAGCTCACTATTAATTCAACTTCAGAGCAAACACATGAGTTCCCTAAACTCAGCTCCCCAGCAGACTTGCAGGATTTCTTATGAGAGATTAGACCTCTTGCCTGCACTCTCTGGTATACACACACTGACTGACTGCCTTTCTGTGTTTCCCCGTCTCTCTGGACCTGTGTCACTAGGCCACAGCACAGTGTTTTCTACTTTTTTTTAAAAAACTTCACTAAACTATTAGCTGCTTGGTATCCCATCTCTCCACCTCAAGGGTTGTAAAACCTCATTAAAAATGCACGTATACAAACGGGGCACCAGAATTCCCAGCACTCAACTCGCAAAAACCTCTAAATGAAACTAACACCAGGTTTCACTTAACACCCAAACACAAAATAAAGAATCACAGAATCTTTACAGTGCAGAAGGAGGCCCTTTGGCCCATCAAGTTTGCACTGTCTCTCTGAAAGAGTATTCTACCTAGTCCCACTCCCCTGTCTTATCCCCGTAACCTTGCACATTCTTTCTTTTCAGGAAGCAATCCAATTCCCTTTTGAATACCTCAATCGAATCTGCCTCCACCACCCTTTCAGGAAGTTTGCTCCAGACTCCAATCATCCTCTGGGTGAAAACATTTTTCCTCACATCACAATGACCCCTTTTGCCAATTATTTTGAATCTGTGTCTCTAGTTCTTGATGTTCTCTTGAGCAGGAACAGTTTCTCACTTTTTACCCTGTCCATACCCCTCAGGATCTTGAGTACCTCTATTAGTCTCCTCTCAGCCTTCTTTTCTCCAAGGAAAACAATCCCAACCTCTCCAATCTATCCTCTTGGCTAGAGTTTTTTTTATCCCTGGAATCATTCTTGTGGATCTCCTCTGCACTCTCTCCAGTATAAATTAAACTTAAAGCTATACATTGTTCCTAACACTATTCCCACTAGGAGAGATCTCGGTCACTTTCCTCTTCTGATCAAGTTGCAGAAAAAAACATGTAAGCAAGCTGCAAACACTGTTCAGATTTCAGGTCACTTAATGAGAAACCCCTTCAATCCAATAAACCTCCTGCTACAAAATCAATGAAGACAGAGTTTCCCTGTGAAAGTCTGAATAAACCAGTGTGCGTGTGAAAGAATGGTGATCTTTAGATCCATGTTGATTCAGATAGGCAGCAAGGTGGGTCGACTGAATTAACACTCGCAGGATAGAGCTTTGAGCAATGGGGGCAGTTGATCAAAAACTTGGGTACAGACTCCCACGTCCAAATTCCTGACTTCCACAGCCGTCACTAATCCATGAAAATGATTCAAGTCTTTCTCATAGTTGACCTTTTAATATTGTAAATACTAGGCCAAATTTGTTTTTATTTTATAATTCTCAAAGGAGAAAACTCATTTTCAGTTCATTGGCAGGGGTTATACCATTGGTCTCAGTTTCCCATTGAGAGACATGCTCATCAAAATCACATTTTGGAAATTCAAATGTATGCCACCTTTGGAGTGATTGTAAGAAAATAGCAAACGTTGCCACACAGGTTTCCAAGCATTCCAATAAATGGCAAGGACTCCCCATCAGATACTTGGGATTTATATATTGATTCCCCTATTTTTTACATGTTTGGTACACACATCTGTATATAATTACTGTCTACAATTTCTTATTTTCACTCATCATGATAATAGAATTTGTACAGTACTAAGAGAGGCCATTTGGTGTATCATTCCTGAGGCACCGCTTTGAAAGAGCTATCCAGTTTGTCCCACTCCCCTGCTCTTTCCCCATAACAAATTTTAAATTTTCAAGTGTTTATTCAATTCCCTTTCAAAAGTTATGATGAATCTACTTCTGCTCCCCTTTCAGACAATGCATTCCAGGTTGTAACATAAAAAAAATTCTGTTTTTTTGCCAATCACCTTCAATCTGTGTCCGCTAATTAGTGACTTTCCAGTCAGTAGAAAAGGTTTCTCCCTATGTATAGTAAAACCCTTCATAACATTGACCATCGCTAATAAATCTCCTCTTAACCTTTCAAGCTCTAATGAGAACAATTCTAACTTCTCCAGTCTGTCCACATAAGTCCACTGAAGTCCCTCATCCCTGGTATTGTTCTAGTAAACGGTACTAATTGTTACAGTTTTGTGCATGCTGCTCGATTAAAAACTCAGATGTCCAATTTATATTGAAAACTACCTATGTGAATTTGTCACACTGTAATTACACCCTCCTGCCAGTAGTGGTGCTGCAAAGCCTCAATTTTGTACCTCCCAGCGCTCCGGCCTATCCAGCAACTCCAGTGCTCCAACCTGTGCTTCTCTGCTTCCTAAATTTATATAAGTTGTATTTCTATTTTACTCTAAATCAGATAAAATCAAATTTTATTTGCAGATAAGGACAGAATATACAACTTCAAAATGGGAATAAAATTACCTTTGTGTGCCCTGTTCCACTGTCTAGAACCCTCTAAACCCACTTCACCCAAAATTACATGTTGGTCTTCATTCTCCATGCAACCTCACAGAGGCTCAAATTGTAAACTTGTAAAACATTCTTCCACGCTAAACGCTGGCAATTTCTTGGAAGGAAATATTCAGAAATAAATTCTCTTGCATACTTACCCGGTCTCTTGTCAGCATTTGCGCTCTGTTTTTGTGTACGATTTTGATAACCCCAGGTGGTTGGATCCATGCCTCTCCATCTACCTGTATTGGTACGCCCTCATCGCCCAGAATGGTGATCTTCACAGACCGACACTGCAAAATATTAAGTCATTTTAATCTTGGTATTTACACACTCAAGACTATGACATCTGAATAATCAGCATTAAGGATTTTAATCAAAAGCTTGTCACCATATCTTTTAATACGTTTGGTTAACAAAAATCTTTCACACTAAAATTAACAATTGATCTACCACCAATTATCGTTTTCAGAAGAGAGTTTCAAACTTCTGCCACCATTTGCATGTAGAAGAGTTTCCCAATTTCAATTCTGAATAGATTGTCCTAATTTTTAGATTATGTCCCCAAGTCTCAGATTCCCCAACCAAGGGAGATAGGATACTATCTGTTCCCTTTAATAGCTTGCAAACTTTGATCAAATCATCCCTTAACTGTATAAATTCCAGGGAATACAACCCCAGTTTGTGTAATCTCTCCTCATAGTAGTCCGGGTATCATTCCGGTAAATCTACACTGCACTCCCTCCAAAGTCAACATCTCCTTCCTAAGGTGTGATGCCCAGAACTGTTCACAGTGACTCCTGGTGTGGTCTAACCACATAGCTGAATCTTGATTTCTATGCGCTTATATTCTAAATATAAAGGCCAGCATTCCATTGGCCTTTCTGACTATTTTCTGCACTTGTTCATGGCATTTTAATGATCTGTGTACCTGGATCCCCAGGTCTCTTTGGATCTCCACTGTTCCTACCATTTCACCATTTAGCAAGTACCCTGTTCTAACCTTTTTAGGTCTGAAGTGGATAACCTTACACTTGCTTACACTGAAATCTATTTGCTATAGTTTTGCCCATTCACTTAATTTATTAATATCTTTGTAATTTTATGCTTCCATCTACACTACTTACAATGCCACCTATCTTTGTGCCATCAGCAAATCTGGATATGTGGCTTTCTATCCCTAAATCTTTACTAAAGATGTTGAATTAGTTGAGGCTCCAACACAGATTCCTATAGAACACTACTAGTCACATCCTGCCCATTATCCCTACTCACTGTCTCCTACCACTCAATTTCCCACAAAAGCCACAGCTCACCAGAGTGGTTGGTATTAAAATTCCCAAAGCACTACAAACAGATGGTAATGAAAATTCTCACCTGTTAGGCAATACCTAACAGGGGATTCTTTTAAAAAGCAGAAACAGGAATAAAAGGCACTAGATTCCTGCACACTTGTTAAAGCCAGACCCCAACGCCCAAAGAAATTCCATTACACTGCCTCATCCAAAAGGATGATGAGAAACCCAAGCTTGAAAGAAAAGGATTGTTACATATAAAGCGAATCATAGCAAGTGTAAGATTAATATGTTGATGTTAGAATGAGAGTGCCCAAATGTGTGATCATATTTCTCTTGTTTTACCATGAAAGTAATGTAAAAGATATAATCAAGATTCCATTTTTCCCTGTATGGCAAAGTTGTGTCATGCCCAGTGAAGGCAAGTCCTATTCGTAAGTTTAAACATGGACTACATTCAGTATATAATATGCTCACTTCTTTGGACAGGAGTCCTCCCCCTGTTCTATGGATCCTCTCACCCACCTCCAATATTCTCCCTCTGCTTGGACCCCAACTTCTGGCCTCTTACCTGCTCTTGATCTTTTCATTGAGAACAGTTGGCGTGACATCAGTTGTCTCAATTTCTCTGCTCCTCTCATCCACTCTAACCTGTCTCCTTCTGAACTTGCCACACTTTCAATACTTGACTTGGTTATCAAACCTGCTGGCAAGGGTGGTGCTGTTGTTGTCTGGCATACTGACCTTTACCTCACAGAGGCTGAGCGCCAACTCTCAGATATTTCCTCCTACCTCCCCCTGGACCATGACCCCACCACTGAACATCAAGCCATTGTTTCCAGGACTGTCACTGACCTCATCTCCTCTGGAGATCTTCCCTCCACAGCTTCCAACCTCAGTCTCCCAACCTCGGACAGCCCGCTTCTACCTCCTTCCCAAAATCCACAAACAAGACTGCCCCAGTAGACCGATAGTGTCAGCCTGTTCCT
This sequence comes from Carcharodon carcharias, assembly GCF_017639515.1. NCBI lineage: Eukaryota > Metazoa > Chordata > Chondrichthyes > Lamniformes > Lamnidae > Carcharodon > Carcharodon carcharias. The sequence goes on from NC_054484.1 coordinate 81,241,979, forward strand.
GCCCCATGGAACTCATTTCTTCCTATCTTGACTCCATTCTCTTTCCCTTTGTCCAGTCTCTTCCTACCTACATCCGCGATTCCTCTGATGCCCTACATCATATCAACAATTTCCAGTTCCCTGGCCCCAACCACCTCCTCTTCACCATGGACGTCCAATCCCTCTACACCTCCATCCCCCATCGGGATGGTCTGAGGGCTCTCCGCTTCTTCCTTGAGCAGAGGCCCAAACAATCCTCATCCACCACCACTTTCCTCTGTCTGGCTGAACTTGTTCTCTTACTGAACAATTTTGCCTTAAACTCCTCTCACTTCCTCCAAATAAAAGGTGTGGTTATGGGCCCACATGGGCCCCAGTGATGCCTGTCTCTTTATGGGGTATGTGGAACAGTCCTTGTTTCAGTCCTACTCAGACCCCCTCCCATAACACTTTTTTTCGGTATATCAATGACTGTTTCAGTGCTCCCTCATGCTCTCGTCTGGACTTAGAAAAATGTATGAATTTTGCTTCCAATTTCCACCCCTCCATCACCTTCATATGGTCCATCTCTGACACTTCCCTTATTTTCCTTGACCTCTCTATCTCAATTTCTGGTGATAGACTATCCACCAATATTCATTACAAGCCCACGGACTCCCACAGCTACCTTGACTACAGCTCCTCACACCCTGCTTCCTGTAAGGACTCAATCCTATTCCTTCAGTTCCTTCGCCTCCATCGCATCTGTTCCAATGATGTCACTTTCCAAAACAGCGCTTCTGACATGTCTTTCTTCTTCCTTAACCGAGGTTTCCCACCCACTGTGGTTGACAGGGCCCTCAGCCATGTCCAACCCATTTCCCGCGCCTCTGCCCTCACACCTTCCCCTCCCTCCCAGAAACATGATAGGGTCCCCCTTGTCCTCACTTATCACCCCACCAGTCTCCACATTCAAAGGATCATCCTCCGCCATTTCCGCCAATTCCAGCATGATGCCACCACCAAACACATCTTCCCTTCAACCCCTGTTGGTATTCTGTAGGGACCGTTCTCTCCGGGACACCCTGGTCCACTCCTCCATCACCCCTCCCATGGCATCTTCCCATGCAATCGCAGAAGGTGCAACAACTGCCCTTTTACCTCCTCCATCCTCACCATCCAAGGGCCCAAACACTCCTTTCAGGTGAAGCAGCATTTCACTTGTATTTCCTTCAACTTAGTCTACTGCATTCGTTGCTCCCAATGCGGTCTCCTCTACATTGGAGAGACCAAACGTAAACTGGGCGACCGCTTTGCAGAATACCTGCGGCCTGTCCACAAGCATGACCCAGATCTTCCTGTCGCTTGCCATTTCAACACACCATCCTGCTCTCTTGCCCACATGTCCATCCTTGGCCTGCTGCAATGTTCCAGTAAAGCCCAACTCAAACTGGAGAAACAGCACCTCATATTCCAACTAGGCACTTTACAGCCTTCCGGACTTAACATTGAATTCAACAACTTCAGATCATGAACTCTCTCCTCCATCCTCGCCCCTTTTTTATCCCCTTTTTTCTATATTAATTTTTATTTTTTATCCACTTATTTTTATTTGTTGTTTTATCCCCACCTCCTATCCTATTTTTGATCTTTTCTTTTCTCTCCTCATCCCAACCCCACTAGGACCATCTGTCACTTGTTCATGTCCTCTCTAGAGTGCTTACCCTTGTCCTACTATTATACATTCTGTTTTCTTACCTTAATGCCACCATCAGCACCTCCTTTAGCCAGTAACACTACCTTTGTCCTTTTGTTCATGACATTTTTGTCAATCTCTCCTTTGCCCCCAGCTGTGAAGAAGCACTGCTTAATACTCCAGACACCAGCCGTGATTGCAAAAGAGAAGAATTGCAATTACAGCCAGCAACCATGGCCACAATGTCAGAAAGCAGAGGAGAAAAACCAAAGGCTGACCAGGACTCTGTGCTGCAGGTTAGGGGTGTCAGTCCCAACAACATGCTCCAGTGCACAAGGGTTAAACAGAAAAGTGGCTGCACTGTTAGAAAGGTAGAGAGTAGAATTTGCAGTGAGAGTGCAGCACAGTTAGACATGGTTAGCACTGACATCCAGCCTAACAACAACCCTCAATCAGAGTTGTATAACAACTATAAAAATCCTTCAGCTGAGTACAAGATTGTTCAGACATTCTATCCAGCTTCACCTGCTCCACCCCCCTTAAACAGTATAAATTTCATCACATTTTTACTTCTCTTTAGCTCTGAAGAAGAGTCATATGGAGTCGAAACGTTAACTCTGTCTTTCCACAAATGCTGTTGGACCTGCTGAGTTTTTCCAGCATGTTCTGTTTTTTTTTTCTAATTTTCTGGAACTGTCTTTGATCTAACAACGGACACCAACAAGATTACTAAGATGGTTGCCGAAGGCAGATGACTTTTGCAACTTCTACGCAGGATACATCAAGTCTCTGCAAAGTTCCTGATTGAATGGCCATGGGTGGGAGCCTCCCCCTTGAATGGACATACCCAGACAGAACCCATTTGTTGAATTTTCACTGGCTATTGCTTGTGGTTTACCTAAAACTCAAAATCAACAGACTTCCATACTTCATGTCTCCAAGTTCAAAATTTAACAAAGAAAGCTGCAGAAAGCAGCTTTAAGAAGGGTAGCAATGATAATCCAGGAAATTACAGGCTGGTGAGCCTTACATCAGTGGTAGGGAAATTATTGGAGAAGATTCTTCGTGACAGGATTTACTACCATTTGGAAGCAAATGGGCGTATTAGTGAGAGGCAGCATGGTTTTGTGAAGGGAAGGTCGTGTTTCACTAACTTGACCGAGTTTTTCGAGGAAGTGACAAAGATAATCGACGATGGAAGGGCAGTGGATGTTATATACATGGATTTCAGTAAGGCTTTTGACAAGGTCCCTCATGGCAGACTGGTACAGAAGGTAAAGTCACACGGGATCAAAAGTGAGCTGGCAAGATGGATACAGAATTGGCTTGGTCATAGATGACAGAGGGTAGCAGTGGAAGGGTGCTTTTCTGAATGAAGAGTTGTGAATAGTGGAGTTCTGCAGGGATCAGTGCTGGGACCTTTGCTGTTTGTAGTATACGTAAATGATTTGGAGGAAAATGTAACTGGGCTAATTAGTAAGTTTGCAGATGACACTAAGGTTGGAGGAGTTGCAGATAGTGAAGAGGATTGTCAAAGGATACAACGGGATATAGATCGGTTGGAGACTTGGGCGGAGAAATGGCAGATGGAGCTTAATCCGGACAAATGCGAGGTAATGCATTTTGGAAGGTCTAATACAGGCAGGAATTATACAGTAAATAGCAGAACCCTTAAGTGCACTGATGGGCAGAGGGATCTGGGTGTACAGGTCCACAGGTCACTGAAAGTGGCAACGCAGGTGGATAAGGTAGGCAGGAAGGCATATGGCATGCTTGCCTTCATTGGCAGGAGTATTGAGTATAAAAGCAGGGAAGTCATGATGCAGCTGTATAGAACCTTGGTTAGGCCACACTTGGAATACTGTGTGCAACTCTGGTCGCCACATTACCAGAAGGATATGGAGGCATTGGAGAGGGTCCAGAGGAGGTTTACCAGGATGCTGCCTGGTCTGGAGGTTATTAGCTATGAGGAGAGATTGGAGAAGCTCGGATTGTTCTCACTAGAGCGACGGAGAATGAGAGGCGACTTGATAGAAGTTTACAAAATTATGAGTGGCATGAACAGAGTAGGTAGTCAGAAGCTTTTTCCCAGGGTGGAAGAGTCAATTACTAGGGGACATAGAGTTAAGGTGAGAGGAGAAAACTTCAGAGGAGATGTGCAGGGCAAGTTTTTTACACAGAGGGTAGTGTTTGGAATTCGCTGCCAGAGGAGGTGGTGGAAGCAGGTACAATAGTGGTGTTTAAGACGCAGCTTGACAAATACATGAATAGGATGGGAATAGAGGGATATGGACCCCGGAAGTGCAAAATGTTTTAGTTGACGGGCAATATGATCGGCGCAGGCTTGGAGGGCCGAAGGGCCTGTTCCTGTGCTGTACTTTTCTTTGTTCTTTGTTCTAAATGAGTGGGGGCAAACAGACTGCCCCCACCCCCACCCATTCTCCATTGTGTAGCAATGGCATCTCGATTTAAACCATTCATGGTGGACGTAAGGAGTATTGGTGATGTGAATGGAATTGGCTACAGGTAACAAATTTATTATCCCATGTACCAGAGAGAAACTGATCAGTCTGCAAAGGAACAAGCTGCAGAAAAAGGCAGCAACACCCAAGCCTTTTTTAAAACCTGGGGATGGCTACACCCTAAAGTCTCACAGACGTTCCTTTTCAAAGTCCATCTGTACAGAAACTTGGCCTCCTGATAAGAAAACCACAAGTAACCAATTTCAGATCTGCTGGAAAAGCCATTTCTTTGAGGGGAATCTTGCAGCAACGCTGACATATGGCTCCAGCTATTGAAACCCCCTCCTAGTCTACCCTTTTGGAGTGAAAAGTCTCTTTCAACAGGCCTGCGACAACTGCTTTTCCTTTGACGAGCCAAACATGATCTAGGAACTATTCTTTCACTTACAATTTATAAAGTACACTATCCTCTTGAACTGTACCTTTCTCGGCTGTATGCGTGTGCGTGAGTGAGGGTGATGTAGTGTTTAGACTTTCAGGGTGATGGTGTGAACAAATAATTCTCTGTATTTAAAACTATGAAAGTTTGTTGATTATTTAAAAAATTGACCACACATTCAGGGGTTGAGAAACATACACAAACACTCTGATTACAGACAGTAAGGGTTTCAGTTCTCTCCCATCCCTGTCTGTAACATACCTTTTCAAAAAATTCAATCAAGATCGTCAGGCATGATCTATCCTTTAAGATCTATGCTATCTCGCTGTGATCGGCATTCAGTCACTCTAACATTACTCTAGTTTCAACAACACCTGTTTGGCTAACTGGTCATAATTTCCTGGTTTCCCTCTCTCACCATTTTAAATGGTGGATATATACAATTTTCCAACCTAAAGGAATGGGTCCTGAATCAAGAGAACAAACAATACCTTATTGGAGGGAAAATTAAGACACGGAAACAGAAAAAACAGAAAAGGGGCAAGAAAAGGGACAGGGAAAAGAAAAAGTAAAAGCTGATCAGAACAGGGAATCAGAACAGAATCAGTAAATGAAGAAGGGAAGGTGCCAAGGGGGTAGGGGTGAAGTCTATTAATGGACTAAACACCCAGAAAGTGGTTAGCAGGTGGAATGCACTATCATAAGAAGCAGTAAGGCCAATGGCATAGACACATTTAAGGGAAAGTCAGATAAGTATATCAGCAAGAGAGGAACAGAAGGTCATGAGGATGTGCTGAAATTAAGTAGAGTGAGAGGAGGCTCTTGCGAACATTGGCACACGCCAGCTGGATCAAATGGCTTGTTCTGTGCTCTGTATTCTATATACTGCTTTCGATGGAAGGTAAGTCAGCAAACTGTATAAAAGGCGGTTGATCTGATATTACCTATTTTACACCATCATCAAAAGTTAAAGCTACCCTGTTGTTATTTGCCAGATATCCAATACAGGTATTGTGGGAGCTCAAAACCAGGACCTGGACTGTTAGACTTGCCAATAAACGGGCACAGACTCTGCTTAAAGCTTCTCCTTGCCACCTCGTGTGTCATCTGGGGGTGACATGAGAACAACGGTCCAACTGAGGAGCCTTGTGTGAAGAAAGTGCCTTAGTAGATTAAACTCCTCTTTGGCCAAGGGTAGATTTGGTACGTCTTTCACCTTAAGGAGCAGTGGTTGCAGGATGGCCTGTCAGAAGAGACAATGCTGGACAGGACTGTTAGATAGGCTGGTCCCACGATACTTATTACTACTGTTATGCGTATGGTTTCATTGTGTGAGAAGAACTGAGCCAAACTTGGGGGAATAATCTGATTTCGAATAATGGGTGGCAAAACCAGAGTTTCTTATTGTCTGCACGTTAGCTCTGCAGATTGAACTAGCCAGTTTGCTGATCGAGTACTTTCTTGTTTTTATGTTCAGTGAGCTCTTACTAAGGTGTTTCTTGCAACTCAATGTAACTCCCAGATACAAAAGCTTTGGACTGTGTCCATTCAAGATGTTGAGCTGTTTGTTGGCCTGTGTTTAAAACAACTGGGTACTGTGTTTTTAGCATTTGGCTTAAGTCTCTACCTTTTGCAGTAGTGGGCCATCTCTCCCATTTCAGCAGTCAGCATTACTGCTGGCTGAAATCCTGCCAACAACCACAAAATCGTAAGGAGTGGAATGTCTAGGAACTGCTATGATCAATGGGGATAAGTTGATTAATGTTTGCCACAGCATAGTAATTGTGCTCAAGGGGAATGTATTTATGATTTCACTGCATGTAAATGACCAAAGCAATTCAGCTTAAATTTAAGATCAACCACATTTACAATGCTCCAACAAGGATCAGGAAAACATCAAAGCAGTGAAAGGTGTCCTAAAATAAACTAACTGGAATATATTGCTTAAGATATCTTAGTTTAGGGAAAATCTAAGGAAAGGGTATATTGAGAAAGCAGTTTCCAAAATAGATAAACAAGTCAAATAATTTGGAAATTAAACAAAAAGGAAACGAATGATAGAAGCCCTGGAGGGAGAAAAGGAAGGGGAAATTCTGGGAACCGTATAAACATTTGTTCAAATAACTTTAAAGGGATATTAATAGTGATGTTAAATTAAACGCAAAGTACATCAAGAAAGTGAAAATGGATCCATTAAATTAAGGGCAGCTCTCAGAAAATACTGCAAAGAAAAATGTGCATTTGGAATAATCCTCCAGTCAGTAATAGAATGATCAGAATTTCCACAGAACTGGACTATAGCAGAGCCCATGTGTTTCAATGGGCAGAATGGCCATTTCCAAATCCTGATTCTCTTATGACCAATTGGATCTGAACAGCAGAAATACAAGTCCGCCAAACCCTTCCTTTGCTGTATGAATGAAACAAGGTGAACAGTTCACTGTACGAAAACGGTGACAAAGGCGGATTGCATCAACTGTGAGATGCCATTTTTAAAAATGTATTTGTTAATTTTATTCAATAGTGGGCAAGGCCAGCATTTATTGCCTGTCTTTAAATGCTCTTGTATGACTTAACTATAGTTTAGGCCAGAGAAACTAGAGCTGGGGAAAATTGAATGTTGAAGTTGATGTCCACCTCTGGCTCTGCATCAATCAGAAATAAGTTTTGGCCATTGCCACACTTGACTACTGGATTTTCATCAATGGTCAAGGTGCCTGTTAAAGGTTAATGAATCTGACATCGATATTGTGATGACCCATGTGCTGGAAAAAGCCCATAATTTCTTTGGTCTTAAAAGGGACATCACACGAAAGTGGCCTGGGGTGTATTCTAAAAAAGGGTTAATTGGCTTCCTGATTATGACATCATAAGGTTCCAAGAAATGCCCACGTGACAATGATCCAACTCGAAAGGGAGTGCAGGAGCAGAAAGACTAGGATGTATATGCTATCAGTCTCTATAGGGATCATAACAATATTTTCATCTAACTTAACACCATTGATGCATTGTGGCACCCAGAACTCAATATACCAGCTTAGGCCAAACCAGTGTCTTATACAAGTTCAACACATCCTCCATTTTCTTGTGCGCTAGGTCTGTGTTAATAAAATCTAGGATATTGTATGCTCTATTAACTGCATTCTCAAACTGTCCTGCTACCTTCCTTAAAATCTACCTCCAAGACTTTTAGTCACCTGTCCTAATATCTCCTTATGTTATTTGGTGTCAAATTGTGTTTGTGAAACGCCTTTGGATTGTTCACTGTGCTAAAAGGTGTTGTATAATTTCAAATTGTTGTTGTTTGAACTTGAGCTCTTGATCTACTTGAAAAAAATTGAATTTTTGGCATCAATGATGCATGTAGCATTAGGCAAGGTTAATGCTGCCTCTAGAAATAAATTTCATTCAGTGATTTGCACAGCCACAAGAAGCCCTGCTAGATAGTTTCGTACAAGCTGTGCCCTTCGTGAAATTCAGTGATGTTCAGAGGCAATGCAGACTCTGGCAAGGCATTCCATTGCTGGCAGAATGTACATGTCTTCTCTGTTCCAGTAACGAACATGGCTGATAATGAATGATCTCAGCAGACATACTTATCAACACAGAGTGGAATGTAAAACAAAAACCCAATCCCAATTCATGAATGCAGCTGATTATGTTGGTTGATAATGATTAAAATCCTAAAAAAACTTGTACAGAGCTTTTAACAGAATTATCATGGGAAATCAGACTGATGCTGATTAGGGGGTAACAAAAGCGGAGATGTAAGATGAAGAAAAGGCATTGAGAACTTAAAGAGAAGATCATGTTTCTATAAAGCTATGGACACAATTCAAAATCTTTAAATAGTCTTCACCCAATAGAACAGCAGGGAAAGCATTTCATCTGGAGATTATCATCTGGACATCAACTACAATTATCTTCAAATATCAAAGCATCTGAAGAGCAACGTACCCACCTGGGCTATTCTGTGATGTTGCAGCTTGATGACTCTTGAGACTGCCATCTGCATACTTCCAAATACAGCCACCACTTCCAAGATCTTATCATCAAACGAGGGTGCACCAAAGATCTAAAAGGACACAAAATTCACAACTCTGGGAAGGACAGAATAACTGTATGGCAAAACATATCAGCATTTGCAGCTTGAGTTCTTTTCTAGTCTGATGGAGCAGGCCTTTCCTTGGAAAGGAGTTGTAAGAGGTAACTTTACAAATTTGCTCTCCTTTCACAGCAGCACATGTCAGGAATGTGATCTTGCCAGCTTTCAGCCCAAGTCAGTTTTCATCCTTCTAAATTAAGCTCTGAAAGGGAGGGCAAACTACCCCTTACACATGATCACAGATATTAAAAGATAGACATTACTGGTGGCAATGTTGGTGGATACAATATTTTTCCATTTCCCATTTAAGTGTTCAGCTGCTTAGAATCACCACCAGAAACGTCTAGCCTAACCGACTACGATTTCAAACTGTGAGCAATAAACTTAAAAGCGAACTCAACAACAGTTTTGAAAGTCATGGATAATAATTTTAATAGCACAATAAATAATTAGAGCTGATTTAATAGGACTATATCACCCATGGGTAGTCTGAGGCCTGATGCGAAGTTACTCATTTACACAGTGGCTCTGACTTAAATGATGGTTTCTTGGACCGTGGCAAAGCTTGTTAAGGAGGGAGGAAAGAAAGTCGGAGATGAGTGGTGCCAAGACTGATTGGCTCCTTTATTGTAGGCTAATTTTTCATGAACCAGCTGGTTCTGCTCAACATCTAGAAACAACATCAGCTCCAGAATAGACAACCATGTGTAGAGTTGGCAAGGTGCTGGGAACGTAGTTTCAATGAGCTTTTCAGTTGACCTCTGGTGCTCAAGGTGGACAGTAGCAGCAGTCAAGAAGCCAGTGAAGTTTGAGCCAAGGAAACAGAGGCCAACAAGAGTTGGAGAAGCCGGTATTAAACGTGGGAGGCAAGGGTTGAGGCAAATCCAACTCCTTCCACTGTACAAATTTGCAGAAACTTGATAGGAGGACTTTTTAAACCTTTCGCCTTCTCAGAGGACAGAAATGTTAATTTGAAGGGTATCTGGTTGGCTGATTGTTTTTTGGTGGAATGCAGTTGGATAGCTATTATTTTGGGAGATTATGGAGAAAACTGAAATATGATAGATGTGATTGACATATAGTTGTGATAGAGCAAGAAATAATAGTTGAACCAGATATTTAAATGGTTCTCCGTTTCCAGTGTTTTGGCTTCTCTCTAAGCATTGTTATTACATCATCTTTTAAAATAAATTTACATATCCTGCATAAGAACATTTATTAACAAGGCAATTGGCAATAGCAAAAGTATGGCGTGAGAGTGAAGAACAGGATACATTTCTAAGTGTTTAGGCAAGCACGTACTTTGGAAATCTGACAGGCTATAACATTGTTTAGAAAGTGCTTCCACTTGTGCAATACTCCAGGCTCAAGGCATATTACAGTATGATCCCAGTATTAACTAGAAAGGCTTACAACAGTGGCAGCAGTTCCTGAACAATAATATTGTCGTATTCAATGCCTGAATTCTGCTGCTCCAGAAGCATTCTGGCAATTTTCCAACCAGTGGTGCATTTAGCTGCTTTAGGACCAAATGAGGAGAGTAGGAATGTCTTGAGCTCAACAATCAATTGTTTTGTGATTGACAGAAGGGTCCATATCTTCCTCATGCAACTTACATCATCTTCTTTTGTACCACCCCAGAAGTTAGTTCCTCCGGCATAGCTGGGAATGTTTAATACAGCAATGCCCTGGAGACTGGGGAGGGGAATGTATTGTCCATCGCACTGTAACACAGTAAAATAGACAGCGTGAAAAAACACATCTATATTTCAACAGTTAAATAATGCACATCCAGTCTTCCACTCCATTCAAACTGTAGCAGTAAGATGTCCCTCAATGGCAATGCTGATGCCTTTCCTGAACATGTAAGACCATAGTAAACAGGGTGGAGGATAGCCAAGGACTTCAGGATGATATAATCAAACTGAGGATAGGGTCAAGCACATTTTGGGTGAAGTTTAATGCAGAGAAATGGGAAATTATACATTTTGGTAGGAAGAAAGGAGAGGCAATATAAACAAAATGGTACAATTTTAAAAGGGTGCAAAAATAGAGAGACCTGGGGTTGCAAGAATAGAGACACGCAAATATTTAAAGGTGGCTGAGCAAATTGAGAGGTCTGCTGGAAAAGCAATTAGAATGCTTGACTTCATTAATAGAGTCTTAGAGGACACAAGTGAGGAAGTTATGATAAACCTCTATAAAGCTCAGTTAGGCCTCAGCTAGTGTACTATATTTAATTCTGGGAATCAGACTTTAGGAATAATGTCAAAGTTTTAGAGACGATGTACAAAAGATTTACTAGAATGGTATCAGAGAAGAGAAATTAGAGTTATGTGGACAGACTGGAAAGGCTGGGCTTGCTCTCCTTATAGCACAGAAGATAAATAAGGGGCTGGATTTTCACCATGACGGAAGGGGTCTCGGAAAGGGCTTAGCCAAAATGGTGCCTGAGTCTCGATTCACAAAGTCCTGCTCCTGAACCCAACTCCCACCATTTTAGCCAGGGGAAATAGGGGAAGGTTGTAGTTTGCGCATCCATGGTTCGTGGAGGCACCTTCACCTGTATAAGTGCAGTTGCCTCCAAACAGATCCAATTTTCATTAGTGGGATGCCCAAAACACTTGTGGGCTTTAGAGATTTGAGAAAAACATCTAAAGCTGTGAGAATTATTTGGAGATGTAGGAATTCCCTTTGGAAAGATCCAGGAACTCTTTTGGAAGAGGTCCAGGGACCCCTTTGAGAGAGGTCAGGTATCCTTTGGGATTGTTAAAAGTAGACATAAACATGTGTAAAAATGGACTCAGTGGAACTGTCAAGTTGTCAAGGCATTTAAATCTCCAAGCTCTTTAAATTTTTGAAAAGCTCTGCCATTGGAAAAGATTAGTGCTTGCAATTTCACAAGCTGTCTGCTGAAATAAGCCTGAGGGTTAGCATTATAGAATTAGTGCTGCATGACTTATTCCACAGCCTAACATTATCACACTGGGGGCTTGTAAGTTCACTGTTTTATTGACAGCTCCAAGTCTGACGTAGGGTTAGGAATACAAATGCATGTTTTCATAAAGGGTTAAGTACTTGAATGAGGTGTGTGCTTTCATTAAAAGATTAAGTACTTGAAGGATTTTAAATGTATTGAATTGGTTTTTAATCAATAAGTGTTTTTTTTTTAAAATAAAGTCTGCAATAAACACTTCAAACTTTATTTTATTTCATTTCAGAATGGCTCTTGCGATCTTCCCTTGATGGATATTGGGTGAGTTGGCATGGAGGGTGTAAGGGCAAAGGGTGGTTGGTGGGGTCACTGGTTGTATGCATTGGTACTAAGTTGGCATTCGGGGTGAAAAGTGGGGCATAGGTTGGCAGAAGGTATAAGGGCTATGGTGGCACAGGATGGCATGCGTTGGCATGAGGAATGCACAAGACATGATGGGTGAGGGCTAGAGGGCTGTTTTTGTTATTTCTCTTTATAGCTGGTACAACCTCTTTTAACCAGTCCGCTTCGGCACCTGGCAGCACCTGTCGCAGCTCTGAATTCTCTCCAGGGTCGATAGGCCTGCCTCCCATTATCACTTGACCCTGACATTTGTTTGTTAATTTGGGTTCAAATCTTGCCAATGGAAGTGACTGATTTTAAAAATTCTTTTCCTGGGATGAGTGTGTTGCTGGCTAGGCCAGCATTTATTACCCATCCTGAATTGCCCTTGAGAAGGTGGTGGTGAGCCACCTTCTTGAACCGCTGCAGTCCATGTGGTGTTGGTGCACCCACAGCGCTGTTAGGGAGAGAGTTCCAGGATTTTGATCCAGCGATTCATAGACTCAGACATCTGCAGCACAGAAGGAGGCCACAGCATTGTGTCCGCGCCGGTCATAAGGCTCTGACTACACTAATCCCATTTTTCAGCGCTTGGCCCATAGCCCTGGAGGCTATGGCAAAATAAATTAATATCTAAATACTTAAATGTTACAAGAGTTTATGACTCAACCACCCTTTCAGGCAGTGAGTTCCAGACTCCCACCACCCTCTGTGCGAAAAAATTTCTCCTCAATTCCCCTCTTAGCCTTCTACCTCTTAGCTTAAATCTATGCCCCTTGATTATTGACCCTTCTTCTAATGGAAAAAAGTGCCTTCCTATTCACCCTATCTATGCCCCTCAATCTTATATGCCTCTATCAGGTACCCCCTCAACCTTCACTGCTCCAAGAAAAACAGCCCCAGCCTATCCAATCTTTCCTCATAGCTCAGACCCTCCAGCCCAGGCAGCATCCTGGTAAATCTCCTCTGCACCCTCTCCAGTGCAATCACATCCTTCCTATAATGTGACCACCAGAACTGCACACAGTACTCCAGTTGTGGTCTAACCAGTGTTTTATACAGTTTCAGCATAACCTGCCTGCTCTTGTATTCTATGCTTCAGCTAATAAAGGCAAGTATCCCATATACCCTAACCACCTTATCTACCCGCCCTGCTAACCCTCAGAGATCTGTAGATAGGTACATCAAGGTTCCTCTGATCCTCAGTACTTTCCAGGGTCCTAATCTTCATAGTGTAATCCCTTGCCTTGTTAGCCCTCCCCAAGTGCATTACCCCACAGTTTTCCGGGTTGAATTCCATTTGCTACTGCTCTGCCCATCTGAGCAGTCCATTGATTTCCTGCTGCAGTTTACGGCTATTCTCTTCACTGTTTACCACCCTACCAATTTTTGTGTCATTTGCAAACGTCTCGATCATACCCCCTACATTTAAGTCCAAATCATTTATGTACACCACAAACAGCAAGGGCCCCAGCACCAAGCCCTGTGGAACCCCACTTGAAACAAACTTCCAGTCGCAGAAACATCCCTCTACCATTACCCTCTGCTTCCTGCCTCTCAACCAATTTTGGATCCAATGTGCCACTTTGCCTTGGACCCCATGGGCTCTTTCTTTCTTGACTAGTCTGCCATGAGGGACTTTATCGAAAGCCTTGCTAAAGTCTACGTAGACCACATTAAATGCATTACCCTCATCCACACTCCTGGTTGCCTCCCCAAAAGATCAAATTTGTCAAACACGATTGCCCCTGAACAAATCCATGCTGATGATCCCGGATTAATCCGCGTCTCTCCAAGTACAGATATGTTCTGTCCCTCAGTATTCTTTCTGGTAGCTTCCCCACCACCGAGGTTAGACTGATTGGCCTGTACCTTTCCTGGTCTATCCCTTCCTCCCTTTTTTAATAATGGGACAAAGTTAGCAGTCCCCCAGTCCTCTGGCACCTCACCTCTAGCCAGACAGGATTTGAAAATTACTGCCAGGGCCTCTGATATCTCTTTCCTTGTCTTTCTCAATTGCTTGGGATACATCTCATCCAGGCCTGTGGATTTATCTGCTTTTAAGGCCACTAAACCCGCTAGCACTTCCTCTCTCTCTATGTTAATTTCCTCTAATATCTCATAGTCCTCCACCCTGATGTCTATACCTGTGTTGTCCTTTTCCATTGTGAAGACCGACGCAAAGTATTCATTGAGGACTGTACCCATGTCTTCCAGGTTCACACACAGATTACCTCTATGGTCCCTAATTGGCCCTACTCATTCTCTTGCTCTTTATATATTTAAAAAATCCTTTGGGTTTTCCTTTATTCTACCCACCAATGCTTTCTCATGCAATCTCACAGATTTCTTAATTTCCTTTTTAAGGTCCCATTGCACTTTTTATACTCCTCTAGGAGTCCTCGGTATCTGCCATAACCTTCTCTTTTTTTCTTAATCCTAACCTTTATGGCCCTGGACATCCAGGGTTCTCTGGATTTGCTCCCCTTTTCTCTTTACAGGAATATATTTGCCCTGTACTCTCGCTATTGCCTCCTTGACTGCCTCCCACTGCTCTAACACAGTTTTACTACAAGTAGCTACTCCCAGTCCACTTGGGCCAAATCGTATCTCATCTTATTAAAGTTAGCCTTTCTCCAGTTTAGAACTTTTATTCTTGGCCCAACCTTATCTTTTTCCATAACTATCCTAAATCTAACTGAGTCACTATCTCCAAAATGCTCCCTACTGATACACCTTCCACCTGCTCGGGATCATTTCCGAATATTAGGTCCAGAACTGCCCCCCTACCTTATTGGGCTATGCACTGGCTAGAAAAGTTCTCCTGGATGCAACTTTAGAATTTTGCTTCCTCCCTACCTTGCACACCAATACTATCCCAGTTAATATTTGGGTTGTTAAAACCCCTACTATTACTGCCTTATTACTCTTACACCTCTCTGAAATTTGATTATATATTTGATCCTCTATCTCTCCCTGACTGTTTGGGGGCCTATAGTACACACCCAACAGCGCGTTTGCCCCTTTTGTGTTTTTTACTTCTAACCATATAGACTCATTTGATGATCCTTCCAAGAGATCATCTCTCCTCACTGCTATAATTGATCCCTTGATCAATATTGCGACACCCCCTCCTCTTCCACCCCCCTCTCTGTCTCATCTGAATACCCTATAACCAGGAATATTGAGCTGCCAATCCTGCCCTCCTTTTAGCCAAGTCTCGGTCATTGCTACATCATCATACTCCCATGTGCCTATCTGTGCCCTCAGCTCATCTGTCTTTTTCCTCAGGCTCCTTGCATTAAAATATATTCCATTTCACCTTGCTAAACTCAATTCTTTCTTATCTAGCCTATGTTTCCTCTGCCCTGCAGACTCACTTACTAGCATTTTAACGTCTAATTCCATCTCAGCTTCTGTCTCCTCTGAACTACTTTTCAGGATCTCATCCCTCTGTAAATTTATTTTCAATCCACTCCAACAGCATTAGCAAACCTCCCCGTGAGGATGTTGGTCCTGTTCCTGTTCAGATGTAACTTGTCCAACTTGTACAGATCCCACCTCCTCCGGAAACAATCCCAATGCCCCATGAACCTAAAGCCCTCCCGCCTGCACCATCTCTCCAGCCACAAAATGATCTACTCTATCCTTCTATTCCCATACTCACTACTGCATGGTACTAGGAGTAATCCGGAAATTACTACCTTTGAAGTCCTGCTTTTCAATTTCCTACCTAACTTCCTAAAGTCTGCTTATAGGACCTCATTTCTCTTTCTTCCCATGTCATTGGTCCCAACATGGAGCACGACCTCTGGCTGTTCACCCTCCCCCTTCAGAATGCTCTGCAGCCATTCCGTAACATCCTTGACCCTGGCACCCGGGAGGCAACATACCATCCTGGAGTCACGTCTATGGCTGCAGAAGCGCCTGCCTGCACCCCTCACTAATGAATCCCCTAACACTATTGCCCTTCCACACTTCTTCCTCCCCCCTGAGCAGCTGGACCACCCACAGTGCCATGGCCTTGGCTCTGGTTGGCCTCCACAGAGGAACCGTCACTCTCATCGTTTCCAAGGCCAAAAAATGATTTGTGAGCGAGATGCACTCAGGGGATTTCCTCACCACCTGTCTGGCCCCCTTCTTCTGTCTGGCATTCACCCATTCCCTCTGCTTGCACTTCCTTAAGCTGTGGGGTGACCACATCCTGAAACATGCTATCCACAAACCTCTCAGCCTCATGAATGCACCATAGTGCCCCCAGCTGCTGCTCAAGCTCCAAACCCGGAGTTCAGATTGCTCCAGTCAGAGTTATCTCCTGCACACATGGTCATCCAGACCATCAGGAGTGTCACATAGCATAGGATGTGCAAATTGCAGGACTGAGCTCCCTAAACACATCTTAACCAAATAGAATATAGACTCTTGCTTTTATTTTACCCTTACTCCTATTTGAGTCTCACTGTTTTAACCTTTCTCTCCGTAAGTCTCACTGTTTTAACCCCTCTCCCAAAGTCTCACTGTTTTAACCTCTCTCCGTAAGTCTCACTGTTTTAACCTCTCTCTCTTATAGTCTTGCTGTTTTAACCTCTCTACCTTGAAGTCAACAGTGAAGGAACAGTGATACATTTCCAAGTCAGAATGGTATGTGACTTGGAGGTGAACTTGCAGATGGTGGTGTTCCCATGTGTCTGCTGCCCTTGTCCTTCTAGGTGGCTGATGACACCTTCCATCACTTTGCTGGTGACCAAGACTGATTGACTTAATTGACTGTAATTGACTGAACTGGATTTGACCTTTTTTGTGTACAGAACATTCCTGGGCAATTTTCCCCATTTTCAGGTAGATACCAATGTAGCTGTACTGGAACAGCTTGGCTAGGGGCGCAGCTATTTCCGGAACATAAGTCTTCAGTGCTATTGTTGGGATGTTGTTAGGGTCCATAGCCTTTGCTGTATCCACTGCCTTCAGCTGTTTCTTGACATTACGTGGAGTAAATTGAATTGGCTGAAGGCTGGGATCTGTGATGCTGGGGACCTCTGGAGAAGCCTGAGATTGATCATCCACTCGGCACTTCTGGCAGAAGATTGTAGCAAATACTTTAGCCTTGTCTTTTGCACTGATGCGCTGGGCTCCTCCATCACAGAGGTTGGGAATATTTGTGGAGCCTCCTCCTCCAGTGAGTTGTTTATTTGTCCACCACCATCCTTGACTGGATGGGGCAGAACTGCAGAGCTTTGTGCCATTGGTCATAGGTTTGCTTAGCTCTGTCTATCACATGGTGCTTATGCTATTTGACATGCAAGTAGGCCTGTATTGTAGCTTCACCAGGTTGACACCTCATTTTTAGGTATGCCTGGTGCTGCACCTGGCATGCCCTCCTGCATTCTTCATTGAGTCAGGGTTTATGGTAGTGGTAGAGTGGGGGATATGCCAGGTCATGAGGTTACAAATTGTAGTTGGCCCACAACACCTTATAGATACCCGGTTTTGAGTGTTAGTTCTGTCTGAGTCTAGCCAATTTAACACAGTGGTAGTGCCACACAACACAATGGAGTGTAGCTTCAGTGTGAAGATGGGATCTTGTCTCCTCAAGGATCGTGCAGTGGTCACTCCTACCAATAATGCCACAGACAGATCCATCTGTAACAGGTAGGTGTGGACGAGGTCAAATAGGATTTTCCCTCGTTTGTTCTTTCACCACTTGCTGCAGCTACATCCATCAGGACTGGCTAGCTTGGTAGTAGTGGTGCTACCAAGTCACTCTTGGTGATGGAAAGCGAATTGTTACCCTCAGTGTTTCTTCCAATTGTTATTCAACATGGAGCAATAGTGATTCATTAGCTAATGGGGGGCAGCAGGTTGTAATCAGCAGGAGGTCTCCTTGCCCATGTTTGACCTGATGCCATGAGACTTCATAGAGACCAGAGTCAATGTTGGGGACTCCCAAGGCAAACTGCTGGTGGCACAGGACATACCCAGCATTGGTGATGGTGATGTCTGGGACATTGTCTATAAGGTATGATTCAGTGAGTATGATTCGTTGAGTATGACTGTGTCAGGCTGTTGCTGGACTAGTCTATGGGACAGCTCTCCCAATTTTGGCACAAGTACCCAGATGTTCATCAGGAGGACTTTGCAGGATGCTGGGTGGTCTGTCAATTCATCCAATTTTATTCTTATTTAACTTTTCTGTAGCAGTTTGATGCAACTTGCTAGGCCATTTCAGGAGACAATTAAAAATGTACAGCAATGTAAGCCAGATTCGATCAGATGGCAGATTTTCTTTTCTGAAGAACATAAATGAACCAGATGGGTTTTTATGACAATTATGAGACTAGCTCTAAATTCAATTAATTAATAAATCTGGAATAAAAGTTTTCCCAGATGCCGCATTGGGATTTGAACTCTGTGGAGTAAAGGGTTAACTCTACTGATAGTTAATGAGCATGTGCATAAGGTGCTATGTCACAGTGATGTCACTCACTGAAAGGCAATGAGTGTGAAACATCTCAGGAGTACTCTCCAGCTATGTTTTGGTTTTATTTAACCTTTGTAAATAATTAACATGTAACTAAATGTTTTTGAACAAAAGATCACTGCCTCCAGCAAGATCTCTTCTACAGTAAGCATGAATCCAGAGATAAACCCACAATAACAGACGGTGGCAGCAGTAACTACATTCACAGAGAAACAGTAGGGAACAGCGGGAGAAGTCTCAAGTGAAACCCATCAACAGTGCAGAGCAGCAGGCGAAGGACACAGAGGCCAACCCAGCAACATGGCTGTGGATGACGACTAAATAAAAACGGCAGCCCAGTGACTGGCATGACAGGAAAGTGTGAGAAAAGATAACTTCGAATCAGGGTGAGAAATGGCCACTACTTTGCCAGAATCCTTTCAAAATATAGAGAGCCCCAGATATGCTGAGCAAAGGCAAAATTGGCAAAGGTGTTTTACTTGGTACAGCTATACCTTAGGTCTTGCGAGTAAAGAGAACAGATATCAAGTTAGCACTTTGTTATACACTGTTGGGGGCATAGTAGACGACATGCTGGCCAGATAGTGGGTGGACAAAGAAACAGCCTCCAACAAGGATGTCATCAGAGCCTTTGACTCATACTTCAGTCTTCGTAAAAATATTATCATAGAGAGGGCAAAATTTAATGGGTGCAGTCAAAAACAGGGGAAAGGAACTGACTCATTCTTCAACAAATTGTATCACTTAGCTAACAATTGAGAGTACAGAACACTAAAAGACAACCTGATCAGAGATAGAATAGTCATTGGCGTTTTAGATGGTGTTTTAATTTCTCTGAGTTCTTACAATCTCAGGAAGATTTAAATTTAAACAAAGCTGTACAACTGGCCAGACAGGCCAAAGAGCAGAGGCAGAATAAGACTTTTGTCAGGGATGTGAGGAATGTTTTCCGAGAACAGCCCGATGAACTTGTTCAAATTGTGGGTTGTAAAATCGAAAATATAGCAAGGTAGCAACCAGGGAGACGCTCTGAAAAGGGCCAACTACTATTTTCCAATGCCCCTGCTGTGCTGGCAAGGAGGACAAGCAGGAAGAATATCCTGCTAGAATCACTTAGTGCCATGGCTGTGGAAAATTAGGCCATTTTAAAAATGGTCTGCTGTTCCAGAAAATCTTTATGTACCATAACAGAAGGAGAAATCTGTTAAAGGAACATCCATTCAAGAAACTCAAGTTGCCTCAGAGCACTGTGAATCAGTCTTCATAGACAAAACTCCACCCCAATGACCACAGGAGGACATTGTAGGTCTTTCATTTCTCTTCCAGGTGAGACTAGATGCAGCAGGAGACAGGTACACCAAGGATGAAGGTGCCCAACAGCTAAATGACATTCGAGACCTTAATTTTCTCTTTGGGGACAGAGTGGAAGAGGATAATAACCAAGCTGCCACTGATATCGAAGATTTGTCACGGGAGGAGGTCCTGAACCTTGCTTTACTTTTTGAATATATTTCACGTTCTGCTAAAGTTCCAGCAATGTTCAGGCCCACTGAGGAGCAAACTCACATTGAAGAGAGAGTGCAAGCTGAACCACTACCTACAGAAAAGATATTCCTTCTGTATTAGCAGGGCAATCATCATTTTTTCTTCAGAATATTCTTAGTCCTTCTCTTCATTCAGTCCTTCTCTCCATCTGATTCATTCATGGATGATGCATTACATAATACTTTGTTCATTGCAGCAGAAGTTTATGGACCCCCTACAGCTGTACAAGTCTTCACAGGAACAAGCTTCATTCTTTAAAGCAAGAGCAGGCAGTAGTCCAATCTTTCACTAAAGTACCAAGAAGGGAAAGAAAAAAAATAAAAAGGAAAATCTCTGTTCATCAACTTTATATTCTGGACCAGAAGTAGAAATCTGTTGGTGGAGGGTGGTGCCTTCCAAGGAGAAGATTCTGAAGAGCATACATCACACATGTCCTCAAAAAGAGCCGAGAACACAGCGGGATGTCACTAGCCTAGGGGACTGTGGAAGGGGAGCTGTAGGAAAACGTGTATAGTAGTATGGAGATAAAGACTCAGCGGAAGATGTAAAGGGTTAACTCAAATTAAAGCTACTGAGTGTGTGTTCAAGGATCTGTGTGACAGTGAGGTCACTCACAGAGAGATGAGATGAGTGTGAAGCACCTCAGAGAGTAGCTCCAGCTAGGTCTTGGTCTATGTTTTGGCTCCAGCAAGATCTCTTCTAGAGTAGGAAGCCAACAAACCCAGAGAAAAGCCCACAATAATAGAAACTCAAGCCCAAGAGCCTGGATTATGAAGCCAGTAACCTTATTACACTGCTCCCATTCCCTTGTATCCCTGTCAATCTTCACCATTTACCTTCTGGAGAAAATACAATCTTTCTTAAATGCAGATCCATGCACATGTAGACATTCAGAAGAAAGACATGTATTTATACAGCACCTTTCACAACCTCAAGTGTACTTTAGAATGAAGTACAATTATAACATGTAGTTACAGTTGTAGTGTAGGAATGCAGCATCTAACTTGTGCAGCAAATGTGTCACATATAGTAATAGCATACGTGGTCGAAGAATCTGTTTTCACAATGTTGGATGAGGGATAAATATTGGTCAGGACAGGATAACTCCACTGCTGTTCTTTGAAATAGTGCATTGGAATCTTCCACATTCATCTGAGACACAGTAAACATGTCTCAGTTTAATGTTTCATCCAAAAATGTCACCTCCGACAGCGCAGCAATCCCTCAGTATTGCCACTTGAATGTCAGTCTGGATTACGTTCTCAAGTCTCCGCATTGGAGCCTGAAAATTGGGTGCCGAAAGGATGTTTCCCTTGTGGGAGAGACTAAAACTAGGGGACACAGTTTAAAAATAAGGGATCTCCCATTTAAGACAGAAATAAGAATTTTTTTCTCTGAGGGCCGTTAGTCTTTGGAACTCTCTTCCTCAGAGTCAATGAATATTTTTATGCACAGATAGATAGATTCTTGACTGACAAGGGAAAGAAATGTTAAACGGGGGGTAGGCAGAATGTGGAGTTGAGGCCACAGTCAGATCTTAATGAATGGCTTAGCAGGCTCAAAGAGCCAAATGGCCACTCCTGCTCCTAATTTATATGTTCATATGAATCCACAACTTTCAGACACAGGTGAGGGCGCTACCAGAGCCAGGGATATAGCAGTTATTGGCATTGACAAGACTTCGGCCCAAACTAACCCTGTAAATTGGAAAACTTTAAACCAATTGGTAAAGTCTCAAAAAGCCCTTTTCAGATTATTAACACAACCTCCCTGTTTTCTCACCCCAACTCGTGATCCTGTGTATCTGAGAAGTTCCCTTTGTCTTTGACCACATTTATACTTGTTTCAATGGTCTTTCACATGTATTCGACACATCTCAGATTCTTAGTGAAAAAGCTTTATCCAAGTGAGTTCCTGTTCCACAGCTCCAGCTAACTGAACCCTTCACCTAACTGAATCAGGTGTTTCAAGTCTCATTTTTCAATATTCTTCATAACCTTGAAAATTTCAATTAAACCACAACAAAATCTCTCATTTTCAAAAAAAACCTCAAATTCCTCTTAAGGACAACAACACCCTTTCAATAAATAAGTGACTGGAATTGCACACTGTATTGCATTTCACCCTAGTGCAACACCCGAGACTACAGAAATACAACCCCTTCATTTGTCCTCTCTCAATGCCTTACTTATCACTTTTGTAACAGCTCCACACTGTGCTGGCAATTTCACAGATATATCTAATATTGGTCACACATCTCTTTCCCAGTCAGCCCACTGTTCCAATGTTCCATTTAATACACACTTCCACTTGCTCCCATACTCATTTTGCCTTTCGTAGATTGTGCCCACTAGTCAGAGTGAGGGCACAAATTAAACTAACCACAGATTTAAAGGGAAAATGAGAAAAATAAAAGCAAAGGAAGGTTAGAATGTGGAATTCTCTTCTGTAAAATATCACTGAAGTCCAATCTCTAAATTATCTTAAAAAGGGATTAAGGCCACTGCTTGAAAAAAAGAGGAACATTAAAGTTTGAAGGAAACAAGCAGGAATATTATGAGACTAGGTAGGTCATGCAGAGGGCCCCATTGGCACAGAATTATTGACTGAACAGCCAGTTACTGAAAAGCTCTATGGAATTAATCTAACACATGCTCAGTTATCTAATAGAATAAATTAATCTAGATGTAGTCGCACAGTTCTTTGTAATTTGCCTGCCCATCTATTTTGGTATCTTGCATGCTTGGACATTTCGATGGGAGGATGCTATTGTAAGCTAAGATATTTATATCCAGACAGTATGAAATATCTTACATCTATACACTTTTCCTGTCTATACACCCAACTTCCTATTGTCCTGTTTGTATCATGTATTCTTCCCCTTTATAAATCCCATAAGCACAATAGGTTTTCATTGTGTAAACACATCTCTGTAATTGCACAATTTGCTTATTAGGTTCATAAATTTGAAATAAGGATTCATGAAAGTTAAAAATATGTAAGTTTTGAAAAAGACAAAACACCTGCCATAAAATCCAGCACCCATCTCCCGCAGGGTGAAACTCTCACAGCTCCTCTCCCGCGGGGTGAAACTCTCACAGCTCCTCTCCTGCAGGGTGAAACTCAAACAGCACCTCTCCCGTGGGGTGAAACTCCCACAGCTCCTCTCCCGTGGGGTGAAACTCTCACAGCTCCTCTCCCGCAGGGTGAAACTCCCACAGCTCCTCTCCCGCGGGGTGAAACTCCCACAGCACCTCTCCCGCGGGGTGAAACTCTCACAGCTCCTCTCCCGCAGGGTGAAACTCTCACAGCTCCTCTCCTGCAGGGTGAAACTCTCACAGTCGCTCTCCCGCAGGGTGAAACTCTCACAGCTCCTTTCCTGCAGGGTGAAACTCCCACAGCTCCTCTCCCGCGGGGTGAAACTCTCACAGCTCCTCTCCCACAGGGTGAAACTCTCACAGCTCCTCTCCTGCAGGGTGAAACTCCCACAGTCTCTCTCCCGCAGGGTGAAACTCTCACAGCTCCTTTCCTGCGGGGTGAAACTCCCACAGCTCCTCTCCCGCGGGGTGAAACTCCCACAGCTCCTCTCCCGCGGGGTGAAACTGCCACAGCACCTTTCCTGCGGGATGAAACTCCCACAGCTCCTCTCCCGCGGGGTGAAACTCCCACAGCTCCTCTCCCGCGGGGTGAAACTCCCACAGCTCCTCTCCCGCGGGGTGAAACTATCACAGCTCCTCTACCGCGGGGTGAAACTATCACAGCTCCCCTCCCGCGGGGCGAAACTCTCACAGCTCCCCTCCCGCGGGGTGAAACTCTCACAGCTCCTCTCCCGCGGGGTGAAACTCTCACAGCTCCCCTCCCGCGGAGTGAAACTCTCACAGCTCCCCTCCCGCGGGGTGAAACTCCCACAGCTCCTCTACCGCGGGGTGAAACTATCACAGCTCCCCTCCCGCGGGGCGAAACTCTCACAGCTCCCCTCCCGCGGGGTGAAACTCTCACAGCTCCTCTCCCGCGGGGTGAAACTCTCACAGCTCCCCTCCCGCGGAGTGAAACTCTCACAGCTCCCCTCCCGCGGGGTGAAACTCTCACAGCTCCTCTCCCGCGGGGTGAAACTCCCACAGCTCCTCTCCCGCGGGGTGAAACTCCCACAGCTCCTCTCCCGTAGGGTGAAACTCCCACAGCTCCTCTCCCGCGGGGTGAAACTCCCAAAGCTCCTCTCCCGCGGGGTGAAACTCCCACAGCTCCTCTCCCGCGGAGTGAAACTCCCACAGCTCCTCTCCCGCGGGGTGAAACTCTCACAGCTCCTCTCCCGCAGGGTGAAACTCTCACAGCTCCTCTCCCGCAGGGTGAAACTCTCACAGCTCCTGTTCCGCAGGGTGAAACTCACACAGCATCTCTCCTGCAGGGTGAAACTCCCACAGCTCCTCTCCCGCAGGGTGAAACTCCCACAGCTCCTCTCCCGCAGGGTGAAACTCTCACAGCTCCTCTCCCGCAGGGTGAAACTCTCACAGCTCCTGTTCCGCAGGGTGAAACTCACACAGCATCTCTCCTGCAGGGTGAAACTCCCACAGCTCCTCTCCCGCAGGGTGAAACTCCCACAGCTCCTCTCCCGCAGGGTGAAACTCTCTCAGCTCCTCTCCCGCAGGGTGAAACTCTCTCAGCTCCTCTCCCGCAGGGTGAAACTCTCTCAGCTCCTCTCCCGCAGGGTGAAACACTCTCAGCTCCTCTCCCGCAGGGTGAAACTCCCACAGCTCCTGTCCCGCAGGGTGAAACTCCCACAGCTCCTGTCCCGCAGGGTGAAACTCCCACAGCTCCTGTTCCGCAGGTTGAAACTCTCTGCACTCCTGCTGGGTGAAACTCTCTCCTCTCCCACAGGGTGAAACTCTCTCAGCCGCTCTCCCGCAGGGTGAAATTCTCTAAGCCACTCTCCCGCAGGGTGAAACTCTCTCAGCTCCTCTCCCGCAGGGTGAAATTCTCTCAGCCGCTCTCCCGCAGGGTGAAACTCTCTCAGCTCCTCTCCCGCAGTGTGAAATTCTCTCAGCTCCTCTCCCGCAGGGTGAAACTCCCACAGCTCCTCTCCCGCTGGATGAAACTCCCACAGCTCCTGTTTCACAGGGTGAAACTCTCTCCTCTCCTGCTGGGTGAAACTCTCCCCTCTCCCG
Source organism: Carcharodon carcharias (assembly GCF_017639515.1). Lineage (NCBI taxonomy): Eukaryota > Metazoa > Chordata > Chondrichthyes > Lamniformes > Lamnidae > Carcharodon > Carcharodon carcharias. Next base: position 81,267,140 of record NC_054484.1, read on the forward strand.
CCGGGTGAAACTCTCTCAGCCGCTCTCCCGCAGGGTGAAACTCCCACAGCTCCTCTCCCGCGGGGTGAAACTCCCACAGCTCTTCTCCCACAGGGTTAAGCTGCCTTAATTCCCACTGGGTATCTCTCCCTCCATCCCATCCAATCTCTTGCTTTCACACTTTCTTTTTCCTCATTACAATGCAGTAACTCTGAGTACTAAATTTTGAGCATGGAGGCATGGTTTGGGCTGGTGGGTGTGGTGAGTTGTCAAGGAAACTACTTCTGAACTGAAAGAGTTTGTCACCTTGCACATGATGTCAGTGTAGAGGAAAACCTTGCTCCAAAAGAATGGCTACAAAATCCACTTTGGTCTTTGGATCCATCAGATATACCATAGTACCTCCAATAATTAGAAAACATTCTCCAGAAAAGATAATATGAACATCAACTCTGTTCCTCTCTCCACCAATACTGCCTCACCTGCTCTAGCATTCTCTGTTTCAACAAGCCATTATGCCAGCGGTGATTCTGGTGTAGTATCTGAGACTCTACCTGATGTTGGGATAGTTGGATTTGACAGGATAAATGCAAATTTCCAATTCCATTAACATTTACTACATCACAAAAAATACTTCATTGATTGTAAAGCAGGTTGGCATGTCTTGCACAGTGTACACCATCTACATGATGAACTTCAGCATCTCATCAAGGCTCCTTTGACAGTACCTTCTAAACCCGTGACCTCTACCATCTAGAAGGACAAGGGCAGCAAGCACATGGGAACACCACCACCTGGATGTTCCCTTCCACGCCACTCACCATCCTGACTTCGAAATATATCGCCGTTCCTTCACTGTTTCTGAGTCAAAATCCTGGAACTCCCTCCTAACAGCACTGTGTATGTACCTACACCACATGGACTGCAGCACTTCAAGAAAGCAGCTCACCACCACCTTCTCAAGGGCAACTAAGGATGGGCAATAAATGCTGGCCTAGCCAGTGAAGCCCACTTCCCGTGAATGAATAAAAAAAATCCAAGGCCTGACTAGGGATTGGCAATAAATCCTAATTACCAAGTTTTGCCTCAAAAATGGTTCCACAGTGCAAGGCAAGGATCCTCAAAAAGTGAGGCTGTATTTAAATTTTTCTCTTCAGGATGCACTATTCGACATAAGTTGATGCGCTAGATTGTGTTCCTCAAAATACTGGGTGTTTATGCTGATTTTAAATGTGAATTCCTTTGCAAGAAGGTCGCGTTTTCTCCAACTTTTGAATCTGCATGTTCCTGCGGGAGGGTCAGGAGATGAGGTGGGGTTGGGTGGGGCATGAAATATTACCCACCTGAACCGCATTATGGAGGAGTTGGGTTAATGACAGGAATGGTTATCCACCTGGCTGTGGCTATAACCAATTAAACTCCTTACAGCCTTAATTATGAACATTTTCCCAATGCCAAACAGATTTCCGATCCGGCGCAGGGTGCTCGTTGCTGTCAAGTGGCCATCCATGAAACCATAGCCATCAAACCAGGGACAGGGTGGGCAGTCAGAGCAAAAGGCTACAATCAAAAATTAGCTGCAACCATGGCAGTATCCTTACTGCGGGAAAGGACTCTGAAACTCTGAACTCTGAAAGCTCTCACCTGTCTGGCATTCTTACTTACCTGACCGATAGTCTGTGATCAAGAATGGAGGCAGACTATCACCACCCTACCTACTTCAGCAGCTCCTACCTCTGACTGTGGGATCTAAGACAGCTGGAAGGCTTCCTAATGGCACTCCAGACTGGGGAACTGTTCTTAATTGAACAAGGCTCTTGCAGGGCCCCTGGTTTCCACTGCCCGCGCTTCTGGGTTCCTGATCCACATTTCATCCTGATGGCAGGATCAGGACCCATAATCAAAATAGTCAGCCCTGCATGCTTCTAAGAGAGCTATGTGTATTCAGCATTGACTATTCTGCCAGTCATGGTGAAACTCTTACTCACATCATTGATCTCATACTGCTAAACAGAGGGTTATTGGACATACTCAGTGAGTAACTGAATTCTTCCAGAAAACATGTTCAAATCCCTGCTCTGTCCCTAATTAGCAGCAGTGACCATTAACCTTAGAAACCAGAGCAGGAAGGATGAGAAAGAGAGTAGGGTTTCCATTCCCGAATCCCATCCATGAACTCCTGTTGGAAGTACTTCTGTGGGGATACGGAATGAGAACAGGAAGATGCTACAGTCTGTGAATTTTTGTGGACAAAGTGTCTGCCATCAACATGCCTCTTAACTCATACACGTCATTTCAAAATCACTGAATTGTAACCCAGCAACTAGGAATGGGCAATAAAATCAACCTTACCTGAGTTGATCATATCCTGAGATCAAATTTAAAAAAGCCTCAAAGAATAGATGGACAGAGGAGATAAATTTGACCAAGGAAGGGAGAATAGATACTTATGAAACAATGAGGTCTGCCTGATGAACCTTGGAAGGGAGTTATTGTAGCTGGCACAAATTTTAAACTTGTTAGAATAAACAGGTGTTTACATCGCATCTTTCACACCTCATATAACTTCCAATACAATGTCTTACTTTGAAGAATAGTCAATGTTCACACAGCAAAATCCCACAAACAGCAATTGTGTGGTGTGGATTCTACCAGTGGAGAGAAAGAAAGGAATGGTGGCTAGGACACCAATAAACTCCCTGCCTTTCTTCCATTAGTGCCCCAGGAGATGACTTGGCTATGATTTGGAGAGGGTTGGGGGATGGCAGGGAGGTGGGTGCTGGTGTTGGTAAGGAAGGGTTTAATCATGATGCTCCAGCCATCAAGGTGTAGAGCAGGTTTAATGGACCTGTGAGACTATTCCCAACTATCAAGAAATAATAGGAAATGGAAGGTGCCCTTAGAATGTTTTACAGAGGACTGGAATGCCCAGTTACCACAAACTGGATAAGGGAACCGAATTGCTGTGTTGCTGAACAGGATATATATTCTGCATGACAGGAAGTCACATCAGATACTGCAGGCAGGATCTTACCAGCTGCAGAGAGGCAGCTTTATGGTGGTGGGGAGAGAAATTTTGAAAATGGTGCATCAGGTCAGCGTCCCCAACGTCTTGTTGACTCCAGCTGATCTTGCCAGAGATGGTTTAGCAATGGAACCGGCTATCTGCCTGGCAGCGGCAACTAGTCAATCAGTGCCAATTAACTGGCCACGTGGGACCAGACTGGGGAGGCTTCCAAGATCTTCCTGGCAGCAGATGGGCCCCTTGCTGTGGGTCAAGCTGAGAAGTTCCTGGAGGCAGCCTTCCTGTGGCAGGCAGGGTGCAAGCAGAGCTTCTGTTATTTATTCCCCTTACCCATCGGGCTACCACAGGGCCACAGCAACAATATATCCTGTGGAGGGAGGCCTCATCTACAATGGTGGCCTGACAGCTGTGCCACAAATGATTATAAAATTTTCCTACATTTTCAGAGGGAGGCTCCATCTTCAGGAAACCTCTCCTGGTGGGGCTGCCCTCTCATTGGACTGGTTGGGTGCTGCTCCCGCTGACCATCCTTAATTGGCTGGCACTCAAGATTGCACAGGCGGGCAGCCAGGCAGCACCAGTGGTTTCAGGACCTGCTTTTGGTCTCTACCTCAGACAATCTTTAAAGGCAGTAAGGTTCCACCCTATGAGTACCATCTGCAGAGATCCAGCACAATTCTTAAAGGGATAGGAGCACAGCTTCTCATCATTAGAATGCTGACTTGGAGGGGGACTTAAACTCTTGATACATGGAAAGGCCCTGAAAATTAAGGAGAATAAAAACATGGCAGTACTACAATTCCAACTGGTTCAGATGCTAGAACACAAATATCTGTGGTAACAAACCACAGACTTTGTCACACTGACATTTTAAACAGTCACAACACAGTTAATTGTTAAGAGAACTCTTCAGATCAAACTCCTGTGTTAACAATGCCTAGGGACAAGTACATCATATTATTAAGGGGATTTCATGATATTTGAATATGAATGTATCACTTGAATTGATAGGCTCTTGTTGTGGTTTGACTGGTTTAACACGATGGAAGATACAAAGCATTACCTCAAGTTGGACCTTTTGTTCTAAGTTCTTGTAGGTTCGCTGGAGTAACTCTTTAGTGCCCAGCACACCATACCACATCATATTCTTGGTCCGGCTTCTAAAAAAAAAAGTATTCAGAAAGATATAGTCGCTAGTATTTCCGTAATAAACTTGATGTACTAAACAGGTTTCTTACTTGAAACAGATAACTTTATTATAGAGCTCGTTTAGAAGCTACATGTTTGAACTAGGTCCACGACAAGAAAGCTCCAGCCCTAAATTTACCCGTGCTTAGGGCTGATTCATCTGTACAATCACATGATCCCTAAAGGTTTTAACCCACAATCACTATAGTCCTCATCCTTTAATTTTTTTACATTTCTTATTTACAAGAATATTTTGACCCACGACATACATGCATACATATATCAGGTATGTCTATTCTAGGTTGATCTGGTACCTTAGGGATTAAAGGTTCAACATCAATTTCAGGTGGAATAACTGGTTGTTGGAGTGTCTCTCTACTCCTTAGGTGATCCACATGTTTTTGGACAATCTGATCTTCCACTTCCACTTGGTATAATAAAGGTCCAGTTTCAGGGACAATTATACCAGGACACAACATGGTCCATTTCCAAAATTTCACATGAAAACCGTCTCTCCCACAATAAATTTGAGCTTTGCTATGACTATCATAATTCACTTTCTGATTACTCTGGTTTTCTCTACCTTCCCCTCTAAGTTTGGAAGCACCAGACTCAACCTGGTATGAAGGCGGTATTTCATCAGTAATTCAGACAGTGTTGAACCCGTAGTTACATGAAGAGTCATACGATAATTGAGGAGAAAACATGAAATTTGCATTTCTAACATTCCTTCAGGTCACTTCTTCATTCCTGATTTGAAAGTTTGCACTGCTCTTTCTGCGAGCCCATTGGATGAGAGATGATGTGCTGCTGTTTTAATGTTTTTAATTCTATTTAAACTTGAATCTCTGGAATTCCATACAAGTGAAAGCAGTACTGTTATCTAAAACAGTGACTTCTGGTAGGCCATGTATATTACAACATTAGAGCAGCTTTTCAATAGTTACACACTGTCAGTGATCTAACTTTATACACATCCATCCACTTAGAATGTGCATCGAATGTGAAAAATATGGTACCTAAAAATAAGCCTACATAGTCTATATGTAGTCTAACCCAGGGTTGGTCAGGCCACTCCCAAAGATACAGTGGAGCTGAAATGGGCAACTTCTGTTGTTGCTGACACTGGAGATAGTGTTTAACCATTTTTTTCTATATCGCTGCCTATACCTGGCCACCAGGTATAGCTTCGCACAAGCATCCTCATTTTCGAAATGCTTGGATGCGCACTGTGAAGCTCTGTCAAGAGTGGTTCTCTTCCTTGTGAAGGGATGACAACTCTTGATCCCCACAACAAGATTCCACCTTGACACCTTAACTCAGTTTTATGGGCATGAAATGGCCTTATCTCTTCAGACACTTGTACATTCAAGCATCCTTGCAATACTTGGTCTGGGACTTCTGACAAAATTGGATCCCGGTTTGTCCAATTCTGTATTTACTTCGCACAGACCAGTGAAGAGTCCAAGAAATTCAACACATGTACAACTTGTTGTGGCACTGGAGCATATACAATATCTGGCAATGGAAAATGACTGACTGCATCTGCATTTGCAATATGTACACCCGGACGATGCATAAAGGTGTACTCATATGCTGACAAAATCAAAGCCCACTGTTGAATTCTGGCTGAGGCTCTTGGCTGAATGGCTTTACCTTCACTACTCGATTAGTGGCTTATGATCTGAAACTATAGTGAAATGTTGACCATGTAGATATTGATGGAATTTCTGGACTCCAAATATTACGGATAAACCTTTATCAAGTTGTGAATAACCCTTTTCACTGCAGAGAGGGTTCTGGAGATATGTGCTATTGGCCTTTCAGAACCATCTTCCATCCTGTGTGACAACACAGCTCCCACACAGTAGGGAGATGCATCACAGGTTAATAGTAATTCTTTTGATGGGTTGCCATGTCTACTGGTACGCTATGAGTGTAATAGCTTCTTGACTTTTACAAATGTTTCTTCTTGTTCCATGAACAATGATGGTTCTTTTTCAATAAACTATGGTTCTTTTTCAGTTAAGTTTAATTTCTTTTAATCAGTTGCAGCCCGGAAGATTAGGTCCTTCACCTATTACAATGATCACTGGAAGCTGGGCTGTCTGTTGCCTGTAGGATATAGGTACAGTGGTGATGCCTTTTACCTGTATTGACTCTCCAGTGAATGTCTTCAGCTGAGCTGTGGTTTACTCCAGATTCAGTGGCTGATATCTTTGCTGAGGTATTTAAATGTGTGTTCCTCCAGCACTGTAGTAGTTGCTCCTGTGTCTACCTCCATGATTAGAGGATTCCCATTTACTTGAATGGTGATGGTGATTGGTTCAGTTTTTACTGCTTTGACATTGTATGGGGAATAGATATCAGTATCAGCAGCTTCTGGTTGTTATATTGTGCATTTCAATCATCTTGGTCTGCTGTCTGATTGGCTGTCTCGATTTTGCCCTGCATTGCTTTATTAGATGTCCTTTTCTGGGGCAATAGTGGTATTCTGCCTCCTGGAATCTGCAGGCTTCAGGTACATGATTACCCCCACATTGGTAAAAAATTAATTTCTAACTCACTGGTGAATGTTTCCTGTATATCTTTTCATTTATCGAGCAGCTGAGACTGTTTCCCGCCTCGCAGCTGTCTCTCTGGTTTTTGCGCCACATCAGGCAGTAGGTTCCCACCCTAACTGCAGAACGGCGCCATGTTGCACACCCTGTAAAGCCTGTGAGTCCCTCTCCACACTCTCCATTGCTAGCACTGTTTCCATGACGCACTTCAAATTAGTGTTAACTTCTGCAAGTAAATGGTGCTGAATGGCATCATCGTGTATGCAGCAAAACAAGCGGTCTCGCAACATGTCATTGAGCGCATCTCCAAAGTCGCAGTGCTCAGTCAACTGTACAACTTTGCGATAGAAGTTGCAATTAACTTTTCCAGGTCCCTTACTCTGGACTTGAACTTAAATCTCTGCATAATTTCTGATGGCTTCAGCTGAAAACGTGTCTTCACGAGGTTTACCAGCTCGTTAAAAGATTTAGAATTGGGCGCGTTCGGGGCTGTCAGACTCCAGATGGGGTTATATGTCTTGCTCCCTTAAAAGAATTGCTTTCTGCTTCTCCTCCACTGTTATTTCATTCGCCACAAAATAAAAACCTAGGCACTCAATGTACTGGCTCCAGTCTTCCGTGGATGAGTCAGAAGGGTTGATTCCACTGAAGTATGGCATGGCTGGTGAGTACACATTTCTTTCTTTCTTTAAGAATTGATGTACTCACATTCACAAGGCATGGTACAGCGTCGGAGCTATTTATCCTTGTTGCCAATTGTAATAAACTTGGTGTACCGACTGGTTTCTTACTTGAAGCAGATAACTTTATTACAGAGCTCATTTAGGAGCTACATGCTTGAACCAGGTTCCTGATTAGAAAGCTCCGCCCCTAAGAATACTCATGCTTAGGGCTGATTCATCTATACAATCATGTGACCCCTAAAGGCAGTAGTAAAAGTTGTAATCCATAATCACTATAATTTCACACTTTGTTTTTGTGGCCAAAAGTGGGAATGTGTCACTGACTGACAATTGATCTCACAACAAAAAAACATTAGTTTCTCTGTATCAATAAGGAACTTGGTTAAGGTTAGTGTGTTGGCCATTATGAGTTCTACCATTTGTGCTTTTTTTGGTGAGCGTGGAGGACATTTCCTCTCAACATTTAATAAGTATTTAGGTGAACACTTGAAATAATGCCATTGCATTCAAGGTTATGGGCCAAGTGCTGGAAAATGGGATTGGAGTAGATAGGGGCTTGATGACCAGTGTGGACATAATGGGCCAAAGGGCCTCTCTCCGTGCTGTAAAACTCTATGACTGTATAACATAATTCATAGTTTGGAAAAGGTCCAAAGGTTTCGTAATTTTTTTTTGCTGTGCAACAATTCCCTTCATTTCAAACAGGCTGTTGAAAATTTTGTACTGAGACTTGCTGGTAGTTTCCACTGTATTAATGAGATATATTTGCGCAGTATTTTTGCGAGACTCTGCTCAACACTAAGTCTCCCCAGTTGCGAGAATAGCAGCAGTGAGCGGGGTACAGAACTCTAGCCCCAGTTACGTAACCCATGTGCACAACTAGCAAGGTTCTGGGCTGGTAGTGGAGCCAGAACTCTTACTTTAAATAGAAATAGGCCTGTCCTTCATAAGTCAATAGTTATGAGGCTAGGTCAATGGAAAATATCAAAACACAAACTGACTGATTTTTGGCAGACGAGAATATTAAGAGGTATGGAATCAAAGCAGATAATTGAAGTTAAGATACAGATCAACCTGATGTAACTGAATGGAGGAGCAGGCTGTAAGCCCACTCCTGCCTATTTGATGATAAGAATATATTATTTTGCATGGAAATCAGGTGATTTTTTTTGTTTTGAAGTTTGCTGCTATTGAAGGGTAAATTTTGAGGTGGTGTGTGTCTTGCCCAGTGAAATCATAGATTGGTGAATTAGGTGTGAAGATCAACACACCGGATTTACAATGCTTCAAATCTGAAGACTGCTACAAATCAAACTGAACTGATTTTCATTGAACTGCTATCCAGTGCTACTTGCACAATCTTTAGGCTGCATTCAGTTAATTAAGTCAGGCAATTGGGATGATCTTGAGGAACTCTTTGCTCCCCTTTCCTGGTCCCAATGCAGCTTCACTCTCCTGCCTGTATGCATATCATATGTGATGTAATTCCAACAGACAATGGAGGGTTTCACACCAAACAGTTCTCAATGTCAGCTTTTGTATTGCATCTTCGTTCTGTCAGTTTGCTCTGCCCCTGCTCAGTTTGAACACCTTTAGCCATCTTTTCCTCTGCTTACATTTTCTCTGATTCACTGTTAGAGCTACTTTTTCCTGTGCCAATATCAGAACCTGGACCCCTGCCCAAGCTGTCCTTTGTAACTTATTTGAATCCTCTTTTCCATCCTCTTCTGTTCCTTTACTGCAATCTCTAACTGAGAAGCTGATCTTTTCTGGCTCACTTTCCTCTCTGACTTTCATTTTGATTATCAGGGTAACAAGCTTCCCTTCGTTACTCCATTTGGTTTTGGCTGTTGTGATTCATTCTCATCAGCAGTGACAAATCCTCCAAGCTTTGGCCTTCAGTAAGATATCCAGTCTTCCATAAGTGTGCCTTCAAACATACACTACCTCTTTAACCTCTGAAACACAGTCAACTTTTCCTTCTCCCAAATCTCCTGCTCCCCTCATCTTGATGAAAACTTTCCTCTCCTTTTAAATTCCTGTCCCTAATAGGATATTTCTTTCAATTACTGTCCTTACATTGATATTTCCTATTATTTAAGGTTCTCATTCCTATTTAGTGCCCTTAATTTGGTATTTCCTACTTATAGCCCTATACTATAACAGACTATACTTCAAAAATACTTCATTGATTGTGGGACACCCTGAATTCATGAAAGGTGCTATATAAATAAGGATCTTTTTAAATATGACTATTACCTTTCATTACTGTCCATATCTTACCGCCTTTATACAACTATTTTCTTCTCTTACTACCCTTGTATTGGTAGTTCCTTCTAACATTGACATATAATTGGCATTTACTGCCCTAATGTTGGTGATTCTTACATTATGAAGTATTATTTAAAAAACATCATTGCTTAAATTTCAAACTATGCTTAGAAGAGGTGTGGTCTAACCAGTGATTACCAGCATTTCTTTCAAATTGGCCATTTCACGGTAATCCCTTTGCCTATGTTATGCACTCTGTTCTCAAACATTTGGGTGAATGCTTTTATCATTGCACTAGATAGCTCCAAACTTTTGATAGCACTACTTGAGAAGTTACTGCTGCACTGTAATAATATATGGGAAAGAGCTAGAGCTTTGGAAAGGCAGAACTATAGGTTTTCCTATCCTTGGGGTGGAGGGGTGGGAGGGGGGCGTGCAAGGGGGAGCTTGGGGTAAACCACACAAGAATGTATGAGGGGAAGGAGAGAGAGAAGGCAATGTGCTGTATATATATATATATATATATGTCCATATTTGGAACTTTGAGACGAGATTGAAGACCTTGTATCCATTGCCTTCCACAACAGCTATTTGCATGGATTCATGATTCATAGCTTCGTCACACATGAATTTGATGGTTCATCATCCGATTTGGAATTCTTCAAAAGACACAGGTTTACTCATGACCGTCAAGACCATCAGCCATCAATGCTGCTTCATTTCAATGGCTTGATACTCAATTTTTCATCATCCCCTGATGTTACTGGCTTCTATCTCATCCTTAAATAGAATTTCCACATCTCTTCCATTGGAGAAATAAAAATGCAAAACATTTTTTTTCCCGCTCAACAATTCTCTTAACCCCATGAAGCCTGAATACTGAGTGCTGCTCTCCTGTCTGGGTGGGTACTCTAAGAAACTCTCTTGCGGTTGTGCATGAGGCACAAGATAAAGCCTGTCAGCTCATGACTCTCTTCTCATTGCCAGCCTCCACTGAGTGTTCCACTCAACTTTCCTCTCATTCCTTTAGAACAACAATTTACCTTTATATAGCACCTTTACTGTAATGAAACATCCCAAGGTGCTCTATAGGAGTATTATAAAGCTAAGTCTGACATCAAGCCACAAAAACAGGTATCAGGTCAGACGATCAAAAACTTGGTCAAAGAGGTAGGTTTTAAGACATATCTTGGAGGAGGAAAGCAAGGAAGAAAAGAGGAGACGTTTACAGAGGGAATTAGGCAATTGAAGGCACGGCCTTCAATGGTGGAGCAATTATTAATGGGAATCCACAGGAGGCCAGAATTAGAGGATGCAGAGAGGATTGTGGGACTGGAGGAGATTACAGAGATTGGAGTGGAATGGTGAGACCATGGACGGATTTGAAAACAAGGTTGAGAATTTTAATATCAAGATGTTGCTTGACTGTGAGCCAATGGAGGTCAGTGAGCATAGAGGAACAGGATTAGCTGCAAGTTAAGACATGGGCAGCAGAGTTTTGGATGACCTCAAGTGTAGAAAGTGAGTGACTCAGTCAGCAGTCTATCGGAATAGCCAAGTCTGGAAGTAACAAAGGCATGAATGAGGATTTTAACAGCAGATGAGCTGAGACGGAGGCAAAGTCGAGCAGTGTTACAGAGGTGGAGATAGGTGGACCATAATGATGGCACAAATATTAGCTCAGAAGATCATCTTGGGATCAGAAGTGACACCAAGTTTGTGAACAGACTGGCTTAATCTTAGACTGTTACCAGGGAGAGGGATAGAGTGGGTAACCAGGGAACAGAGTTTGGAGTCGAAACAGAGGACAATAACTTCAGTCTTTCCAATATTAAATTAGAGGAAATTTCTGTTCATCCTATACTGGATGTTGGATAAGCAGTCTGATAATTTAGCAACAGTGGAGGGGCCAAGAGGGGTGGTGGTGAGGTAGAGCTGGGTGTCGTCAGCGTACATGTGAAAACTAACACTGTACCTTTGGATGATGTCACTGACAAGAAGGTAAATTTACTTTTGTCACAGTCACATAGGATGTCATTTGTGACTTTTTTTTATTCATTCATTCACGGGATGTGGACTTCGCTGGCTAGGCCAGTGTTTATTGCCCATTCTTAATTGCCCTTGAGAAGGTGGTAGTGAGCTGCCTTCTTGAACCACTGCAGCCCATGTGATGTAGGTACACCCACAGTACTGTTAGGAGGGAGTTCCAGGATTTTGACCCAGTGACAATGAAGGAACGGCGATATATTTCCATGTCAGGATGGTCAGTGACTTGGAGGGGAACTTCCAGCTGATGGTGTTCCTATGTGTCTGCTGCCCTTGTCCTTCTAGGTGGTAGTGGTCATGGGTTTGGAAGGTGCTGTCTAAGGAACCTTGGTGAGTTTTTTCAGTGCATCTTGTAGATGGTACACACTGCTGCTACTGTGCGTTGGTGGTGAAGGGAGTGAATGTTTGTGGAAGGGGTGGCTATCAGGTGGACTGCTTTTAAAAAAGCCATTTTGATATTGTCATAGGGGTAGAAAGCTGATTGGAGGGATTTAAATACAGGGCAGAATTGTCCCAGATTTTTACAAAGTGTGTTAGCGGCAGGAAAAAAAGCGTTTTACCCACCAGCAGCAATGTCAGGTTTTTGAGCCATATCGTCCCATTCTTGGCCTCATTAACAATGCATTCCCGTGAAACATGCTGGGTCGCTGGCAGGGCGGCCTCTGATTCTCCCATCCCTAGTCACCTCAGGCCTTCAGTAAGCGGGGTGCAATATTTAAAGGGCACCCTGCTCTCACACACACACCTGCCTCTACCCGGCGGATCATGTCCTGACACCGCTCACCACCCACATGCCAGGTATTCTTCTCTTCTGGCCTGGCAGGTTCCTGCTTACACACTCTCCATCTGTATTCATGCAAGACAAGCTGGCACAAAACAATAGGGAGAGGTTGCAGACTAGTGTTGGGATGTCTGACATAGGTCCTCACAGACTTTGAAAATCGTGTCATCCAGCCGGTGAGGATCTGGACCTTTCCTGAGCTGACGGTGAGGTCGTCGCTGCTCTACCAAGTGAGGATTCAGCAGTGCAACATCCATCAGACAACCATGCTGTGAGTGATGTGTCCTCTTTCACAGGCCTCTGCCATGCACTAATTATCTCCCCTTGCTTTCACAGGCACATCTGGGAAACAGCTGTGGGGGTTCCATGAGCCAAGTCCTGGACTCAGCCCCAAAGATGAGCTGTCTTTAGGGAAAGAAGTATCTAATGACACCCTCATTGAAGACCTGTCACAACACTAACCCACACCCTCCACCAGCACAGAGACACACCTCGGTGGGACCTAGTTCTAGGGTAGCCTCAGGATCACCATCTGGTGAGCACATCGCACTGTCTGATCCACAGCAGGTGGAGGCAGGGACTTCCCAGGTCCCCGGCACTCGGAGGACTGCTGGAGGCCAGAACGCTGCTGAGTCCGAGTCAGATGAAGAGCCTCTGGACTTGGTCATGTCACAGTTGCTGGAGCTGCAAAAGCAAGCTTGGGAACATCAAGAAGAGAAGTCTGCCGCACTCCTCAGATTGCAAGGCACGATGGAGGAATCTGTCTGCCTTTAGTCTGAGGTGATAGCGCTGGCATGCCATTGCACAGAGGCCAACAGTGGTAGGATGGCAGCTGCCATGGAGACCTTGGTCCAGGACATCACTCCTGCACTGCTGTGCAGGCTCAACTCCATCGCTGACGCCATAGTTGGCCTCCAACAGTGTCAACATGAGAGGGGTGTGAGGCAACTCCATCTCAATCCAGCTTCCCCTTCTCCTCAAAGAGTCAGCCTGAGGTCCTCGGGCACCCATAGGGAGGAGGATCAGCAGATGCGCACCCCAGGGCCATCCGGGAGTGACCGGCCCATCTGAATCCCCTCTTCCTGTGACTCCAGCAGCTCCAGCTCCACAGGCCAAGGAAGTGCCAGTGCCAAATAGCAGGACCCCGAAAACAGACCAGGACCCTCCAGGTCTCAGCCCTCCAGAGGACGCCTGCCAAAGTCATTACAAACAGGGCGTAGCAGTCAGCAGGCTGCCCCCACCTCCGCTGTGGATGTTGGGGAGCACCAAAACATAGTGGCAAGGTTAGGAAGGTTAAGAAAATGTAGTTGCCTGGGTGTGGGTGTTAATCACTTGTACATACTGTTCACTATTGTCAATAAACTCCCAAGAATGTCTTCTTGCCTATGGCTCTTTGTTCTGATGAGCAGTGTTCGTGTCACTCGGATGTGAAACCTTTCTGCACAAGATAAAGGCAGGTGTCTCAGTCCAGGGCCTCTTCCCTGTGCAGTGTGTACCCATCAGACCGAAGTAATGGTCCAGCTTCACACTCCCTGGAAGCATTACTGATGCCTGCACCTCGATGGTGCTGGTCATTGCTGCCAGAATGTAGTAGGCAGGTGCCACAAAGTTCCTACATTCTCTCTGTGTGCTCCCAGCACCTTTGAAGTGGGGCTGGCCCCCATCTCTTCAGCATCTGTGACCACTGATGCTATGCTCCTGAAGGGCTCAGGTGCTGAAGGCAGACAAAGGATGTGTCATGTTTCATGGCTACGTCTCCCGGCGGTGGTGTGTAAAATCCAGCCCCATGTTCTTGAATTCCTTACTTCCCCTATCTGAGGAAGGACAGGATCTCCACAGTCGCAGAAGCAAGGTCTTTAGCAGAGATTTTGAACTATGAAATTCCTTTGCTCACTTTGATCTTCTGTCTCCCAGCAATCTTTAGGCTGATCACAACAGCTGTATTGTAGTCTTCTGTATTTTGAACCATAGCCCTTCACCTCAATTTCTCAATGTGAAGAAATGTTGAAACGATGTACGTACCTGCATTTCTCAGGATGCTCCTCACGTTTGTTGTTAAATTCCAAAGAGATTTTTGCATCTAATCCAATTCCAAAATAATTGTTCATTACGCATTTTTCAGCATATCCTTCTCTGTAATTAAAAAATATATGTTATTAAAAAAAATTAAAGTATTCTGATAATATGCTAATACATATTTGACCACACCAATACCTTTCTAAAGATTTTGACAACAATAATCCAATTTGTAAGAGAAAGAAAATCAGTAACTATTAAGATTGGTATAACAGAACATTTCTTACAGTGAGTCTGGGTCAGGGTCAATGAATGGGGTTGCTCCAAAAGGATCGATGTTCGCTAATAACATTTTGCTGATGATCGAACTTCCAGCAATAGAGGCAGCAAGTCCAGCTCGTAAACCTGTGTTAATGCACAATTTTATTGTTAAGAAGCATACAAGCAAGAAACCTGTACAACTTAATAATGTTCTTGACAAAGAATCTTGTTCGATGATAGCACAGATCAAAGAACTGGATGCTGAGGTCAACAAGCCGAATGTGCAAGAATTTAAAATTAGGCTGCATATTGATCACAAGGTGTCCAGGCATGATTGGCAGAGAAATTACCCAATCATCTCCATTCTGGTTGGGAACAGTGATGTGCAGCCACCCATGATGCATGTTTAAGGTTTAACCTCCATCTAAATGGAAGGCCATAAGCCACTGAATCCCAGCTTCTGCACCATGGGACCAACTCAATTAACTACCCACTGCAGGAAAATATAGGTTGTTCTGATACCACTGGTTTAATAAGTTTACTGATATATTCGTTCCAATTTCTGGAACCTCTGTCCTTGCTAGGATCCTGGGTACCTGGGCAGATGATTCTAGTGTTCAGAACTGGGAGATTTTCTTTGCTCGCAGTCAATGGCGAGGTTGTGAATGGACCAGTATAGGAAGTGGTGGTGCGATGCATTCGTCTCTCTGGAGGGGATCTTTGAGCAGATCGGAGAGCTGAAACAATCAAAAAGAATACTGATTATTAGAATTATTCATCGGCATTACCAAATAAATTACAAAGTGATAAAAACAAAAGATTTTCAGTCAATACAAAAGAAATCATTAAGCGGTAACACATTCAATTACACTCTTCATAATTATTGCTGTTTATCATTAGTTAATGAATCAAGTATGAGCAAGCACCTATTAACTCTGGTCAACTCTTATGTCCTGCTTCCACCATTATCCCCAGTGTAAATCATTTTTTGTCCAGGCTGAGGAAATGAATGCCTTAATTCCAAGACTTAACTGGAATATGCTCAATAAGACTCGGCACCAGTAAAACCATTCATAATATTTCAGTACCACTCAGGAGTCTATCAAAAGGGTACCAAGTGAAACAGTACCTCCCAATAACAGGCAGCCAGTGCAAAGGGTGCAGGGAGCTAATTCATATGTTTGGCATGAATGCCAAGGGAAGGATGTTACTTTTTTTCTAAATAGACAAATGTCTGGACTGATAAGATAGCTGCAGCTGACCAGATGATGGTGGTTCTGGAAATTTCTGAACAGTATAAACATGGACAAAGGCTAATTCACACTCCTGGAACGTAACACTTCTTGCACTGTATAAACATTCAAGCCAAGCCAACACAAAGAGCGAATAGACGAGGCAGCTGCAGAGCTATTGGGATCCTCCTCCCCCATGTTGTGATAATAGTTCTACAGTTACCTGCTTAAAATATAATAGGTTGTAACATGGGGCCTCATTAGCTGAATAACTCGACCCAAACCACCTTGTCACATGACCGACACTTGAGCTGTTTAAATTGCTTTAATTATACAGCTCCTGAATTTCATCTTCCGTTGTGGTTTAACCTCCGAAGACTCCAGGTTAGCAGCCTGCCTTTGACCTTCATCCCTCTCCAAGTCTGATTTCCAGAAAGAACCCTGTATTTCACCTACAGGGTGAACTAATACCCAAGATACAAGAATACTTTGCTACAGCTTCAACTGACTCAACCTGCAACCGAGTTCCTAGCACCAAGACCAGGAATTCTGCCAGACAAAGCCATATAAAAGACGCCACTGGACTTCTGATTCTGGACTCACGTGGAACCATAACTCTTATTTTCATCGTGGTCTTGCCCTGAACCCCTTTCTTTCTCTTATCCTTTTTTTAATGTATGAATACAAAAAGTGGCAGATATTGCAAAACCCCTTCCCATGTTTTATGTGTGTAAAACAAACTACACCTCTTATTTTACCTTATCTCAAGTTTGCTATGAAGTTATTAATAGAGGATTGGATAACTCCAAAATTGAAGGATTGGGGAAAACACACCGTCACTTATAAAAGAGGAAATCAAAAATCAAAGACACCTTTCTGTTTACGTACAGGTAGCGAGAGGAGAAATTAAATTAAACCCAGCCATGTCCGTAACAACATTTAAAGTACTATGCACAGTTCTGGTCTTGACATTATAATGGGTTGCAACAAGGTGACGGATAGTCTATATATAAGCCATAGGCTGATGGGGGCCCTGATCCCTTTGAGAAACTTGCTTTAAGATGTAATTGTGCTGGAGCAAGAGAAGACTTTCCCGAGCCAGCTGAGTATAAACAGGGAAGGTTCAAGAGCAGGTGGGAAGAAAAGGCTGCAAGAGGCTGGGAGTTTGAGTGTTTTCCAGAATGACTGTTTGCAGTGCAAAGGATACTTAGAAGGTAAGGTGTATAACAGGGTATAGAGACTCTGGAGAAGGTGTAATAAAGAGAATGATCCCAGAACTGAGAGGTCATAAGTATCAGGAAAAACTAAAAAGGCTGGGGCCTTTTTTTCTCCAGAAAAGAGAAGACTGAGGGATGACCTGACAGAGGTCTTTAAGATTATGAAAGGATTTGTTCGGATAGATGTAGAGAAGTTGTTTCCAACAGTGGTTAAGTTGAAAACTAAGGGCCATAAATAGAAGATAGTTGCTAATAAATTCGATAAGAAAATCAGGGGATTTACTCGAGATAGTAAAACACTCTACCACATGGGGCAGTTGAGGTGAATTGCATAGAAACCTTTAAGGGGAAGCTAACTAAGTGTTTGAAAGAGAAAGGAATAAAAGGATATACTGACAGAGTGAGATGAAGGAAGGTAAGAGGGGGTTCATGTAAAGCATAACCACAGATCATTCAAACCCAGATTGGTTGGGTGGAATGGGCTATTTTGAGCTGTGACTTTGATGCAATTCAATCTAAAATCCCTGTAATTTTTTAGGCACATCAGCCCTGTTGCTCTCCCAACACCCCCTTGGTTAATATTTCGGTCTTCATCTCACTGCCAACAATAAGATTTTCAGATACACAATGGACGACCAGGACCCCGTCATTGGCTGCTTGGCAGCCAACAAAAAAATACAAGCTTGCATTTATATAGTACCTTTCATGACCACCAGACATCTCAAAGCGTTTTATAGCCAATAAGGTACTTCTGAAATTCAGTCACTGTTATAATCCAGGAAACATGGCAACCAATTTGCACACAGAGAACTCCCACAAGCAGCAACGTACTAATGACAAAATTGATCTTGTCGAAATTGAGCCATAGGGTTTTTACATTGAACTGAGGGGGCAGAAAGGGTTAACCTCTCATCTGAAAGACTGCACATCTGGCAGTGCAGCACTCCCTCAGTACTGCACTGGTGAGGTCAACCTTGATTTTTGGACTCAAGTCCAAGGACTAAACCCAGAACCGTCTAACTCTGAGGCACGAATGTTACCAATTGAGCCATGGTTGGCAGATTCTTGATGATCCTGTGGCAGTTAATGATCTAAGTGAGCTGGCTTTGCATGATCTTGTCAGCTCATTGATGGGTCAGTGCACACAGCACCAGCAACATCAAGCCCACTCTGCACTATCACTCCTTCAGAGCTTGTAAAACCGTTTCTACTGTATGACAAGGCACTGGGCCATTCAAGATGATAACCAATGAGGTGGCATCAGTACTTTTAATGATTACAGTGCAATTAATTACCCACAGTAATGAGATAGTAAGTACAAAAGGTGAATCCTTTAGAGAACAGGCGACCATGTGCTGAAACTGTTTTCTTTGCTCCTGTTCTGACCTTCCCCCTTCAATTTTGCTGTTTCTATACAGTATCCACATGAGCATGACATTCATTTTCAACCAGTGACACTGGCGCCCCTTTAACCCTACCCTTACAAGTACACATTTGTTTCTCATGGACTCTTTGCAGCAGTTTTTCAGCAGACGCTGCAGTGTGACAATTTAGGATTACAGTTGTCAAGAGTCAAAAATTTGATCGTTATTCATTAAAGTCAATATCTCCACACAGGAAAACACTATCAGAAGCCAGTGTGTTCTTCTGTTATGATGCATCTGAGTGGAGGTGTTTAATGAAAGACAGTGGGAAGTATCAACACCAACTTGCTTCCATTTGGTGCAGCTTTAGCTTCAAGAGTTTTGGTTTGATCAGGAAAGTGTTCACCCATCACAGACTGCAAATTGTTAATATGCTTACAAAGATATCACATAAACATTATGGAAATGTGATGAACGATTTTAAACTTATAAGGTTTTACCTGCATTTAGCCTGCAAGGCAAATAAGCTCTAAAACACTTGTGACAATAAATTCAAGGTGGATGGACTCACTCCCCATTCTAGAAAGAGTCTGGAAAATGATGAACAAATCATACTTGATTGGACAGATTCCTTTGTGTCATCCTCCTCCTTCTCCTCCTCCTCCTTCTCTTCCTCCTTCTCCTCCTCCTCCTTCAAGTGCTCCTCAATGTCTTTTTTCAGTTCCACTTCAACCTGTTCTTGAGTGTGTGCATTCTGTTCATCCACAACTACAAAAAAAAGAACCATCAATAAAACAGTAAGAGGAGAGTACTGACAGAAAGCTGCTAACATGAAGATCAGATCAGAGTGGAGCACGGGAACAATCAGCCTCAGGCCTATTTCAGTGTTGATGCTTCATATGAACCTCGTCTCATGTTATTTCATTTCACCCTGGTCCCAGATCTTTCTTCCTCATGTACTTATCTAGCTTCACTTTCAATACATTTATGCTATTTGCCTCACCCACTCCATGTCGTGTCAAGTATCTCATTCTAAACATTCTCAAGTAAAGTTCCTCCTGAATTTCCTATTGGTTTTAATAGGGACTCCCTTATATTTATGTCCCTAGTTTTGCAGTTGTTCCATAAATGGAAACACCTTCTCCAAGTCTACTTTATCAAATTCTTTCAACAATTTTAGAAGCCTCTATCTATTAGGTCACCCTTCAGCTTTCTGTTTTCTAGAACAAAGAGCCCTAGCCTGTTCAGTCATTATAGAATGGTTATACCTCCAGGTAATAACTATCAGGCAGCTTGAGGGATGCAGTAAGATCTACAGAAGCAAACAGGTCTTGAATGGTTACAGGCAAGTCATAACTCCAGACTTTAGAGTGTAAATATTACAGCTTGACATGACAAACTGGCCTATCAGTGCACCAGTCAATGCCTACATGAGACTGCGGCCTGACACACACAGCTTAATATGGGGGAACAGACTTTCACAGAATTCATGCTACCATTCATTCAAATACGATGGGACAAAATATAACTGTGAATGCCCCAATAGTTGAGGGGACTCTGGCAGTACCATTTCAGAAATAGTAACCCTTGCACCTAAGTAACCACTAAATCTTTTAAAAGGCACTGCACTGCAATTATCAAAAACATATGAAATGAACTCATCATTTAAAAACAACTATATTTCAATGACTGGTAATTAACTGTAAAATCAGAATGTCGGGGTGGTAAAACAGTCCCAATGGTTCTCATTGGGAATAAAAAGTTAGTGGTTTGGTACAGTGAGCTCCCTCCCAAAACCCACAAGCTTCAACTGCTCCACTTAGTTCTACATCAAAAATAGATATCAATTAGGTTAAACCCAACAGATTGGGATGGAGAAAATTCTGTGCCCATTTTGTGCCCCATGCAATTTTTTTTTTTACCTGCAGTTCTCTCTGGTGCCCATCAGTTTCACAATTTCAAAATGCATTGATGTCCTTCACCCAGTTTCCCGTGTACCATCTAGTTATCACCACTTCATCTACACACTAGCATAAAAAGTTACTTGGGGCCCAAGTGCTTGGACAGATGTGTTTCTGAAGAAGTCTGTTTAAAGATGCAAACATATTCAAGATTTTTGTGCTGCTTCTTCTAGTCACTTAGCTGTTGATATGCTTTGGTGGCTCAGAGCTCCATTAATAGTCCCGCTGTGTTACTTTGGAGGAACAAGAGGACAACTCATAGGGATGGGATCAGGCTGCACGGAAGGTACTCAGAGCTTATTCCCTCACACCTGCACATAGGCCTCAAAGTGGCAGAGGAGCTGCGATTCACAACAGTGGCTGTGCGTGAGGTATTCAGTTGTTGCAAAATGAATTACTGTCAAATCTGTCCACACTTAGTGGCTTAGAAACTCACAACAGCCCTCAACTTGCATCCCTCCTGATTGTTCCAAAGGATCACTGGCAACACTGCTACCATAAGTCAATCTGCTATAAATAATTGTACAAAGCTAAAGATGATGACACTCTTCACACAAACAAATAATTCCATCTCTTTCTCCATGTACAACTGGCAGCAGCACAGAGATTACGGAATGCTACAGATGGGCAGAATTTCCCCAACTTTGAGCCAGACTAGATTCAACACATTTGGCCCTAAGTTTTATACTGCACAATGTCATTTTAAGAAGTCTATTAACTCAATATCCATCATGTCTTTCAGTTTAACAGCTCTTGGATGGTGACAAGTGGATAACAAACACTTCAGATACAATGACACCCTTTAGTTTCTGCCCTTCCTAGAAGCTCCTTTTCCTACTCCAAACTCGGGACCGCTGAAGACCGGCCCCGAGGGATTCTTAAGCTAAGCAATTTGCGTGCAAGTGAAATAGCAGCTGGCAGTAAATTATTGTGGGAAAAGGATTGGGGAAAAGCAGTCTTTACAAAGAATTCACAGCACAAAAATAGTGCAATTGGCCCATCTGGTCTATGTCCATTGTTTATACAAGAACACACAAGAATTAGGAGCAGGAGTAGCACCCTCTAGCCTGCCATTCACTAAGATCATGGCTGCTCGGATTGTGGTCTCATCTTCACATTCCTGTATGCATCCCATAACCCTCGGCTCCCTTGTCGATCAAAAAGTGTGTCTAACTCAGCCTTGAATATGTTCAATGACCCAGTCTCCACTGCTCTCTGGGGAAGAGAATTCCACAGACTAGCGACCCTCTGACAGACCCTCCTCATCTCAGTCTCAAATGGGAGACCCCTTAGTTTTAAATTGTGCCCCCTAATTTTAGTCTCTCAAGGGAAACGTCCGCTCAGCATCCACCCTGTCAATTCCCCGCAGGACCTTATTTGTTTCAATAAGATCACCTCTCATTCTTCCAAACTCCAATGAGTATAGGCCTAAGCTGCTCAATCCTTCCTCATAAGCTGACCCCTTCGTCATAGGAATTAGTTGACTGACCCTTCTCTGAACTGCTTCTAAATTATTATCTTTTCTTAAACAAGGAGACTAAATTGTACAAAGTACTGTAGATGCGGTCTAACTAAGGCCCTGCACAACTGCAGCAACACTAAAACAGAATTACCTGGAAAAACTCAGCAGGTCTGGCAGCATCGGCGGAGAAGAAAAGAGTTGACGTTTTGAGTCCTCATGACCCTTCGACAGAACTTGAATTCGAGTCCAAGAAAGAGTTGAAATATAAACTGGTTTAAGGTGTGTGTGGGGTGGGGGGGGGGGTGGTGGGGGGGTGGAGAGAGAGAGAAGTGGAGGGGGGGGTGTGGTTGTAGGGACAAACAAGCAGTGATAGCAAGGCAAAAGAGAGGAACGGAAATCTTGTCGCAGAAAAGAACAGAACTTCTTCAAGGAGGTAGGCATTTCTTGAAGAGCAGTGGCAGTCAATTAAACACAGAGATAAAAACAAAAAAACTGCGGATGCTGGAAATCCAAAACAAAAACAGAATTACCTGGAAAAACTCAGCAGGTCTGGCAGCATCGGCGGAGAAGAAAAGAGTTGACGTTTCGAGTCCTCATGACCCTCCGACAGAACTTGAGTTCGAGTCCAAGAAAGAGTTGAAATATAAGCTGGTTTAAGGTGTGTGGGGGGGTGGAGAGACAGCAACACTTTTCCTACTTAAAGACTTGATTCCCCTTGCAATTAGCGCCAACATTCCATTTTCCATCCTAGTATCCAGTTGCGGCAAATGACTAACTTTTTGTGATTCATATACGAGGACACCCAGATCCCTCTGTACCGTAGAGTTCTGCAATCTCTCATTTAAATAATATAGTGTTTGTTTATTCTTCCTGCCATTTTCCCACATTATAATTTATCAGCCAAGTTTTTGTCCACTCATTTAACCTATCTAAATACTTTTGTAGACTCTTTGGATAGGATTTTCTGGTGCCACCTGCCACCGGACCGGAAATTCCCACGTAAAGTCAACGGACCTTTTGCTAGTCCATCAAATTATCCGTCCCATCCACTACAATTCTTGTGGCCGGTGGGACCGGAAAATTTAGGCCTTTATGTCCTCTTGACAATGTACTTTCTTGACTATATTTGCGTCTTCAGCAAATTTACATTTGGTCCCTTCACCCAAGGGGTCCACACGAATCTGCTTACAGCTTACCGAATCTGATCAACAATTCATTCTGTTCCTTTCTCCTTCATGCACTTTAATTAGATTCAGTTTAAATTCATCCATGCCACTCCATATTCTTAGGAATCTCTGGATGAATTTTCTTAAGTTCCTTATTGAATTTATTACTGACTGTTTTATATTCATGACTTCTGGTTTTCAATCTTCCATTATTGGAGATATCTTTTCCATGTTGGCCCTATCAACCCTCTATATAATTTCAAGGACCTCTATGCTCCACCTTACATCCGCCTGGTCAGTCTCTCAGCTCACAATAATAACCTCTCAGTTCTGGTGTCATCTGTATAAATCCTTTTTGAATTTTCTCCAGTGCTTCTATATCCTTTATGTAACATAGGCCAGAACCATGCAGAGTATGTTTTAGGCTTCTAAAAAAGTTGAATAGAAAGTTGAAAAGCTTTTTATCATCTCCCTGGAAATGAACCCCAGTGATTTGTGTTTTGTCTTGAAATGGAAGGAAGCAGCAAGGAGGGTTAGTGGGTGGGGGTTGTGGATGGGAGGAAAAGATTGAGCATGCTTCCACCTTGTAAAAACAAACTTGCAGGCAGTACCATTTGTCCCAAATCATCCCAAAGTTACAAACCACACTAAAAAAGGAAAACGCACTATTAAAACCCAATTTAAACAGGAGATACTTGTACAAAAACAGGTCATTTGGCCCAAGGGGTGAATTCCAGTGTTTATGTTCCTCTTACATACGAATTAGGAGCAGGAGTAGGTCACTCGGCCCCTCAAGCCTCCTCTGCCATGCAATAAGATCATGGCCGAACTGATTGTAACCTCAACCCCACATTCCTGCCTAACTCCGATAACCTATCACCCCCTTGTTTAACAAGGATCTATCTAGCTTTGCCTTAAAAATATTCAAAGACTCTGCTTCCACTGCCTTTTGAGAAAGAGAGTTCCAAAGACTCACAACCCTCAGAGAAAAAAATTTCTCCTCATCTCCATCTTAAATAAGCAACCCCCCATTCATAAGCAGTGACCCCTAGTTCTAGGTTCTTCCACAAGAGGAAACATCCACTCCGCATCCACCCTGTCAAGGCCCCTCAGGGTCTTAAAGGTTTCAATTAAGTCATTTCTTACTCTTCTAAATTCATGGGGCTATGAGCCTAACCTGTCCGGCTTTTCCTCATAAGACAACCCACCCATTCCTGGTATTAGTCTGGTAAACATTTTCTGAACTGCTTCCAATGCACTTACATCTTCCTTTAAATAAGGAGACCAGTACTGTACACACTACTACAGGTGTGGTCTAATCAATGCCCTGTATAGCTGAAGCATAACCTCTCTATCTTTGTAATCAATTACCCTCGCAATAAATGATAGCATTCTAATAGTTTTCTTAATTACCCGCTGTACCTACATACTGGCCTTTTGTTATTCATGTAATAAGACACCCAGGTCCCTCTGAATCTCAGAGCTCTGCAATCTCTCACCATTTAGATAATAAGCTTCTTTTTCATTCTTCCTGCCAAAATGGGCAATTTCACATTTGCCCACATTATACTCCATTTGCCAGATCTTTGCCCACTCACTTAACCTATCTATGTCACTTTGTAGCCTCCTTACATCCTCTTCACAAATTACTTTCCTACCCATCTTTGTATTGTCAGCAAATTTAGCAACCATACCATCTGTCCTTTCATCCAAGTCATGCCACTTGTCATATCCTGCCAACCAGAAAAATACCCATTTATGCCAATTCTCTGCTTCCTGTTAGCTAGCCAATCTTCTATCCATGCCAAAATGTTACCCCCGCACCATGAACTTTTATTTTACGCAATAACCTTTGATTTGGCACTTAATCAAATGCCTTCTGGAAATCTAAGTACAGTACGTCCACTGGTTCCCCTTTATCTACAGCACATGTAACTCCTTCAAAGAACTCCAATAAATTGGTTAAACATGATTTCCCTTTTACAAAACCATGTTGACTCTGCCTAATGCCTTGGATTTTTCTAAGTGCCCTTAATAATAGCTTCTAACATTTTCCCTATGACAGATGCTAGGCTAACTGGCCTATAGTGTCCTGCTTTCTGTCTCCCTCCCTTTTTCGACTAAAGGAGTTATATTTCCAATTTTCCAATCTAACGGAACTTTCCCCAAATCTAGGGAATTTTGGAAAATTAAAACCAGTGCATCAACTATCTCACTAGCCACTTCTTTCAATACCTTAGGGTGAAATCCATCCAGAACTAGGGGTTTGTCAGCCCGCAGCCCCAACAATGTGCTCAATACCACTTCCCTGGTGATTGTAATTTTCCCCGAGTTTCTCCCTCCTTTCCTGATTTACAGCTATTTCGGGATGTTATTTGTGTCCTCTATAGTGAAGCAAAGTACCTGTAATTCTTCCGGCCTTACTTCATCTCATCCTATCAAAATACCTACACCACAGGGACTGCAGCGGTTCAAGAAGGCAGCTCACCACCACCTTCTCAAGGGCAATTAGGGATGGGAAATGAATGCTGGCCTAGCCAGTGACGCACACATCCTGTGAACGAATATTTTAAAAATCCTTCTAATTATAAAGACAATCCAGCAGCTTTTGGGTCAAATAATGAAGTTATTTTAATGAAATGTCCAAAACTATTATCGTTATTTACTATTCCAGATTGCTAATCTAGCACCATACTGCAGCCCTGCCATATCTTACTGGATATTAATTCACAGAAACAGAGATTCACAGCACAGAAGGGGGCCATTTGGATCATTGTGTCTGTGCTGGCTGTAAAAGAGCCATCCAGCCTAATCCCATTTTCCAGCTCATCCCATTTAAACACTTAATTGCAAAAATGGCTCAACTCAGCCACGAGGGATCTTCTATTATCCTCCATTCCCTTTCATTCATAAAAGAATTTGGGCTGGAGGACAGGTGAATAGCTAATGCTATTCCTATATTAAAGGACAGCATAGAACATGTCCAGGGAATTATAGGACCATAGAAAAGTTACAGCACAGAAGGAGGCCATTTGGCCCATCTTGTCCATGCCAGCCTGAGGGCACCCAGGTGCCCTTTCTAATCCCACCTTCCTGCACCCGGCCCATAACCTTGCAGCTTACAACACTTAAGGTGCAGATCCAGGTACTTTTTAAGAGTTTAAAGTTTCTGCCTCTACCACCAACTTGGGCAGTGAATTCCAGACACCCACTACCCTCTGCATAAAAATGTTCTTCCTCATGTCCCCCCTACACCCTCTGCCACTTATTTTGAATCTATATCCCCTGGTTCTAGAATTCTCCATCAAGGGAAACAATTTTATCCTGTCCACTCTATCTATTCCCCTCATAATTTTATACACCTCAATCAAGTCACCTCTCAGCCTTCTTTGTTCAAAGGAAAATAACCCCAACCTATCCAATCTCTCCTCATAGCTACTCTTTTCTAACCCTGGCAACATTCTTGTAAACCTCCTCTGCACTCTCTCCAGAGTTATTATGTCCTTCCTGTAATGTGGTGACCAGAACTGCACACAATACTCCAGTTGTGGCCTCACCAGTGTTTTATACAATTCCAACATTATATCCTTACTTTTATATTCTATACCTCTGTCAATGAAGGAGAGCATTCCATTTGCCTTCTTTACAACCTTGAACTGCTGCCTTCAGGGACCTGTGTACTTGTATGCCAAGATCTCTCACTTCATCCGCCCCTCTTAGTATATTCCCATTTATTTTGTAATCCCTGTAACTGTTTGACCTCAGTAAATGTATGACCACACACTTCTCTATGCTAAAATCCAACTGCCACTTTACCACCCACTCCACCAACCCATCTATATCGTTTTGGAGATTATGGCTATCTTTTACACTATTCACTACTTGGCCAATCTTTGTGTCATCTGCAAATTTCCCAATCGTGCCCCCCACATTCACGTCCAAATCATTAATATATAACACAAACAGCAAGGGTCCCAACACCGGGCCCTGTGGAACACCACTTGAGACAACTTTCCATTCGCAAGGGCATCCATCGACCATTAACCTTTGTTTTCTGTTACAAAGCCAACGTCTTATCCAGTTTACCACATTACCCTGAATCCTATGGGCTTTTACTTTCCTGACCAATTTGCCATGTGGAACCTTGTCAAATGCCTTGCTAAAATCCATGTACACATCCACTGCACTACCTTCATCAACCCTTATCATTTCCTCAAAGAATTCAATCAAATTTGTGAGGCAAGACCTTCCTTTAACAAATCCATGCTGACCATCCCTGACTAGTCCATGCCTTTCCACATGACAGTTAATCCTATCTCTCAGGATTGATTCTACTAATTTGCTCACTGGCTAACTGGCCTATAATTGTTTGGCATTTCCTTTGGTCCCTTTTTAAACAACGGAACTACGTTTGCATTTCTCTAGTCCTCCGGTATCTCCCGTGTATCTAGTGAAGATTGGAAAATCATCCTCGGAGCATCTGCTATCTCCTCCCTGACTTCCTTCAGCAGCCTCTGAAACAATCCATCTGGCCCTGGTGACTTATCAACTTTCAAGCATTTCAACCCTTCGAGTACTTCCTCTCTCTTTATGACTATCCCGTCCAATATCTCCTGGACTGCTGTATCTACATCTTCCCTTTCCTTTGTAAATACGGAGACAAAATATTCATTCAAAACCCTTCCCACAGCCTCTGCAGCTACACACAAGTTTCCATCTTCATCTCTGATAGGTCCCACTTTTTCCTTAACTAACCTTTTAGCATTATAGGCCAGTCAACTGAATATCATGTAGGAAAAATAAATGGTGTTCCACCAGGATCAGTGCTGGGGTCACAGCTATTCACAATTTACATTAAGGATTTGGATTTTGGAATCAAAAGTACAATTTCTAAATTCAAGGATGTCAAAAAATTGGTGGGTGGGGGTAATCAATATTGAGTTAGAATTACAGGAGGGCAGACATTAATAAACTTGCAGAGTGGCCAAAAATTGGCAAATTAAGTTCAACACAGATAAACATGAGGTAGGAAGATAAAATTTCAGTAGGAAGAATAGGGAGGTCACTTATTATCTGGAAGGTGCCAGTCTGAGTGGGATCGGAAAGTACAAATATATCCATCACTAAAAGATTTGCCACAGTTTAGCAAGGACGTTGAAAAAAAAACAAATCAAGCTCTAGATTTTATTTCTTGAGGGAAAGAGTTGAAAAGTAGGGAGGTTATGTTAAACCTCTGTCAAATCTTGATTACACCACACTTATGTAGTGCTCTGTGCACTTCTGGCTGCTACATTACAAAGGCACTAAAAATGGTGCAGAGAACACATCCAAGTTTTATATCAAAAATATATCAGGAAAGAATTGACAGGCTCGATCTCTCTACTCTTGAAAAAAGGCAATTCAGGGGTGACCTAATAGAGGTCTTTAAGGTTATAAAAACTTTTGATTGAGTGGATGCAGAGAGAATGTTTTCTCCAATGGGGAAGGGCATAACTGGAGGCCATCATTATAAGATAGTCACCAAGAAATCCAATAGGAAATTCAGAGGAAACATTTCCCCCCAAACAGTGGGTATATTGTGGAACTTGCTACTACAGGGAGTGGTTGAATTGAATAATATAGATGCATTTAAGGGAAAGCTAGACAAGGATATGAGGAAGAAGGGAATTGAGGTTAATGATGATAGATTTAGAGGAGGGGAGATGGGAGAAGGCTCAGGTGGAGCATCCACACCAACATGGACTGGTTGGGCTGAACGGCTTGTTTCTCTGCCGTATATCCTAAGTACTAATTAATGGTGTAAGTTTCAATAGGTATGTGAAGAAAAAAAGAATGGTGAAGACAAATGTAGGTCCCTTACAGTCAGAAATAGGGGAATTTATATGGGGAACAAAGAAATGGCTGATCAACTAAATACATACTTTGGTTCTGTCTTCACAAAAGAGGACACTAATAACATACCAGAAATGTTGGGAACACAGGGTTTAGTGAGAGGGAGGAACTGAAAGAAATCAGTATTAGTAGGGAAGTGGTGTTGGAGAAATTGATGGGATTGAAGGCCGATAAATCCCCAGAGCCTGATAATCTACATCCCAGAGTACTTAAGGAAGTGTCCCTAGAAATGGTGGATGCATTGGTGGTCGTCTTCTGAGATTTAGTAGACTCTGGAACAGTTCCTACAGATTGGAGGGTAACTAATGTAACCCCACTATTTAAAAAGGGAGGCAGAGAGAAAACAGGGAATTATAGACCAATCAGCCTGACATCAGTCGTGGGGAAAATTCTAGAGTCTATTATAAAAGATTTACTAGCTGAGAACGTGGAAAACAGTGGCAGAATCGGACAAAGTTAGCATGGATTTATGAAAGGGAAATCATGCTTGACAAATCTACTAGAATTTTTTGACAATGTATAGTTGATGAGGGGGAGCCAGTGGATGTGGTTTATTTGGACTTTCGGAAGGCTTTTGACAAAGTCCCACATAAGAGGTTGGGGTGTAAAATTAAAGCACATGGGATTGAGGGTAGTGTATTGAGATGGATAGAAAACTGGTTGGCAGACAGGAAACAAAGAGTAGGAATAAACGGGTTTTTTTCCGAACGGCAGGCAGTGACTAGTGGGGTACCGCAGGGATCGGTGCTGGGACCCCAGTTATTCACAACATATATTAATGATTTAGATGAGGGAATTAAATGTAATATCTCCAAATTTTCAAATGACACAAAGCTGGGTGGGAGGGTGAGCTGTGAGGAGGACGCAGAGATGCTTCAGTGTGATTTGGACAAGCTGTGTGAGTGGGTAAATGCATGGCAGATGCAGTATAATGTGGATAAATGTGAGATTATCCATTTTGGTAGCAAAAACAGGAAGGCAGATTATTATCTGAATGGCTACAAATTGAGAGAGGGGAATGTGCAACGAGACCTGGGTGTCCTTGTACACCAGTCACTGAAGGTAAGCAAGTGCAGCAGGCAGTAAAGAAGGCAAATGGTATGTTGGCCTTTCATAGCGAGAGGATTCGAGTACAGGAACAGGGATGTCTTGCTGCAATTGTACAGGGCCTTGATGAGACCATGCCTGGAATATTGTGTGCAGTTTTGGTCTCCTTACCTGAGGAAGGATGTACTTGCTATAGAGGGAATGCAGCGACAGTTTACCTTGGGATGGCAGGACTGACATATGAGGAGAGATTGAGTTGTTTAGGATTATATTCACTGGAGTTCAGAAGAATGAGGGGGGATCTCATAGAAACCTATAAAATTCTAACAGGACTAGACAGGGCAGATGCAGGAAGGATGTTCTCGATAGTGGGGGAATCCAGAACCAGGGGTAGATCATTTAGGACTGAGATGAGGAGAAATTTCTTCAACCAGAGTGTGGTGAAGCTGTGGAAGTCGTTACCACAGAAAGTAGTTGAGACCAAAACATTGTATGCTTTCATGAAGGAGTTAGATATAGCTCTTGGGGCGAAAGGGATCAAAGGATATGGGGAGAAAGCGGGAGCAGGCTATTGAGTTGGATGATCAGCCATGATCATAATGAATGGTGGAGCAGGCTCAAATGAGCCGAGTGGTCTACTCCTGCTCCTAGTTTCTATCTACGTTTCTAAGAGAGTTTCTGCCTCTATAACCCTTTCAGATAGCAGGGGAGAAATGTATTCACCTTTTTCTATTGGCGCTATACAGGCTTATGTAGATTGACAGGGACAGGGAGTGCCATGTACTGCATGAAATAATTTCTCTCCCAGTTGACCCAGAGCACTACAGTCCATTGGGTGAAAAGAAATTCTCAATTCCCTCTAAACCTTTTACCAAATCCTTTAAATCAGTGTCCCCTGATTATTGACCTCTCTGCTGAGGGAAATCAGTCCTTACAATCCACTCCATCTCAGCCCCTCAGTTTTCTACACCTCAGTAAATTTCCCTTCAGGCTCCCCTGTTCCAAAGAAAAGAACTAGCCTGTCCAATCTTTCCTTGCAGCTAAAATTCTCCATTTCTGGCAACATCCTCATAATCTCCTCTGTACCCTCTCTAGTATGAGCATATCCTTCCTGTAATACGGTAACCAGAAATGTACATAATACTCTAGCTGTGGTCTTAAAATTAGTTATTTTATATAATTCTAACATAATCTCCCTGCTCTTATATTCTATGCCTCATTAATAAAAGGATGTATCCTGTATATCTTCTTAAGCATCTACCTGTCCTGCTACCTTCAGGAATCCTATGGACATATACCTGAAAGTTCCTTTGATCTTCTACACTTCTCAGTAACTCACCATTTATTGTGTATTCCCTTGCATTGCTTGTCCTCCCCAAATGAATTATCCTGCACTTCTCCAGATTGAATTCCATTTGCCACTTTTCTATCGACCTGACCAGTCCATTGATATCTTCCTGCAGTCGACAGCTTTCTTGATCACGATTAACCAGGCAGCCAAGTTTTTTTATCATCTGCTAACTTTTTAATCATGTCCCCCTACATTTAAGTCCAGTCATTGATATGTACCACGAACAGCAAGGCAGCCAGCATTGAGCTCTGTTTTCTGTGGGTTCCACAATCTTCCAGTCACAGAAACATCTGCCAACCATAGCCTTTTACTTCCTGTGGCTGAGCCAATTTTGGATCCAATTTTCCACTTTCCCATGTATTCAAGAGCTTTTAGTTTTCTAACCAGTTTGCCATTTGGAACCTCGTCAAAAGCCTTACTAAATTCTATGTAGGCTACATCAAATGCACTTCCCTCATCAACACTCCTTGTTACCTTCTCAAAAATAATCAAGTTAGCGAGGCACAATATTCCTTAACACGTGTCCATGGACTGTCCTTGATTAATCCATGCCTTTCTAAATAACGATTAATACTGTCCCTCAGAATTTTTTCCAATAATTTGCTTACAGCCAAAGCTAAGCTGACTGACATGTAACTACTTGGTCGATCACTTCCTCTCTTTTTAAACAATTGTACAATGCTCGCAATCCTCATCCATGCAAATATCAAATATCCCGTGCAATATTTCACTCCCCTCCTCAACGACAATATCTGCATGCCCCTCTCTTTAGGGAAGGCATATGCCAAGTATTCATCAAGAACCATTCCCATATCTTCGACCTCCACATGAAAGTTTCTCTTTTGGTTTCTAATTGACCCTATTCATTCCTTAGTTACCCTCTTGCTCTTTATAAAACATCTTTGGGCTTTCCTTGTGTTATGAAATGCCAGGTGCTTTTGCCAGGCTGACCAAATCCCAGAGTGAGACTTTTGCCAGGCTATCATAATGATTTTGCAATTTGTATTTATTACGAAAAAGTTTGTGCACTGAAGTCAGAAGTAATGAGCCCACTACCACCTTTAGAGATTTTAAAGATTAACTCAAAACATTATTTACAAAAGAAAAAATAAACATACACAAGATTACAGATACACAGTTATTTAGTCTTATAACAGTTCACAAAATATTTTTACTTAGTAAGACTCCCAACTACACAACCCTTCCAGGCAACAGTCCAAATAGATTCTTAATCTCTAAAACATCCAGCAATATTGACGCACCCACTGTTTCTGTAAGGAGATATTTAACAACTTTTCTCTCCCTCTCACTTGACAATGGAACTCCAAAGGTTTTTAACACAACCTTGGCTGCTAGAAGAGCAAACTTCTCCAGTGTGGCTAGAAACTGCTACTTCACAGTATACTCTTCAAAATCTCACACGCCCACTCCCATACAACTTTCCATAAACATATTTCTCCCTTTTGATCTGTAAATCCCATTGTTTCGACCTTTCTTTGGAAGTTACTTTTCTCAGAATATAAAATCTTCCATGTTGTCATTATGGATAGAACTTCCAGAAAAAATAAGCTTGATAACTTTGCCTTATTTATCTTGCCACTTGTAAACATCTTATCATGTCTCTTTGGAAATCAAACAACTTCTCAGCTCATCAAAAATGTAAACTCCATTCATGCTGTATCTGCTGAGACTTCATCCTAGCTTACCCACCTCCATTTCAAATGCCTGTTTTACATCTAGCTCCTTTTGACGATTCAAATCTTGTAGTCTGACTGTCTACAGTTTAAAATAGACACAAGCACACACACAAGCCTCCATAAGCTTGCTTCAGTATCCCACAGTAATATTAGGGAAAAAATTATATTTTCTTAACACTTAATTTCACTTGCCAATACTTATTCAAGCCCTCTCTTTGCTTTCCTAATTTCCTTTGTAATTTTAACCTTGTGCACTTGCCATTCCCTTCTCAGCTTTCTGCAGTGTTGTGCTCTTTATTCATGTTCATTTCAGAAAAGAAAAACGAAAAAGTAAAAGAAAGGAAGTTACATTGGTTCACAAAATAGCATTTATATGGGAGATATCTGAACGTTGACTGGGTCTCTCAGTCACTTGGAAATGAATCATTTCAAAAGGAAGTTATTTCTAAAGACAGGAATTTTCTATTTCATGCAGCTTTCAAAAATCTACTGTTTGGGTAAATGGACAGCAAACAAGTAACTGAAAAACACATTGGGCTTCAACAAGCTGTACCTTTCTCTGCTTGTTCGATGATTTGCCTCACTGCTTTTTTCAGACTGTTCGCCCGGAGCATAAGTTGTTCCCTTGGTTTGAAGAATTTTTGGGTGGAAGACCGAGCTGGAATCATTTCCAATGCCTGTTCCTTGCTCTCAGATAAGGATTCCTCACTAAACTCCTCTTCTTCTCCTTCCTCCTCCACAATGGGTGGCGTTGAGCAGTGGTGGCCAGTCATGGCCTGAGATTCATCATTCAGAGCCTGCAGCAGTGAGTCGAGCTTCTCATTCAATGCCGAACACTGGCAAGGGAATGCAATAAATAGCATCAGGCCATAATGAGAAATTTAACAGTTTCAGGTTATAGCAGGTTTTATAGCAGTTGACTTCATTTTTAAAGGCAACAGCCACAAACAACCACTTGCATTTATATGGTGCTTTTAATGCAGCAATGTATCCCATGGTGCTTTAACGCAGCGCCCTGCCAGTACTACAGTGAACTGTCAGCCTAAATGATGGACTGAAATCCCGGAACAGGGTTAAAAGATACTTTCGATGTGCAATTGCCCTGCACTGGGAACCATCCGAAAATTGCAATTTAAATTGCATACTTCAGGTGGTTCTGGCTGTGTTACATCAATAGTTACCCAGAAAAAGTTAGGATAATTAAAAAGAATTAAAACCACTTCTACCTTTCAGGTAACATTGTACAAACCCACAGCAACCCCCCATGAGACTCCCCACTCTGACCCGACCTGAACTCCTGACCATCAACTGCACCCCCCCCACCATCCTCCAACCTGCCAACACCCAACCCCGGAAACCACCCCCAAAGTGGCCAACAACCAGCCGACAAGCCCACCAACTGGTTGTCACCCCTTCCCACATTCAACTTGCCAACACCTCATCCCTCTCCCCTACTAACATCCTGGCTGACCCCACCCACTGGCTGGCTAACACCGCCACCTCCCAACATCCTGATGGGCTGACACCTGCCATATCCCTAAACCCACCCAACTGACTGTAACCAACCCCTGCAATGTGTCATGAAGAGATATTAATGTCTATAATGTTATTGGAAATTATTCTTTTAAATAGAGTTTAGTGGTGTTTGTGTGCGTGTGTCTTAATTGGATTAAAGCCAGCTGGTCTAGAGGCTTTGAGGCACAGAAAGAAGTAGGTTTGAAATGGTAATTAGATAAACATGGGAAAGTTTAGAAACATAGGTGTCAAGGGGGCAATTTGCTTTTTTAAATAAACCATTCAAAAGAATGGGCGAAATCTTGCTCTAAGACACTAAGCAACGTGTTTAACTTTTTTCACCTTACTAATAAAATTGGTGGAATGAAAGGATGTTATTGTTAGAAGAGATAAAGTTAAAATCCTAGTGATACAATGGAAAATTTACATTCAAAGAGAAAGATATGTATAAAGGAGAAAGGAGATTATGTATAAGGTAGAGCCACTTTAAGATCCAATAAGTTTGAGAAGCTACAAGCTGCTTTCTGCAAGGACCCAGAGCTCAAAGAAACTCATTTTGAATGGAGATGTCCAAGAGATGCTTTGCCAGAGGTCTGTTAAATTTATGAGTTTCACTGTTCTCTTAGCATGAGCGTAACTGAGAGTCTGATTAATTAGGGGATTTTCGTAGTTATTATAGTAGCAATTTTGTAGGCATATGTTTGTGCTTACAATTTTCTTGTATTAATAAATGTTTAATTTAGTTTTACAAAATGCTCGAGACTCTGTGGTCTCATTACTACTGAATTCAAAGCCTGCATCTCGGAACATACAAATTGCAAAAAGGGTTATGGCAGTGGCTTCAAGTTTCCCACTGGGATTTGAACAACTCAGTCTTGGCCAACGGCTGTGTCATAATAAATGGGCAAACGGGGTTTAATGGCCTTTCCCAGGAGGTTACATAACTGTGGGGAAGAGGGAAGGGATGGAGGAAATGTTTAGTCATGATGCTCCAACCACCATGGATATATGGGCAGGCTCAATGAAGCAGCTGTTCTTTTCCTGCCCTTTCAACAGCACCATTAGTTTTTCTATTGGGACAGGAGTGCTGACCACAGAGCACATATCCCAGTCATGAGGCCACCCGAAACCTCCGGTTAAAAGGTGTCCCTAGTCGGTGATTGGTCCATCCAAGAGAGACCTTGATTAATGCTGATTGCAGGGCCTTGTCAGCAAGCCACTGGCAGACTCACTGTCCAAAATACAAGCAGCTGCCTGGCTCTGACAGTGGTTTGCATGTTAGAGACAGTGGTAAGAAACCAGGTTTTCTGAGCTTCTCCTAGTCTTGGATTCGTACCTGGCAAGTTTAGCCACTTCCACACTGCTCAGGTCTCAGTTAATATTGCAGTCGGGACTTAATGGTGTCAGCGGAGTCCAGCCTGCCAATTTAAGGACGTATTTAAAGGCCCTCCCTGCTTTGGGCGGTCGCTGGCCTCACCGCCTGAATGTAAATTTTGTTTTCCCCATTTCTTAAGTAATGCCAGGACGCAGAGCAAGCAGAGGCTTGTTAATGATCCCACTGATATATCAGGGAGGGCTGAGGGCAAAGATGACTTGATAATCATGAACATGTGTTTCACAAACGTGACAGGTTACATAAATCAGACTGAAATGCATTACTGCTCAAAACTCTTCTGGCTCTTTTCTCTCTTCCCTGACGATAAGAAGGTTTGACAAGTTCTTCCTCAGGAAGACACGCTTTATTTAGAGACTGACCGAGACTGATAGATGGTGCAAAAGTTGAGGGGATGTGGGTATTGCTTTTTCTTAAAAAATGTAAAGTAGTACTTTAGCTGCATTTCTCTATTAAATAAATTCATCGCTGAAACAAAAACAATATTCTCATGCTTTGGGTCCCAGCTGTTCTTACTGAATTCTGAAACTACCAATTGTATATTGCATTTCAAACTGCCTTATGTCTAGTTCTGGGAAATAACAATAATTTTAACCCAACGCTGGCAAACCTGAATCAAATGCTTTCTATCGCCAAGGTTATTTTCAACTTAATTGAAGACTGTAGGGTGACTTTTGGAGACGCCAAAATTTGCACAGGGCGAGGCAGAAAGTAGAAGTGAAAAGGCTGTAGAAGTCAGTGTACACAGCCTTCCCGTTCACAAACTCAATTCTCCAATCTGCCTTCCTAACAACCGAGACTCTGCTTCAATCAGCCATGGCTCAATAGGTTGCAATCTTGTCTCAGAGTCAGTAAGTCATGGGTTCAAGCCTCCCCACCGCCCACTTTGCAGAATTCAATTGCATAATCTAAGCAATGGTGGAGTTGCTTCAAGGGAGACAGAGATAATGTTTCGAGTCCATATGACTCTTCTACCGATCTGAAGAAGGGTCATACTGACTCGAAATATTATCTCTGCCTCTCTCTCCACAGATGCTGTCAGACCTGCTGAGTTTTTCCAGCATTTTTTGCTTTTGTTTCAGATTTCTAGCATCCACAGTATTTTCCCTTTATATTATTGTGGAGTTGCTGTCTTTTAGATAAGGTGATAAACCTAGTCCTAATCTGTCTGTTCACTTGACATGAAGAAGATCCAATGAGGTCTTTTAAGCAGGGGATTTCTCTGGCTATCTCTGAACCAACAAAAACAGATCCTTTATCTCACTGTTGTTTGTGGGACATTGCTGTGTGCAAATTGACTGCAATGTTTGGGTACAGCAATCGCAGTGCACTTCAAAAACAATTCATTGGCTGGAAAGTACTTTTGGTCAACATTTAAAAAAAAATTCTCTTGATATGGGGAGTGTTGGCCAGGCCAAGTTTATTTATTTTTATTCATTCATGGGATGTGGGCATCACTGGCTAAGCCAGCATTTATTGCCCATCCCTAATTTCCCTTGAGAAGGTGGTGGTGAGCTGCCTTCTTGAATCGCTGCAGTCCCTGTGGTGTAGGTACACCCACAGTGCTTTTAGGAGGGAGTTCTAGGATTTTTGACCCAGCAACGGCGATATATTTCCAAGTCAGGATGATGAGTGACTTGGAGGGGAACTTCCAGATGGTGGTGTTCCCATCTATCTGCTGCCCTCGTCCTTCTAAGTGACAGAAGTCATGAGTTTGGAAGGAGCTGTCTAAGGAGCCTTGTTGAGTTACTGCAGTGCATCTTGTAGATAGTCGATACTGCTGCTACTGTGCGTCGGTGGTGCAGGGAGTGAATGTTGAAGGTGGCGAATGGGATGCAAGTCAAGTGGGCTGCTTTACCCTGGATGGTGTCAAGCTTCTAGAATGCTGTAGGAGTTGCACTCATCCAGGCAAGTGAAGATTATTCCATCTCACTCCTGCCCTGTGCCTTGGACAAATTTTGGGAAGTCAGGAGGTGAGTTACTCTATGCAGAATTCCCAGCCTCTGACATGTTCTTGTAGCCACAGTGTTTAAATGGCTAGTCCAGTTCAGTTTCTGGTCACTGGTAACCCCCAGGATGTCGACAATGAGAGACTCAGCAATGGCAATGCCATCAAATGTAAAGGGGTGATGATTAGTTTCTCTCTTGTTGGAGATGGTCATTGCCTGGTACTTTTTAAAAATTTA
This sequence comes from Carcharodon carcharias, assembly GCF_017639515.1. Taxonomy (NCBI): domain Eukaryota; kingdom Metazoa; phylum Chordata; class Chondrichthyes; order Lamniformes; family Lamnidae; genus Carcharodon; species Carcharodon carcharias. The sequence continues at coordinate 81,305,434 of NC_054484.1, forward strand.
TTCTTTTTTGCCATATGGGAGTCACTGGCAAGGCTAGAATTTGTTGCCCATCCCTCATGCCTATGAATTGAGTAACTTGCTAGGTTAATTCCAACGGCAGTCAAGGGACAACCACATTGTTGTGGGTCTGGAGTCACATAGGCCAGGTCAGACCAGGTAAGGATGGCAAATTTCCCTCCCTAAAGGACATTAGTGAACCAGATGGATTTTTATGATAATCAATGACGGTTTCATGATCACCATTACTGAGACTAGTTTTAAATTTAATTCATAAAATCTTGAATGTAAGTTCCACCAGCTGCAGTGTGGAATTTGAACCCATGTTCTCAGAGCATTAGCCTGAGCCTCTGGATTACTAACCAGGTGACATTACCACTGTGTAACCATCTCTCCTTATGTGGCACAAATGTTACTTCATACTTGTCAACTCAAGCCTGGATGTTGTCCAGGTCTTGCTGAATATGAAGATGGACTTGTTCGATATCTGAGGAGTCGTGAATGGCGCTGAACATTGTGTAATCATCAGCGAACATCCCCTGACCTTATGAAGCAGTCCATGTTCAAATGCAGCAAGACCTGGGCAACATCCAGGCTTGGGCTGACAAATGGTAAGTAACGTTCGCGCCACACAAGTGCCAGGAAATGACCATCTCCAACAAGAGAGAACTCGTGACTTCTATCATCTAGAAGGGTAAGGGCAGCAGATACGTGGGAACACCACCACCTGGAAGTTCCCCTCCAAATTCTCTTGAAATCATATAAATCTTTCACCTTTTGCTAAAGATTTCCAAGTCACTCACCATCCTGACTTGGAAATATATCACCGTTCCTTCACTATCACTGCGTCAAAATCCTAGAACTCTCTTCCTAACAGCACTGTTGGTGTACCCACACTACATGGGCTGCAGTGGTTCAAGAAGGCAGCTCACCACCACCTTGACAAGGGCAATTAGGGATGGGGAATAAGTGCTGGCCTGGCCCGCGAAGCCCATATCCTTTGAATGAGTAAAAAAAATGGAAGGAAGGTAGGTCACTGATGAAGCAGCTGAAGATGATTGGGTTGAGGACATAACCCTGAGGAACTCCTGCAGTGATGTCCTGGAGCTGAGATGACTGACCAACAACCACAACCATCTTCCTTTGTGTTAGGTATAACTCCAACCAGAAGAGAGTTTTGTCCCTGATTCCAGTTTTGCTAGGGCTCGCTGATGCCACACTCGGTCAAATGCTGCCTTGATGTCAAGGGCAGTCACTCTCACCTCACCTCGAGAGGTCAGCTCTTTTGTCCATGTTGTCAAGAAGCCTAGTGGTCCTGGGAGAACCCAAATTGAACATCATTGAGCAAGTTATTGTTGAGTAAGTGCCACTTGATAGCACTGTTGACGTCACCTTCCATTGCTTTACTGATGATCGAGAGTGGACTGATGTGGTAAGTGGTGGAGTTGGATTAGTCCTGCTTTTTGTGCACAGGACATACCTGGACAATTTTCCACATAGCCGGGTAGATGCAGTGTTGCAGCTGTACTGGAACAGCTTGGCTGGTTGGGGGGGCTAGTCCTGGAGCACAGACCTTCAATACTATTGCTGGAATATTGTCAGGGCCCTTAACCTTTGCAGAATCCAGTGCCTTCAGCTGTTTCTTGATATCACATGGAGTGAATTGAAGCAGTTGAAGACTGGTAGCAGCCAGGGACCTCAGCAGGAGGCTGAGACGGGTAACAAAAATCTGTCAAACTCAGATTTAAAACTAATAACTGATCCCAGATTAATTATCTTTTGAAAAAGTTCCAAACCTCGACCTCCCTTCGTGTTTTGAAGTGCTTCTTAATTTCACTTCTAGGGGCCTGGCTCTTATTTGTTAGACTCTACCTCGACACTCCCAAATTTGTGGAAACAGTTCTTTTCTATCTGCCCTATCTGGTCACCCTAACATCCTGAAAGCTTTGACCTTAACCTTCTAAATTCCAGGGAATACAACCCTTGAAGCCCAGGTCTTATTCCAGTGAATCTAATTGCATCTCCAATCTCAATATTTCCTCCTGAGGTTGTGCTGCTTAGAACGGCTCAAGGTCTTCCAAATGTGGTCTGACCAGGAAAAACACAGCCGGTCTGGCAGCATCTGTGGAGAGAGAAACAGAGTTAACGTTTCAAATCTGTATGACCCCATTCTCTCATTCCTTCGCCTCCGTCGCATCTGTTCCAATGATGTCACTTTCCAAAACGGCGCTTCTGACATGTCTTTCTTCTTCCTTAACCGAAGTTTACCCCCCACGGTGGTTAAAAGGGTCCTCAACCGTGTCCGACCTATCTCCTGCGCCTCTGCCCTCACACCTTCCTCTCCCTCCCAAACCTCCCACCAGCCTCTGCATTCAAAGGATCAAAACGCCATACAGACTCGAAACATTAACTCTGTTTCTCTCTCGACAGATGCTGAAAGACCTGCTGAGTTTTTCCAGCATTTTCTGTTTTTGTTTCAGATTTCTAGCATCCACAGTATTTTCCTTTTATCTTAATGGTCTAACCAGGGCTTTGTGTATCTGTAGAATAACCTCTACCCACTTGGGTGTTTCTAGTTCTCTATGGGCAGAATTTAATGGATGGTGTGATTCCACCATTGTGTCTCCCACTTCCCCCAGCCCCCACCCCAGCCCAAAGACTTGGACCAGAACACTTACCCACTGATGTTGACTGCCCCTCCGCCATTTAACATTCTGAGGAGCATTACTTGTCTGGAGGTGAAACTTCTGCCCCTCACTCAGGAGGGAGTCCCATTTCAGTGAAGTGCCGGCCAATCTGATTAAGACTACACCAGTCAGTGAAGAAAAGCCAGGATCCAGATGGGAGGTAAGTGCTGGAAAGGGGCAGGGTAGGAGGCCCTGGGGGTGTGGGTTGGGCCTTGACTGACACACAGGGAGAAGGGAGTAACCAGGAGGGGCAGACCTTCTGGGGGTGAGGGGAGTCACCAATCAGGAAAAGGGGCCTGTGAGGGTCCTTCTGGCTCGTCCGCCTCCCTGTAAAATTGTGGACAAATCAACTGTGGGTGGTAGGGCAGTGGGAAGACCACCTGGGGAATTTTGCCGTAAGCATAAAGGCCAGTATTCTGTTAGCCACTTTGATTATCTTCAATACCCATTCACAGCATTTTAATAATTTCTGTACCTGGATCCCCAAGTCACTGTCTTGGGATTTCTTTTCCCATTTAGCGCCTTGATGGCCATACAGTTGCAGACAACAATCACCTGCACTTATGGGGGGTCCAGCAACAGATACTAACCCTTCTGGCCTCTGTGCCTGTGTGGCCTCATTGCTGGTGAACTCTATATAATACAATGCCCTTTTAAACAGGGTATCTGTGAACTCCCACATGCTGTGAAGGGCAGCCAACTGCGAGATACCACTGAGCTCTGTTGCCACCATTCGGAAGGGCTCAGAGGTAAAGCAGTTCAGCACCACAATCACTTTGTTGCTACTGGTAGGCGTGCCAATGTGGCTGGAGGCCTTTCACCCAGGGCATACAATTCTGCTGCTATCCACCTTGATAGGTGCATTCTTCAGGGGCTCTGATGCTCCGTTAGATTCAGGAAGTTAATTCTTGTCAGGATACCCTATCTGGAGGAGGCTGCCTTCATTCCCTCCTTGCTCATTATTCTTTTAGCCCAAACCAGTGGCCTGCACATCACTATTGGTCCCCAAATCCAAGTAGCTCAATCTGTTTGGCTTCCTTGCCTCCAGAAGCAATATCACAGCTACCTGGAACCCCCAGCCCCCCATCCTATACCCCTGTAGACTCTCTCTCCCACATCTGTTCCAGTGCTATAGAGTTACACCCATGAGACCTTTGCACTCTCAATGGTCAGTGTGTGCCACTGCCTGAGCAGCTCAGAGCCACTCTCTTCAGTACACTGGTATTAAGTGGGCCTGCCTCTATGACTTGGCCCCTGCCATAATGCTATCTCCTACTTAGGGATGTGGTTGTGACCCATAGTCCCTGTGCCTGCAGTCAAAGATAGTTAAAGGGCAGAAAGCTAAGTGCCTCATTTACATGCTGAATCACTGTGTTCAAGATGTTTGTCAATCCACCAGTCATGATGCCTCTGTCAAAAATCAAAATTGCTGGGAGGTGAGACTGGATTGGAGAGCTGGAATATTGCTCAGCCACCTCCAAGCTGACATCCTCCAGAGATTGAAAATTCTGCCCTACTATTCTAACAGATATTTGGCTAACTAATTCCTCGGTTTTCTTCTCATCTTTCTTAAACAGCAGAGTGACAAGCATAATTATTGAATCTAAAGGAGGGTTCCTGAATTGAGAGAACTTTGAAAGATTATACACTAAGCAAAACCAAAATGCTGCAGAAGCTGGAAATCTGAAATAAAAACAGTCAGACCTGCTGAGCTTTTCCAGCATTTTCTGGTTTTATTTGACAGACTATAGTTAGGGCAATCTTCTTATCTACTTCCTTAAAAACCCTGGAATTGAAACCATTTGGCCCTTGGGATGTGTCACTGTTTAGTGCCATTATTGCCTTCATTGCAGTTATTTTGCTTAGAGTAATTTTGGTGAATTCCCATCCCTGATTCAATGATAGTTTCCTTGGGATGTCTGACATGCTGACGTCTTCCTCTGCTATAATTATCCAACATGCCTGCCATTCTTTCTTTTCACTGATAAGATCATCATTTGGTTTCAAGGGACCCACAATGCTGCTGACCACCATCTTTGTCTCAAAACAACAGTAAAAAAAGAGTGCTGATTTTCATATCCCTTGCAAATCTCTTTTCAGGCTCTTATTTTATTAGCACTCACTATTGGTTTTGTGACTTTGTGTTGGTGATCTTTCTGAGTGTCTGTGTTAGTTTTTTTGCATTTTCCTATGCTTTTCCTTTCAGTTTTATATTGTCTCTTAGCTCTCACAGGATCATACAGCACAGAAGGAGGCCATTTACTTCAATGCACCTGTGCCAGCTCTTTGAAAGAGCTATCCAATTGGTCCCAATCTCCTGCTCTTTCAATACAGCCCTGCCAATGTTTCCTTTTCAAGTATATATCCAATTTCCTGTTGAAAATTACAATTAAATCTGCTTTCATCACCCTTTCAGACAGTGCATTCCAGATCATAAAAATGGACTGCGAAAATAAGTGTTTTCCACATGTTGCCTGGGCAACAGGGAAGAAACCTTCTGTTGATTTTAATACATTTCCCTGAGATCGATTGCAGTGATTAATACATTTGTTACAAGGTGTGAGTGCAGCCAGTAGAGACAAACAGATCCTCCATTATATAGCCAAGCCTAGCTTCTTTATCACCCAGCAACAACAAATGCCCAGGCAGATAGACAGCTCTACCTGTCCCACCCCCCTCAAACAGCTTATATTTCACCACATCTCTATATTTCTTTAGTTCTGATGAAGAGTCACATGGACTCGAAATGTTAACTGTGTTCCTCTCCGTAGATGCTGTCAGACCTGCTCAGTTTTTCCAGCTATTTTAGTTTTTGTTTCAGATTTCCAGCATCCACAGTATTTTGCTTTTATCTGAGTGCTTTATTGACTGCCACTTCTCTTCCAAGAACGCCCACCTTGAAGAAGTACTGTTCTTCTGTCCGACAGGATTTCCGCTTGTCTCTTTTGCCCTGTTCACCTTCATTGCTTTCCATTTCTCTCCTGGTGTTTGACAAAGTGTTTACTAAAGCTCGCTTTCACAGCCATATTTCCTTCCTTAGTGACTACCTCCGTCTCCAACTTACCCCACGTGGATTCCAACTGAAGTTCTATCCCTCATGTTTCGAACCCACCCAGGATTACAGGTATCTCGGGGACATACAACGTTCCTCAGACTGCTGTTCCCATCACATCCTGAGATCCACATTCAGTACCATGCACCGCCATATGAACACACTCGACCTCTCCCTCCAGCAGCACCAATTCACCCTATCTCTAAGCTGTCCTTGCCCCCAGTTTCATTTTATTCTTCGTCTCATCCGACGCCTCAACAAGAAACTTTGTCTCTTTCTTTCAGGTGCAAAGGAATGCAAGCTCGAACAATTCATCGACACCAACACCCCTGCCCGTCCCGCTGACCCCATCCTGTCTTTTAACCCCAGCCCAAGCCATGTATTCACCATACCCCCTGACCTTCCCCTCTCTGATGCTGAACATTCAGGGCTCAGCAAAGGACTTAATTTCATACCCTTATGCCCTCACCTCAATGAATTCTGGGCTCGGCATGATGCTGAACTCTTCTTCTGCCGCCTTTGTCTCCGTGCTCACTTTTTTAGGTAGGAGTCGTCTCCCCATTCAACACTTTTACCCACCTCCAATATTCTCCCCCCAACCTGGACCCCTCCCTCTGGATTCTTACCTGCACTTGATCTTTTCATTGAGAAATGTCGGCGTGACATCAGTCATCTCAATTTCTCTGCGCCTCTCATCCACTCTAGCCTGTCTCTTTCTGAACTTGCTGCACTCCGTTCTCTCAGGTCCAACCCTGACATTGTCATCAAACCTGCTGACAAGGGTGGTGCTGTTGTTGTCTGGCGCACTGACCTCTACCTCGCAGAGGCTGAGCGACAACTTGCAGACACTTCCTGCAACTTCTCCCTGGACCATGACCCCACCACTGAACATCAAGCCATTGTTTCCAGGACTGTTACTGACCTCATCTCCTCTGGGAATCTTCCTCCCACAGCTTCCAACCTGATAGTCGCCCAACCTCGGACAGCCCGCTTCTACTTCCTACCCAAAATCCACAAACAGAACTGTCCCAGCAGACCGATCGTGTCAGCCTGTTCCTGCCCCATGGAATTCATTTCTTCCTATCTTGACTCCATTCTCTCTCCCCTTGTTCAGTCTCTTCCCACCTACATCCGTGATTCCTCTGACACCCTACATCATATCAACAATTTCCAGTTCCCTGGCCCAGTCACCTCCTCTTCACCATGGACATCCAATCCCTCTACACTTCCATCCCCCACCGGGATGGTCTGAGGGCTCTCTGCTTCTTCTTCAAACAGAGGCCCGAACAATCCCCATCCACCACTACTCTCCTCCATCTGGCTGAACTTGTTTTCTCACTGAACAATGTCTCCTTAAACTCATCTCACTTCCTCCAAATAAAAAAGGTATGGTTGTGGGTACCTGCATGGGCCCCAGCTATGCCTGCCTCTTTATAAGGTATGTGGAACATTCCTTATTCCAGTCCTACTCAGGCCACCTCCCACAACTCTTTCTCTGGTACATTGATGACTGCTTCGGTGCTGCTTCATGCTCTCTTCTGTGGACCTGAAAAAATTATTAATTTTGCTTCCAATTTCCATCCCTCCATCATTTTCACATGGTCCATCACTGACACTTATCTCCCTTTCCTTGACCCCTCTGTCTCAATTTCTGGTGATAGACTGTCCACCAATATTCATTACAAGCCTACCGACTCCCACAGCTACCTTGACTACAGCTCCTCACACCCCGCTTCCTGTAAGGACTCCATCCCATTCTCTCAGTTCCTTCGCCTCCGTCGCATCTGTTCTGATGATGCCACTTTCCAAAACAGTTCCTCTGACATGTCTTCCTTAGACAAGGTTTTCCACCCACAGTGGTTGACAGGGCCCTCAACTGTGTCTGGCCCATCTCCTATGCATTCACCCTCACTCCTTCCTCTCCCTCCCAGAAACATGATAGGGACCCCCTTGTCCTCACTTATCACCCCACCAGCCTCCACATTCAAAGGACCATCCTCCGCCATTTCTGCCAACTTCAGCGTGATGCCACCACCAAACACATCTCTCCACCAGCCCCCCCCCACCCACCACCTGCAGCATTCCGCAGGAATCGTTCCCTCCAGGACACCCTGGTCCACTGCACCCTCACCGCCTACACCTCAACCCCCTCCCACAGCAACCACAGGAGGTGTAACACCTGCCCCTTTACTTCCCCCCTCCTCACCGTCCAAGGGCCCAAACACTCCTTTCAAGTGAAGCAGCACTTCACTTGCACTTCCCTCAATTTAGTCTACTGCATTCGCTGCTCCCAATTGGCCTCCTCTACATTGGAGAGACCAAACACAGACTGGGTGACCGCTTTGCGGAACACCTTCGGTCTGTCTGCAAGCATGACCCAGACCTCCCTGTCGCTTGCCATTTCAACACACCACCCTGCTCTCAAGCCCACACGTCTGTCCTTGGCCTGCTGCAATGATCCAGTGAAGCTCAATACAAACTGGAGGAACAGCACCTCATCTTCCGACTAGGCACTCTACAGCCTTCCGGACTTAACATTGAGTTCAACAACTTCAGATCGTGACCTCTCTCCTCTGTCCCCACCCACTTTCCGATCCGCTTTTTTCCAATAATTTATAATTTTTAAAATATATTTTTCTTTTCTCATTCCTTTTCCTATTTTTAAATTTATTTCGATCTATTGTTTTATCTCCATCTTTTAGCTCATTTCGATCCCTTCCCCCCACCCCACCCCCACTAGGGCTATCTGTCACGTGCTTGTGCTGCTTTCCACCCTTGATGTCACCATTAGCACATTCCTTAGATAATATCACCACTGTCAATACCCCTTTGTCCTTTTGTCTATGACATCTTTGGTAATCTCTTCTTTGCCTCCACCTATCACTGGCCCTCTATCCAGCTCTACCTGTCTCACCCCCCTCAATGAGCTTATATTTCACCACATCTCTATGTTTCTTTAGTTCTGTTGAAGAATCATATGGACTCGAAACATTAACCGTGTTCCTCTCTGCAGTTGCTGTCAGACCGGCTGAGTTTTTCCAGCTATTTTTGTTTTTGTCCCATGAAAATTGGGTCTTGTTAAGATATGGCTACAAGGAATTCAGTCCTAAGAATGTGCTGACAAAGGAATCAATTCCAAAATTCTCATCTTTGTTTTCAAATCCAAGCATGGCCTCATCCTTTTCGATCTCTGTAATCTCCTCTGGCTCGAACTGTTCTTCAGGTTCTTGAGCTAAGTAAGCAGCCAAAGGAGGGCAGCCAGCAGTATTAAATGTGAATTGCATAGATTTAGAATTTTATAGAAATCACAACGGTTAAAAAACCTATTTGGTCCAACCAGTCCACACAAATCTTATTCTAAACCCAAAACAAAAACAGAATTACCTGGAAAAACTCAACAGGTCTGGCAGCATCGGCGGGGAAGAAAAAGGTTGACGTTTCGATTCCTCATGACCCTTCAACAGAACTAAGTAAAATTAGGAGAGGGGTGAAATATAAGCTGGTTTAAGGTGGGGGTGGGGGGGAGTTAGGGGGAGAGAAGTGGGGGGGGGTGGTGGTGGTTGTAGGGACTCCCAACCACTCACTTCTCTCCCCCCACCTTAAACCAGCTTATATTTCACCCCTCTCCTAATATTTACTCAGTTCTGTTGAAGGGTCATGAGGACTCGAAACTTCAACTTTTTTCTTCTCCGCCGATGCTGCCAGACCTGCTGAGTTTTTCCAGGTAATTCTGTTTTTGTTTTGGATTTCCAGCATCCGTAGTTTTTTGTTTTTATTTTTTATATTCTAAACCCATTTCATTTCATCACCTTTTCCTTCGCCCAGCTATTCAAACTATTCTAAAGTGTTCACACACTCTCTGCTTCAACCACTAAGCTGGTCGTGCATTCAACCTTCAGAGTAAAAAGATTTCTGTTGTTATTGTTCCTACATCTCATAAATAACATGTTCCTTCAATAAGGTTTATGCCCAAAATATTAACAGTTCTTGGTCTTTAAACTGATGATTGACTTGCTGTCAGTCACTGCCTTTTCTGCTTTGACCAGTTATGGTTAAATATTCTCTTCTAAATGTAGCTCCTGATTTTAAAATAGGAATATAGGAACACAGGACTTAGAAGCAGGCCATTTGGCCCTTCAAGCCTGCTCCACCATTCAATAAGATCATGGCTGATCTCATTGTGTCTCAGCTCCACTTTGCCTTCTGCCCCTCATAACCCTCAACTCTCTTGACCATCAAAAATCTGTCTAATTCAGCCTTGAATAAATTCAATGACCCAACCTCCACTGCTTTCTGAGGAAGGGAATTCCACAACTAATGGCTCTTCAAGAGAAAAAAATTCTCCTCATCTCAATCTTAAACGGTGGACCGCTTGTTCTCAAAATGTATCCCCTGGTTCTAGTCTCTCCTACAAGTGGAAACATTCTCCCGGTACCTACCCTATCAAGTCCCCTCAGGATCTTGTATGTTTCAATAAGGAGACCAAATTTCTACACAGTATTCTAGATATGGTCTCACCAAGGCCCTGTACAGCTGCAGTAAAACTTCTTTACTTTCATATTCCATTCCCCTTGCAATAAATGCCAAGATTCCATTTGCCTTCCTAATCACTTACTGTACCTGCATCTGCATGCTAACTTTTTGTGATTCATGTAACTCCTTCAACAGCACCTTCAAAACTTAGAAGGACAAGGGCAGCAGATGCATTGGACACCACTACCTGAAAGTTCTCTTCCAAGCCACTCACCATCCTGACTTGGAAAATATATCACTGTTCCTGTCACTGAATGGTTGGTGGGAACGGTGCAGGTTTGGGTGCTGAATGAAATTGGACCTCCCGATCCCAGGGGCAGAGCATTGGTGGCCAAGGGGAGGGCTGGTGCTTGGTCTCTGGAACTTCATCCTAGTTTGTTTTAGAGGTTGTTAAGCCCTCCAGCCCTCACCCCTCATACCTACCAACCCATTCATCCCCATACATTCCATGTCACCTCCTTGTTAATTTAATGCCAACTTGTGCACCCATCCACTCCACATGGCCCCCCATACCCTCCTTGCCAACTCAATGCCAACCATTTCCCCAGGCCCTTCATACTCTCCATGCCACCTCCATTGTCACTCTCCCAGTATCCACCATGGGCAGGCCTCAAGAGCCACATGGAGATGAAAAAAAACTTCTAACAATCTAATACAGCTCTCATTCCTACACACTTGATAGTGAAAAATAACTCCCATTCATAAAATCCATTTACAGCTTTGTAAATCACAGGTGGTTCACCTCTTACAAAAACAAACTTCTATTCAGTCCCCACATTAAAGACAATTAATTCTTGAATAGCCTCTTTAAACTATCAAACTGTGAATTCAGTACCCACTGCTCAGATGATTGTAGTTTTTGAAATGCAGGCAAGCATTCATAATGGCATAATGGTAGCCCTTGGGAAAATGTAAACAAAGAATGCTATTGAAACTGCACAACCAGATGCTATTTTTTCCCTAACCTGCATCTAATTGCTAGGTGACTTTGACTGACAGACTGAGGGTTTTTTTTTGAACTTCTCAGTGATAGTTACAGCTTTTTTAAAGCTTAAAGAGCAAGGAATTTAAACAAAACTTCAAATCATAATAATTATACTGACCTTATCCTCCCTTCAAGAGCATTTACATCTACTCCATCAATTTATGACACCTACTTTGTGGGTCAAGGCCCTTGGAACAGCCAAAGTAAGGCCTGTTGAATTCAGCACTATACTCAAATGGTCTTGCTGAGTTCCAGTTTCTTCCTGTGGAAATCACAGCCTGTTCCCTTTCCCTTACCGGCAAAAATTGGGTCAGTCGGAAATGGTGGCAGGGCTTCTGCATCCGGGTCCTGCCCACCATTTTTAAAGGTCTCCAGTGTCTTTCTGACTTTGCGAAAATCTGGTCCACCCTCTCAGCATCTCCCGTTACTCCACCTCAGAATCTTATATGTTTCAATCAGATCATTTCTCATTCTTCTAAGCTCCAATGAAGGTTGAGGGATAAATGCCGAGCAGGACACTGGGGAGAATTCTATTGGTCTTCTTTAAAGAAATGATCTTTTAACATCCAGTTAAGAGAGTAGATGGAACCTTATTTTAATGTCACCTCCAAAAGACGGCACTCCCTTGCTACTGCAATGGAAATTCTGCCTGCACAATGGGTTCAAGCCTTCCTGCACAACCTTCTGCCACAGTGCTGTATTAGAAACATAAAAACTAGGAGCAGGAGTAGGCCATTCGGTCCTTTGAGCCTGCTCCGCCATTCATTATGATCATAGCTGATCATCCAGCTCAACTGCCTGCTCCCGCTTTCTCCCCATGCCCTTTGATCGCTTTCGCCCCAAGAGCTTTATCTAACTCCTACTTGAAAACATACAATGTTTTGGTCTCAACTACTTTCTGTGGTAACGACAGGCTCACCACTCTCTGGGTGAAGATATTTCTCCTCATCTCTGTCCTAAACGGTCTACCCCATATCCTCAGACTGTGACTCCTGGTTCTGGACTCACCCACCATTGGGAACATCCTTCCTGCATCTACCCTGTCAGAATTTTATAGGTTTTTATGAGATCCCCCCTCATTCTTCTGAACTCCAGCGAATATAATCCTAATCGACTCAATCTCTCCTCATATGTCAGTCCCACCATCCCAGGAATCAGTCGGGTAAACCTTTGCTGTACTCCCTCTATAGATAAGGAGAGCAAAACTGCACACAATATTCCAGGTGTGGTACAGTTGCAGCAAGACATCCCCTTTTCTGTACTCAAATCCTCTGGCTATGAAGGCAACATACCATTTGCCTTCTTTACTGCCTCTGCATTAGAATACACACTTGCAGCGCAATTCAAAAAAGTGCCTCAAAATAATACGTCTTAACCCTTACTTTATTGGCCAGCGTTTCACTCTCTTCTGTACTTTCGTTGGTCTTTTCGTATGATTTTCCAACTTTGGCAACAAAGTCCTTCACAGTCTCACACAGGATTCTAGTAAACAAAATGTGAAAATTGGTCTGATTACATTAGTGCTCCATCCTTAATTAGGTTTCCAAATCTGGTTGAAAAGATGTCTGACGGTCTCACCAATTTACTTCCTGCCTCCAACCATCCCTTCTCCACATCCCTGAGCCTGGTCACCCAACACACCCATTCTCATAGCACACCACCTTCCAATGGCCAATTATAAAGTGAATGGGCTCTTCAATACCCGGCTGACAGTCCTTCTCCCCATGTCCAATATTTCTACAATTAATAGACAAAGTGAGCCAAAAACCTCTCTTTACAATAACACTATTTCATATTGCCCAACTGATTTTTCTGCCAGGTTTCCTGACAGCAGTGTCCTAGAAATTAGTCCTTGGTTACACTGGAGCATCTAGGAATTATGAAGCATTCGGTAGCAGTAGTCCATAAATTTGGTTTTCACTGTATCCATGATCAAGAATCACAGCAAAGGGCTGAAGCAAAGGTGCTTCACACAACACACAACTCATTAACTCAGCCATTTATTGCATCTTAATAGCTGTTGTACTGATTTAGGCAAGTGTCTTTTGTTTCATAATTGATAACAAGTACGACACTCATCACCTGTGCTGTGGAACATCATTTAAAATTTGTCATGGAAATCTGGGAACAATAAATGAGATGGTGTGGGAGTTTATTTGAGATGCATTAGCGTGAAATGGCCCAGTGATTTGTTCCTGTTCTCAATAGAGCAGTGCTGTAGACCTGGCCACATTAATAATGTTGAACCTTCATCAATATGCTCAAGTGAATCATTAACTCAGTTTATTCATTGAAAGCATGAATTGCTTCATATTTTCATGCCAATAGATTATTGTGTGAAGTAACTTTGAATGTACTCTGTTAACTTCTTTATCCAAGGAGCGATGAGAACATTTAACAACAGCATAAACCTCCCTATTTTGGGTGGGCAGGGCTCTTTTGACTGTTCTGATCCAATGTGTTGCCTTTGGACCATGTCCATTGATTGTGTCTGTGCGTCTCTGAGACCTTCCAGTTCTTTCATTGCTTTTGTTAAATTATTTTGTTCAAGGCCAGAGAAGCAAACTCAGCTGAACCGAATAAAATCTGGAACATTGCCAGTTTATTTCTAATTGTTTGAAGTATTGGCTGAAACTGTATGTCATGTTGGTACCTTTTGAATTTTAGAGCACACAAGTTATGCAAATCTGCATTTGTGTAGATGCACTTTCATGACCCAATGTTTTCACTTACAAGCATGTAAACAAATTTATTCTGCTTGACTTTTTGTTAAAGCAAGCAGAGGGCAGCTGCTGTCAGAGCTCTGTCGATTCTGTTACACTATTTCCCTCAGATCAAATAATATATCCAACATGCAGATCATTTTTAATTCCCTAGTGTTCCGTATAAAGTCAAGAAGCAACTAACATTCTTGCATAGATATTTCATGCATCAAGTGACTCACTTGGCAGAAGATATTACAACAGAATGTTGGTCGGAGTTGAGGATCTTGGTGAGGTGAGCAGCAACCGAATCCTCATAGGCCGATATCTGAAACTGGGAGGGAAAGGTTAGACATCCCAGGTGCAGTGGATTAACCAAAGATCCAGGCCACCCAATGGCATTTATCTTTGATTATATTGCATCATTATTGAATAGAAACACAGCTGATGTCTCCTACGTATACCCACATGCATGCACAATATTCTGCAGGCACTTACTGTTAAGGGGAGGCAGTGGCATAGTGGTATTGTCACTGGTCTGGTAATCCAGAGACCCGGGTTAACGCTCTGGGGACCCGGATTTGAATCCCACCAGATGGTGGAATTTGAATTCAATGAAATTATGGAATTAAAAGTCTAATGATGACCATGAAACCATTGTTGATTGTCGTAAAAACCCTTCTAGTTCACTAATGTCCTTACCTGCTCTGGCCTACATGTGACTCTAGATCCACAGTAATGTGATTGATTCTTAAATGTCCTCTGAAATAGCCTAGCAAGCCACTCAGTTGTATCAAACCGCTAAAAAGTCAATAAAAAGGAATGAAACCAGACAGACCACCTGGCATTGGCCTAGGCACTGGAAACGTCAATGGATTGCCGTTCCTTCCTGTCACTGGGTCAAAATCCTGGAACTCCCTCCCAAACAGCACTGTGGGTGCACCTACACCACATGGACTGCAGCAGTTCAAGAAGGCAGTTCGCCACCATCTTCTCAAGGGCAACTAGGGATGGGCTAGCAAGCGATGCCCACATCCAGTAAATGAATTTTTTAAAATTATCTACTCCTCAGAATTTATATAAAAACAGAAAATGCTGGAAATACTCAGCAGACCAGGCAGCATCTGTGGAGAGAAACAAAGTTGATGTTTCTGGTCAAGAACCTTTCTTCAGAGCTGAATTGAGATGGAAATGAAATTGATTTTGAGCCAGTGGAAGAGAGGGGGGTTGGGGGGTGGTGGGGGAGGGATTGTAGAAGAACGAAAGGGAAGTTCTGTGATAGGGTGGAGGACAGGAAAGATTAAATGACAAAAATTCAAGATACAAATGCCAGAGAGTTGTCATGGGACAGGTACAGAAACAAAGCAGGTGTCCAGATGAAGTGTGAATGGCAGGATAACAGCCATCCAAATGTAAAGTGAAGGAATAAAGAAAGAAACATGAGACAAAAGAAACAACAAAAATAAAAATCATCATGAATCAAAATGGAGGCAGAGTTTATGATCTAAAATTGTTGAACTCAATGTTGAGTCCAGAAGGAGCTTCCTTTGAACAATGCAGTAGGCCAAGGTCAGAAAGTTTAGAGTGGAGGCAAAGTGAATAATTGAAATGAAAGGAGTGCGGGGTCACTTTTTAAAAATTCTTTCACGGGAAATGAGCGTTGCTGGCTAGGCCAGCATTTTTATTGCCCATCCTTAATTGCCCTTGAGAAAGTGGTGGTCAGCTGCCTTCTTGAACCGCTGCAGTCCAAGTGGTGTAGGTACCTACAGTGCTGTTAGGGAGGGAGTCCCAGGATTTTGACCCAGCAACAGTGAAGGAACGGCGATATATTTCCAAGTCAGGATGGTGAGTGATTTGGAGGGGAGCTTCCAGGTGGTGGTGTACCAGGCATCTATAGCCTTTATCCTTCCAGGCGGTAGAGGCCAAGGGTTTGCAGGGTGCTATCAAAGGAGCCTTGCTGAGTTTCTGCAGCGTACCTTTTAGATGGTGCACACTGCTGATGAGGGGCCATTGGTGGTGGGTGGTGGGTAGTGGGCATGAGTTAGCATGGCAGGTATGAGGGGGCACTGGAGGTAAGTGAAGTGGCATGAGTCAGCATGGATGAGGCATAGAGAGTGAGTGGCGCTGTGATAGGGTGTGAGGGGTGAGGACTAGAGGACCTAGTATTTAATTAAACAACTGGGACAGGTCCTAGGGAACCTAGACAGGTCTTTTAACCAGCTCACCTCACCACTTGGCAGTCCCTGTAGCCGCCGCTCATCTATATCCGGGGTCAGTGGGTCCGAGTTTATCCCCACATCCACCCCGGAGCAAAAATCATGGGCATTCGAGGCACCTTTCCGCACCCCCCCTCCCCCTCCCGCTCCCGCCACCCCACCCCCCACCCGCTGAGGTGGGTACGGCTAACTGGGAAATTTTCTGACTCGAGCCACCTGCCTCGATGGTGAAAGTCCAACCTTAAAAATCTAACTCAGACTTGAATATATTCACTGACCCAGCCTCCACTCCTCTCTGTGGGAAAGAATTCCAAAGTGGAGCAACCCTCAGAGAGAAGAAATTTCTCATCTCACAGACTTAAATGGGATACCCCTTATTTTTAAACTGTGGCCTGTAGTTTTAGGTTTCTCCATAAGGAGATCCTCTCAGCATCTATCCTGTCAAACCCCTTCAGAATCTTCTATGTTCTAATAAGATTACCTCTCATTCTTCTAAACTCCAATGAGTATAGGCAATGAGTAAAGGGCAATCCCCTTCATCCTAGAAATCAGCTAAGTGAACCTTCTCTGAACTGCTTCCAATTCAAGTATATCCCTCCATAGTAAGGAGACCAGATCAGTACACAGTACTCCAGATGCGGTCCCACCAATGCCCCGCACAGTTTAGGAAAACTTCCCTATTTTTATATACCTCAGTGCATATTCAACTGTTTTTTTCAATGTGATGAGGGTTTCTGCCTCTATTGCTGATTCAGGCAGTGGGTTCCTGGCCCTCAATATTATCTGAGTGATAAAATTGCTCCTCACCTCCCCTCTAATTCTTCCACCAGTTACTTTAAATCATTGCCCCTTGGTTATTGTACTCCATGCTAACAAAAATAGGTCCTTCCTATCCACTCTATTGAGGTCCCTCATAGGGGAACCTAAAACTAGGGTTCACAGCTTCACAATAGTGGGTCTCCCATTTAAGACAGAGATGAGGAGGAATTTCTTCTCTCAGAGTTGTTAGTGTTTGGAATTCTCTTCCCCAGAAAGCAGCTGAGGCTGGGTCATTGAATATATTCAAGGCCGAGTTAGATTTTTGATTGACAAGAGAGTCAAAGGTTATGGGGAACAGGCAGGAAAGTGGAGTTAAAGCTGCAATCAGACCACCCATTTTACTGAATGGCAGAGCAGGCTAGAGGGCCTATTCCTGCTCCAATTTCTTATGTTCTTACTCCATCTCCCATGTAATAAAGTCCAACATACCATTTGTCTCCCTAATTACTTGCTGTACCTGCATGCTATCTTTTTGTGATTCATATACAAGGACCCAGATCCCTCTGTACCACAACATTCTACGTCTCCCCCCATTTAAATATTCTGCTTTTCTAATCCTCCTTCTAAAGTGGACAACCTTACATTTTCCTATACTATACGCCATCTGCCAATTTTTTGCCCACTCACTTAACCGATCTACATCTCTTTAAAGGTGCTTTATATCCTTCTCATTACTTGCTTTCCGCCTATCTTTGTATCATCACCAAATTTGGTTACATTCATTCTTAGATGAAGGCACAGGCTGTAATGTAAATCATAAATTTTTGAGGCCCCAGCGCCGATCCCTGCAGCATTGCACTTGTTACGGTTTGTCAAACTGAAAGTGACCTGTTTATTCCAACCCTCTGTTTCCTGTTAGTTAGCCAATCCTCTTTCCATGTCAAGATATCATCCCAACACCATGAGCTCGTATCTTGAGTTGTGACCTTTTATGCAGCATCTTATCAAATGCCTTTTGGAAATCTAAATACACTACATCTACTGCTTCTCCTTCATCCACTCTGCTTGTTACATCCTCAAAAGACTCTAATGAATTTTTCAAATATGATTTCCCTTTAACAAAATCATGTTGATTCTGCCCGATTGTATCATGATTTTCTAAATGTCCTGCTACTACCTCCTTAATAATGGATTCTAGTATTTTCCCCAATGACAGATGTTTAGATTAACTGGCCTATAGTTTCCTGCTTACTGTCTCCCTCTTTCCTTGAAGAGAGATGTTACAATTATGGTTCGCCAATCCGTTGGAACCTTTCCAGAATCTAGGGAGTTTTGGAAGATTACAACCAATGCATCCACTATTTCTGCAGCCTAAGACTCAAGAATGCAGACCATCAGGTTCAGGGATTTGTCAGCCCTTAGTCCCATTAGTTTTTCCTCTAGTGATCATAATTGTTTTAAGAGGATTTTCTATATTCTCGGGATTTTTGCGTCTTTTGCTGTGAAGACATTTAAGGAGATATTTCATAACACTCAAACAAATATATATTCCATTGAGTAAGGAAGATGCTATGAGAATGATGCATCATCCATGACCAACTTGTCCAAAGTCTCTGTCTTGTTTCCCATTATTAATTCCCAGTCTCACCCTCTAAGGGGCCAATGCTCATTTTAGCTAATCTTTTCATTTTTATAAACATGTAGAAGCTTTTACTGTCTTTTTAAAAATTTCTTGCTAGTTTGCTCTCAAACTTCAATTTCTCTTTTGTTTTAGCCATCCTTTGCCAGTTTCTAAAATTTTCCCACTAATCTTTGCAACAGTGTCATTCCATCCTTAATTTTCTTGGTTGGTCATGGATGATGCATCATTCTCATAGCATCTTCCTTACTCAATGGAATATATATTTGTTTGAGTGTTATGAAATATCTCCTTAAATGTCTGCCACTACTTCTGTATTGTCTTACATTTAACCTAATTCCCCATGCCACTTGAGCCAGCTCTGTCTTCTTGATGTTCTAATTGCCTTTATTTAAATTTAACACTGTAGTTTCGGACTCTAGGTACAGACAGGTGCTTCTGTGGCCGTAGATGTGACTCCAGGATGATGTGTTGCCTCCCTGGTGCCAGAGTCAAGGATGTCACAGAACAGCTGCAGGGCATTCTGAAGGGCGAGGGTGAACAGTCAGAGGTCGTGGTTCACATTGCTACCAACGACATATGTAGAAAGAGGGATGAGGTCCTGCAACAAGAATTTAGGGAGCTAGGTAGCAGATCAAAAAGTAGGACCTCAAAGGTTGTAATCTCTGGATTACTCCTTGCCACGTACTAGTGAGCATAGGAATAGGATAGAGAGGATGAATGCATGGCTGAAGAGATGGTGAAGGAGGGAAGGCTTTAGTTTCCTGGGTCACTGGGTCTGTTTCTGGCGAAGGTGGGGCCTGTACAAGTCAGACAGATTGCACCTGAACTGGAATGGGACCAGCATCCTTGCAGAAAGTCCTACAAAAGGGGCGGTACTGGACCTAATTTCAGGGAATGAAGCCAGGCAAGTGGTAGAATTGTCAGTGGCGGAGCATTTCGAGGATAGTGACCATAGCTCTAAGATTTAAGATAGTTATAAGAAAGGGCAAAGATGGACTGGGAATAAAGGTCCTGAATTGGGGGAAGGCTGATTTCAATATAAGACAGGATCTGGCCAAAGTGGACTGGGAGAAGCTACTTGTTGGCAAGTCTACTTTAGAGCAGTGGAACTCATTCAAAAAGGAAATAGTGAGAGTTCAGGGCCAACATGTTTTCGTAAACATGAAGGGTAGGACCAACAAAGTCCAGGGAACCCTGGATATCAAGCAATATAGAGGATTGGATCAGGAGAAAAAAGGATGCTTACGGCAGATACAGAAGGCTGAAAACAGCGGAAGCCCTAGAGGAGTATAGAAAGTGTGGGGGGGTGGTACTTAATTACTTTTTAGGAGAGCGAAGAGGGAGCATGAAAAAACATTGGCAGACAAGATAAAGGAAAATCCCAAGGCATTTAATAAATATAAGGATAACCAGGGAAAGAGTATGGTCTATTAGGAACCAAAGTGGCAATCTGTGCGTGGAGCTGAAGAACGTAGGTGAGGTTTTAAATGATTACTTTTCATCTGTGTTCACTATGGACAAGGACAACGTAGGTGTAGAAATTAAGGAGGGGCACTGTGATATACTTGAACAAATTAGCATTGAAAGGAAGGAAGTATTAACGGTTTTAGCTGGCTTAAAAGTGGATAAATTCCCAGGCCCAGATGAGATGTATTTTAGGCTGCAATGTGAGGCAAGGGAGGAGATTGCACGGGCTCTGACACTAATTTTCAAATCCTCTCCAGCCACAGGAGAGGTGCCAGAGGATTGGAGGACAGCGAATGTGGTACCATTATTCAAGAAGGGTAGTGGGGATAAACCAGATAGTTACAAGCCAGTGAGTCTAACATCAGTGGTAGGGAAATTATTGGAAAAAATTCTGAGGGAAAGGATTAACTTCCACCTGAAGAAGCAGGGGTTATTCAGGGATAGTCAGCATGGCTTTGTCAGAAGACATCATGTCTAATAAATTTGATTGAGTTTTTCAAGGAGGTAACTAGTTGTGTATGCGAGGGTAGTGCAGTTCATGTAGTCTATGCGGACTTCAGTAAGGGTTTTGACAAGGTCACGCATGGGAGAATAGTCAAGGTGGTAAGAGCCCATGGGATCCAGGGCAATTTGGGTCCAAAATTGGCTTAGTGGCAGGAGGCAGAGGGTGATGGTCGAAGGTTGTTTTTGCGATTGGAAGCCTGTGACGAGTGGTGTACCGCAGAGATCGGTGCTGGGACCCTTGCTGTTTGTAGTGTCCATTAATGATTTAGATGTGAATATAGGAGGTATGATCAGTAAGTTCACAGATGACATGACATTTAGTGGTGTCGTAAATAGTGAGGACGAAAGCCTTAGATGACAGGATGATATAGATGGGCTGGTAAGATGGCAGAGCAGTGGCAAATGGAATTTAATCCTGAGAATAGTGAGGTGATGCATTTTGGGAGGATTAACATGGCAAGGGGATACACAATAAATGGTAGGACCCCAGGAAACACAGAGGATCAGAGGGACCTTGGTGTACATGTCCCTGAAGGCAGCAGCACAGGTAGATAAGGTGATTAAGGCGGCATATGGGATACTTGCCTTTATTAGCTGAGGCATAGAATCCAAAAGCAGGGAGGTTATGTTGGAGCTGTATAAAACGCTAGTTAGGCCACAGCTGGAGTGCTACGTGCAGTTCCGGTCGTCACACTATAGGAAGGAGTTGATTGCACTGGAGAGGGTGCAAAGGGGATTCACCAGGATGTTGCCTGGGCTGAAGCGTTTCATAAGAAGATAGACTGAATAGGCTAAGATTGTTTTCCTTAGAGCAGTGAAGATTGAGGTGGGACCTGATAGAGGTATACAAAATTATGAGGGGCGTAGGTAGGGTAGATAGGAAGATACCTATCCCCTTAGCGGAGGTGTCAATATCCAGGGGGCATAGATTTAAGGTAAGGGGCAGGAGTTTTAGAGAGGATTTGAGGAAAAAGTTTCTCACCCAGAGGGTGGTTGGAATCTGGAACACATTGCCTGAGGGGGTGGTAGAGGCAGGAACCCTCACAACATTTAAGTATTTAGATGAGTACTTGAAACCCATAGCATACAGGGCTACGGGCCAAATGTTTGAAAATGGGATTAGAATAGATAGGTGCTTCATGACCGGCATGGACACGATAGACCGAAGGACTGGTTTCTGTGCTGTATAACTCTTATGATTCTATGACCCACATTTCCTATCCTCAAACTGAATGTGAAATTCCAACATGTTATGATTGCTCTTACCTAAAAATCCTTTACTGTGTGGTCATGAATTAATCCTGTCTCATTACAAGTTACCAGGTCTAAAATAGCCTATTCCCTAGTTGGTTCCAGAGTGTTTGTTCTAAGAACCTGTACCAAATATACTCTACAAACTCATCCACCAAGATATTTTTGCCAATTTGACTTTTCTAATCTATATGACAATTAAAATCTACCACAATTATTGTACTACTTTTCTCACAAGCCCCTATTAATTCTTGATTTATGCCCTGTCCTACAGCTTAACCACTGTTTGGGGGCCTATAAACCATTCCCACCAGTGACTTCTTTCCTTTGCTATTTCTTAACTCCACCCAAACTGATCCTATATTTTGATCCTTGGAATCAAGATTATTTCTCACTGCTGTACATATCTCATCCGTTATCAACAGAGTTATCCCACTCCATTTCCTTTCTTCCTGTCCTTCCAAAATGTCAAATACCCTTCAATGTTAGGGTCTTAGCCGTGGTCACTTTGCAACTATGTCTCTGTAATGGTTATCATATCGTATCATATTTGTGCTGTCAGTTCATTCATCTTGTTATATGAATGCATGCAGCATTCGTAAAGAGCCTTTAATTTTGTCTTTTTATTATTTGTCCCTACTCTGACCTTATTTGCTGGTGCACACTCTGTCCCTTCCTCTCATACTCTGATTATCATTACCTGTATTGCTACCTTTGTGCTTTCTCTTCAGCTTTCCAAATTTCTTCTGATGTGAACTCTTACCCCGATTTTTTATCTTAAAGCCCTCTCCAAATCCCTAGTTATACAATTCGCCAAGATACTGGTCCCAGTGCAGTTCAGTGTAGGCCGTCCCAATAGTATGGTTCCGTGAATCACGGCTCCCTCTTTCCCTCATACTGGCGCCAGGGCCCTCATGAATCAAAACTCATTTCTCCCACACCAGTTTTTGGGCCATGCATCAACCCTTTGATCTTATTTATCCTATGGCAATTTGCTTGTGGCTCAGGTAGGAAGCCAAAGATTATTACCTTCATGGTTTTGCTTTTTAAAATTAGCCCCTAGCTACTATACTCCCACAGCAGAACCTTTTTCTTAGTTCTGCTTTTGTCGTTGGTACTCATTTGGACCATGACAACTGGATCCTTCCCCTCCCATTGTAAGTTCCTCTCCTGCCCAGAGATGTTCTTAACCCTGGCACTGAGTAGGCAGCACAGCCTTCGGGGCTCACTCTCCTGGCTGCTGAGAACAGTATCTATCCCGTTAAATATACTGCCCACTGCTACAAATACACCCCCACTTCCCCCACCCACCTGAATGGCCCTCTGCACGATGGTGCTCTGGTCAGTTTGCTCATTCCCCTGTATTTCCTACTCTTGCCCACACAGGCTGCAAGGACAAACATATTGGACATTGCAAGGGCCAAGGCTCCTCCATTGCTGCCTTCTGGATCCCCATACCTGCCTCTCTTACAGTCACGCCCTCCTGCCCCTGAGCACAGGCCAAATCTGAAGAACCTAGCCTAAGAGGTGTGACTACCTCCTGGAACAAAGTGTCCAGGTAACTTCCCCCATTCCTGATACATCAGTGTCCAAAATTCAGACTCCAGCTCATCAACTGTGAGCTGAAGTTCTTCAAGCTGCAGACATTTACTGTAGATGTGGATGCTGTGGATCAAACAAGTGTCCACCAGCACCCGCTTGCTATGCTGCAACACATCACCTGCCCTGCCATCTATTTTGTGTTTTAATTAACTGATTAGCTTTCAAGTCTTGAAATATTATTCAACGATTAGCCGTAGTTATAGCGTTTAACGAGCTACACTATAAATTAAATATATCTCCCCAGTAACTACTGCCCCAGTTTAGAAAGACAAGAGACCTTAAATCTCACTAGTCACCCTCAAGCTCACCTAATTTGTGCCTCTGGACTTCAACGGTTAGGTCTCACCATCTCGGGCTCTCTCTCTTGGACCACTCCATTTTTTTGTAAAAGGCTAGAACAGCACCTCCTCCCTTACCAAATTCCCAGGGTTTAAGCCCATGGCCTTGTTGCACTCAGTCTTATTGGGCCTTCATATCTCTGCTAAACCTCTTCAGTTGAGGAAAAAGGCAAACATATTGGAAGTGCTGGTATAGAAGGTTGCATCATCTGAATAGATCCGATTGGGATGAAGACACTGGGAGAATGGAATGGAGGAAGGCCCCAAACATTCTTTCCAAATGAAACGGTGATTTACTTACACTTCTTTCGATTTACTATAGCATATTCACAGGTCACAATGTGGTCTCCTCTACATTAGAAAGAACAAAGGTAGACTGGATGAACAATTTGCAGAACACCTCCTTTCAGTCCACAAGATTGACCACAAGCTCCTTGTAACTTGTCATTTCAGTTCTCCACCTTGCTTCCGCTCAGACCTTTCTGCCCTTGGCCTAGTCCAGTGTTCCAATGAGGCTCAAAGCAAACTCAATGAACAGAACCTCATCAGCACCCTACAGTCTCCTAGACTCAACAATGAGTTCAACAATTTTAGGTCACAACTTCTGCTTCAATTTTGTTTCTTTTCTTTTGTAGGTTCAGTTTTTTCTTGTTTTTTATACCTTGACTTTGCATTTGGACAGCAGCTATCCAACCTTCACACTTTGTCTGCCAACCTTTGTTTTCTTATTAGGCCCATTACCACTCCCTTTGACTTTTGCACCATGAAACCTTGTGTTATTTAGTCTCTCCTATCAGTACATGGCCTGCAAGATGGTCTTCACCCATCTTTCCCCACTATGGAAGCTTTCACATCTTTGCCACATGTCCAAGCTTCCATCCCCCTCAGCAATTCGGCTCTTATCATTTATAGCTCCTCTAGACCCATCTTTCGCTTTTTAATTGCCCCATTACCATCCACTTAGACCTCATCCCCTCATCCCTTTTAAAACATAATCTCTCCTGTGCTCCACCTGATCACAGACCTTCCCTTTTATTCTTTCCTCCCCACCCTTCCCTTTTCCAGCTCCGGTATTTGCTTAAAAGCTATTAAACCTGCTACTGCTCTCCAGTTCTGTTGAAAGGTCCAAAATGCTAACGGTTTCTCTCTCCACAGATGTTGAGTGTTTTCTGTTTTGATTTCAGGTTTCTAAAATCTGCAGCATTTAGCTTTAGACATGAATATATTAAACACAGCCCCCTTGAAATCTACCTCCACACATGTAGCTAACTTTACGTGGATCACTGGCAGCAGTAGGAAGGAATAACTGAACTTGTTAATATAGTTCCTATAGTTGGTTGCAATAATGTGACCAGAAGCCGATGATTTGCTTAAATGACCCTTCCTGTCCCTGAAGGGAATAGTCACCTCCATGTAAATAATCTTCCACATCTATGCAGTGACTATTCTATTCAAGGACAATGAAAATGAGCGAGCATTGCTTTTAAAACATATAGATTACTAGAAAATACACAAACTCAGCTGAAATTTATGATCAGGCATTGTTTCAATGTTTTGCTGGCTTTGTAAATTCATCAGCAATGTTTAACCAGAGACAATCATTGCAGGACTGCCTGCCAGATTGATATTTGCACATCATACAGCACCAGGCTTCACAGTGTGTGCAAAATATTTGTAATGGTAACCACACACCCAACATTATTACTATTCATTGATGCTTCACAATATTATTCATAAAAATTTCAAACCCCTATTTTTAAAAACTACATTTTCCTAAGCTTCGTTCCCTGTGCAGGTTAGTGTGCCTGATCCACAGTACTCCTGATCTTTGCAACAATTAATTGTAATGGAGAATGTGACCAATTTTCTGGCCTTCCCTTCCATGAAGTAAGGTTCGAGGATGGGAATCCAGCTTTCCACATTCATCCTTTTGCATTCTGGCTGGGAGCAAAATGCTGTTCTGCAACTCAGAGCTTGCGTGCATTCCGCAATGCTAAACACTCACTTGGGATTCCTCAGCATCCTCCTCTGGGGTCACTGCCAGGGCATGTTTTGGTGGTATTTTTATTTCATACGTCATAATGCTCCATCTGTGCAAAAACAAAAGCAGTCCTTACTTAATTACCATCTGCTGACCAATATAACACAGGAGGCACAAGAATATACAAACCATCAACTGGTTGAACATTCAGTACCGCGATCTTTACTTGCCAAGGGAACACTGTAAAAAAATTACACTCAACTTAAGCAGCTTCAACTACTGTACAACATATTATGTTAACTATTGCAAAGCAAGACAGTAAGTTTGTCGCAGTGATCTCCCATGACAGTGCTCTGACTGAATCTGATGATTGGCTGTTCTATGGTGTGCTATGTCATAAGAACTTATAGGACAGAAACAGGTTATTTGGCCCATCAATCCATGTCCCTCCTCATCACATACCCATCTTTTCCCCATTATCCTTTCGTCCACCTACCCAACCCCACCATGAATGTCGAGATAGTGCGAATTCCTCAGCTTCACAACTCTTGTGCAGGAAGACATTTCTCCAGTCCCTGTTGTCAATCTCTTACATTTACTCTTCTACCTATGGTTCCTAAAGCGCAATTCCTCAGCTACTTAAAACTATGACTGATGTCTACCCTGCCCCATCCTTTCATTAACACCTTTAGGACATTACCATCATTTAAGCTGCTCTAACAAGAACTTCTCAAGTCTTGCTTTGCTTTCATGCATCATCATGCCAAGCATCATCCCAGTGAATCTACACTGTACCCTCTCTAAAGCCTCAATATCCTTCCTATCATGTGGAGCCCAACGTAGCACACAGTATTCAAATGAAGGAGATAGAAGTTCATCATTGGTTATTGCCTTTAATATTTCATGTCTTGTAATAAACCTAGAATTCTATTTGATGACCTCATGAATAGAAGCGGCTGCGTTTAGCGTAACAATACATTATTCTGCAGCAACTATGGAGCTGTATTTAATCAGGCCTGTTCCCTTTTAATTTTCATGAACACAGCCTGAGGGCATTCAGAGTTCAAGTGCCATCTGTTGAGAGAAACTTGCAGATTGAAAGATGTTTTACATTTCTAAAGATGTGTTAAAACACAACATGGATTTGTACTTTTTAATAGTTGTGATACTAAAGTACAACAGGCAGAGTGAAATGCAAGTATTTTATATTGTCTTAATCATCAGATCAGGATCGGAACCTCTATTTTTGACCCTAGTCAGGCAAAAAGTACTCACTTACCTCCTTCCAATTTTTCTGGCCCATCTCCCAATGGAGGATCTGGTAGCAGTCAGCACAGGAGACCTCGGAGACATCAGTGAAGAGAATCCGTGCAGAAACCACATGCCCTTTTCATAACACTAACTGCCATATTCTGGCAAGTAAAGAGTTTAAATGTCCCAAAGCTTTTCAGTGTATTAGTGAATGAATGAATGAATGAATGGGTGACTGTGTAGGTGTCCAAAGGGGTAGGTGGGTGAAGTGGGTAAGATGGTAGGGTGGGCAAGACAGGGAGTTAAGAGTGGGCGAGGTTGGGGTAAGGGGGTAGGGTGGTTGAGGATGTGGTAAGCGGGTAGGGTGGGCAAGGATGTGATGAGCAGGTAAGGTGGGCGAGGATGTGGTGAACGGGTAGGGTGGGCAAGGATGTGGTGAGCGGGTAGGGTGGGCAAGGATGCGGTGAGCGGATAGGGTGGGCGAGCATGTGGTGAGCGGGTAGGGTGGGCGAGCATGTAGTGAGCGGGTAGGGTGGGCGAGGATGTGGTGAGCAGGTAGGGTGGGTGAGGATGTGGTGAACAGGTAGGGTGAGCAGGTAGGGTGGGTGAGGATGTGGTGAGCAGGTAGGGTGGGTGAGGATGTGGTGAGCGGGTAGGGTGGGCGAGCATGTGGTGAGCAGGTAGGGTGGGCGAGGATGTGGTGAACAGATAGGGTGAGCAGGTAGGGTGGGTGAGGATGTGGTGAGCAGGTAGGGTGGGTGAGGATGTGGTGAGTGGGTAGGGTGGGCGAGGATGTGGGTAAGTGGGTAGGGTGGGTGAGGATGTGGTGAGCGGGTAGGGTGGGTGAGGATGTGGTGAGCAGGTAGGGTGGGTGAGGATGTGGTGAGCAGGTAGGGTGGGTGAGGATGTGGTGAGCGGGTAGGGTGGGCGAGGATGTGGGTGAGTGGGTAGGGTGGGCGAGGATGTGGGTAAGTGGGTAGGGTGGGTGAGGATGTGGTGAGTGGGTAGGGTGGGCGAGGATGTGGGTAAGTGGGTAGGGTGGGCGGGGATGTGGGTAAGTGGGTAGGGTGGGCGGGGATGTGGGTAAGTGGGTAGGGTGGGCGAGGATGTGGGTAAGTGGGTAGGGTGGGCGGGGATGTGGGTAAGTGGGTAGGGTGGGCGAGCATGTGGTGAGCGGGTAGGGTGGGCAAGCATGTGGTGAGCGGGTAGGGTGGGCGGGGATGTGGGTAAGTGGGTAGGGTGGGCAAGGATGTGGTGAGTGGGTAGGGTGGGTGAGGATGTGGGTAAGTGGGTAGGGTGGGCGAGGATGTGGGTAAGTGGGTAGGGTGGGCAAGGATGGGGTAAGTGGGTAGGGTGGGCGAGGATGTGGGTAAGTGGGTAGGGTGGGCGAAGATGTGGTGAGTGGGTAGGGTGGGCAAGGATGTGGGTAAGTGGGTAGGGTGGGCGAGGATGTGGTGAGTGGGTAGGGTAGGTGAGGATGTGGGTAAGTGGGTAGGGTGGGCGAGGATGTGGGTAAGTGGGTAGGGTGGGCGAGGATGTGGGTAAGTGGGTAGGGTGGGCGAGGATGTGGGTAAGTGGGTAGGGTGGGTGAGGATGTGGGTAAGTGGGTAGGGTGGGCGAGGATGTGGTGAGTGGGTAGGGTGGGTGAGGATGTGGGTAAGTGGGTAGGGTGGGTGAGGATGTGGTAAGTGGGTAGGGTGGGCGAGGATGTGGGTAAGTGGGTAGGGTGAGCAAGGATGTGGTGAGCAGGTAGGGTGGGCAAGGATGTGGTGAGTGGGTAGGGTGGGCGAGGATGTGCATAAGGGGGTAGGGTGGGTGAGGATGTGGTGAGCAGGTAGGGTGGGTGAGGATGTGGTGAGCAGGTAGGGTGGGCGAGGATGTGCGTAAGGGGGTAGGGTGGGCAAGGATAGTGGGTGAGTCGGTAGGGTGGGTGAGGATGTGCGTAAGGGGGTAGGGTGGGCAAGGATAGTGGGTAAAGGGCTAGGCTGGGTGGTGAGGTCGAGTCAGGTCAGGTCAGGGGCTTGGGTCATTAGGTGAGGGTTAGTCATGTTAAATCGATGAGTCGGGGAGATGGGGGGGTGAGAAATTGGGTGGCTGGGTACTAGTCAGGTCAGGTTGGTGGGGGGAGGTGGGTATTTGGAGTGGCTTCAGTTCTGGAGTTACCCAGGAGTCAGACTAAGATTTTTCTGTCTAACATTTCCTGGGCAACTATTCAGGTCAATTGGAACCATCTGAAATCTCTAACTCTAACTCAGAGCTCGAGGGTCCCAAGGAGCAGGGAAATTGCCTAATGAAAGATCACACTTCCTGGGCATTTCCCACAGAGTCAGAACTGTCAGAACTTCTGAGGATCCCACAGCACATCTTCTGGGCTAAGTTAGGTCTCCAAACCAGAAGATCCAGGATGATATATACATATATCTCTGTGATAATCTGATGTGTAATATATCTTTAAGAAGAATGTTATTATGGAAGATCACATGATCTTACTATCCAATAGCAGAGTAGCACGGGCTACCTCTGTAGTTAGTAGTCCGTATTCAGTAGTTAGTAGTTGAGGATAGAGTAGAGATAGAGTTTGAAGTGTTGGCACATGTTTAGTTGCTGCTGAATGCCTTTGTAAATAAACTAAGAGTTTCCACCTATGAAGTGTCTGCTACTCAACTCTATCTTTAGTGCCCAATCAGCCACCAATTAAAACAAACATGTGAACAGGATCCACAAATTGGCGTCTAGGATTAAACAAGTTAAATGGAAGAAATCAAGAGAAACAAAATCAGCGCTGTACCTCGCACAGCAATTGTAAGCAGAAGTTCTGTTCAAATCATTGAAGTAATCCCCTCATAGCGTGCCGCAATTCAGAAGAATTGATCCTTTCAATCAAGCAACGGACGATTGGTCCCACTAC
Source organism: Carcharodon carcharias (assembly GCF_017639515.1). Lineage (NCBI taxonomy): Eukaryota > Metazoa > Chordata > Chondrichthyes > Lamniformes > Lamnidae > Carcharodon > Carcharodon carcharias. The sequence goes on from NC_054484.1 coordinate 81,335,309, forward strand.
ATTGAGTGTCTCTCATTCTTTCTCCAAGCAAATGAGATTATGGGGGAAGAAAAGAGGCTGGTGATCCTCTTAAGTACACGTGGGAATAAGACTAATGGCTTGATTCGAGATTTGATGGCACCCAGTGCCCCAGACTCAAGAAATTTTGATGAGTTAGTGGACCTGGTGAAGGGCCATTACCAACCAAAGCCCTCAGCAATGATGCAAAGATTCAAGTTTAATTCAAGGATTAGAGCCCCAAGGGAGACAGTTACAAGCGATGTGGCGAGCTTGGAGCAATAAATGGAGCATTGTGAGTTTGGAATATTCTTAAACGATTTGCTTAGAGATCATTCAGTGTGCGATGTGAACGAGGATATGATTCAGAAGCGATTGTTATCCAAAACAATTTTGGATTTTAAGGCACCAGAAAATGCACTGGCCATGGAAAGTGCAGTTAGAGATTCGAAAGCCATACAGGGTGCGCAAAATGGCGCCGTACTCCACAGCAGGCGGGAATCCCCAGCCAAAAACGATGCAAAAATGCAAGACTCTACCGAGAGGCGGGAAACAGCCCCCACTAACAGGAAAATGAGAGAAAACAACCCAGCAGCGAAAACCAGGAGTATTATCAAGAGGTGGAAACAACCTTTTAACGATTGGCACTTTAAAAAAAAAGCATGTTTTTATTGTCATAAAAACAGACACATGGTGAGACAGTGGAAGGAAAGAGTCAAACAGACTTTTAAACAAAAGGAAAAAACCAGTGGGATCTACAATGTAGAAGAGCCTGAGCAACATATGCAGATACTTACTCATTGTATAATTCAACAGTTGGAAAAAACAGAGCCATCTATGTAACAGTGAAAGTGAATGGCAGAACTGTTAGAATGGAAGTGGACACAGGAGCTTCCACCGTAGTAACTGGGGAACATACCTTCAAATACCTGATTAATGGGGAACATCAAATAAATTTGGAAGAAACAACTGCCCAATTAAAAACATATGTGGGTGAAAACATCCAAGTCAACGGCAAAAGTAGAGTAACTTCATTATGGGAGCCAATCAGTAAAGCTACCCTTGATGGTAGCAGCAGGCGAGGGGCCAAGCCTCCTAGGGTGAAACTGGCCCTAAAGGAGATTAAGTTAGGAAGTGCTGAAATCAAATTAAGAACAAGTAGGTTACCAGAGCTACTACAAAAGTACGCCACAGTCTTCAGGGACGTACTTGGGAGGATCCAGGAGCAGCAGGCAAAAATTCATGTGGAACCAGAGGCAATCCCCCCCGATTCATGAAGGCCAGACCAGTAACTCATGCATTGAGAGAAAAGATCAACACCAGATTGGCAGACTAGAGAAACTGGGTATTATACAACCTGTTCAGTTCTCAGAATGGGCAACACCCATTGTCCCCGTCCTTAAACCCAACCAGAGTGTCCGAATTTGTGGAGACTACAAATTGACGGTTAATAAAGTAGCTAAGCTAGACAGACACCACATACCAAAAATCGAAGACCTGTATGGCAAACTGGCAGGTGGAACTACCTACACAAAGCTTGATGAGTCATACTTATCAAAAATTAGAATTGGGCAATGCCTCCTGTGAATTTGTCACAATTAATATCTACAAAGGGTTGTATCAATACACTTGATTGCCTCCTCAGCTTGTGCCATCTTCCGGAGAACATTGGAAAGTTTACTGCAGGGACAGCCCCAGGTTGTAATCTATTTAGATGATGTTTTGGTGACAGGATTCACTGAAAAAGAGCACACGACAAACTTAAAAGTCTTAAAATGTTTTTTGCAGGCTGGAGTGCGTTTAAAAAAAGAAAAGTGCACATTCCAAGCGAGGGAGGTACTCTATCTGGGTCACTGGGTAGGTTCACAGGGCCTCCACCCAGTTCAGGAGAAAGTGAGAGCCATAAGAGAGGCACCTGTGCCAAAGAACACCTCAGAACTCAAATCATTCCTAAGAATGATCAACTGTTATGGGCGGTTCTTACCCAATTTGTCTGCAGAGCTGGCCTCCCTGCATTCTCTACTCAAAAAGAACCATCGTTGGTCTTGGGAGGCTCCCCAGAAAGAAGCTTTCAAGAATGTCAAACAATTGTTGTACTCGTTCAACATTACAACCAGAGAAAAGAATTAATGTTAACTTGGGACGCATACCCTACGGAGTGGGAGCAGTGCTATCTCATCGGATGGATGATGGCACAGAATGGCCTATTGGTTACATATCAAGGATGCTCACCAGAAAGGGGATGCTCGCAGATAGAAAAGGGGGGCCTGTCAATCATCTTTGGTGTTACGAAATTTCACCAGTACCTACACGGCTGCCATTTTACAATCATTTCAGCGAAGACAGGGCTGCACCACCCATAGCCTCAGCAAGAACACAGAGGTGGACTTTAATCCTGGCAGCATATGAGTACACTTTTGTACATAGGTCTGGTAACACTGATGCACTTAGTCGTTTGCCTTTACAAGAAAATGAGGACATCCCAGTTCCACAGGAACTTGTTTTATTGCTAAATTTTTTAGGTTCCTCACCGGTTTGCGCTTGACAGATCAGAGAGTGGACAAGTAGGGACCCAGTCCTATCTCAAGTACGAGAACAAATACTTCATGGTTGGCCACAAGAGCCTGTACCTGACTAAATTAAACCACACTTCAACAGAAGGCATGAAATAACTGGCCAGGATGGCATCTTATTGTGAGGAGCACAAGTGATAGTTCCTCCAAAAGGAAGAGCGCCATTGTTAATTGAACTGCACAGTGCACAACCAGACATATCAGCAACAGCTAAAGTTACCTTCAACAGCTCCGTTACACCCTTGGGCGCGGCCAGGAAGACCCTGGGTGCGGTTACACATTGTTCCCATGAAAGGTCCCATATAGTCAATGTTTCTGCTCATTGTTGATGCCCACTCAAAATGGATGGGCTTACAAGGTGAAATCACCAACGTCTTCTGCTACAATTGAGAAGCTATGTCAAAGTTTTGCCATTAACAGGCTACCAGAAATGGTCGTTTTTGATAACAACGCAGCATTTACGAGTGCTGAGTTTTAGCAGTTTATCAGCTTCAATGGTATCACTCATGTAAAACTTCACCGTACCACCCTTCCTCAAATGGACTGGCCGAAAGGGTGGTTCAAACATTCAAGGCAGGTATGAAGAAGTTGACTGGAGATTCCTTAACAACCAAACTAACGTGCTTTCTTTTCCATTATAGGACCACTCCTCACACAACAACAGGTGTCACACCTGCAGAATTATTGATGAAACACTGTCTCAGAACAAGATTGAGCTTAATAATGCCAAATTTAGGAGGGAAGATGGAAAGGAGTCAGAAATCTAGACACAACTGGCATAGTCGCGAGAGGAAATTTACCATGGGAGAGACAGTATACGTGAAAAACTTTGGAGGACCAAAGTGGTTACCAGGTAAAATAAGTGTGGTGACTGGACCTCTATCTTGCCATGTGGAGGTGGAAAACGAATCATACGGAGGCATGTGGATACCCTAAGGAAGAGAGAAACTATGCACCAAGAATTGATTCCACCTGTGTTCGCAACCAGGTCAGAGTTTCCTGTTGAGAGAACTCAACCCAGTTCCAACACATCTGTTGTCCCTTCAAGAGTGGAGGGTACAGATCTGCAGGTGCCCACCAAAGCACCTGATATTCAGGCAATTCCAGAAAAGGAGGTTCCTGACAAGACATCTGAAGTTGTAGAGCTGAGATGATTCACATGCATAAGGAAACCCCCAGAAAGACTGAACTTGTAAATTACTTAAAATGTATTTCTGAATAAAGGTGAGGGGATGTGGTAATCTGATGTGTAATATATCTTTAAGAAGAATGCTATTATGGAAGATCACATGATCTTGCTATCCAATAGCAGAGTAGCGCGGGCTACCTCTGTATTAGTAGTTTGTAGTCAGTAGTTGAGAAGAGATTAGAGATAGAGTTTGAAGTGTAAGTACATGTTTAGATGCTGCTGAGTATATTCAATAAACTATTCAACAAAGCAGGGGGCAGGGCCCGCTCACTGACGCATAAAATGATGTGGGATCACTTCAGGCGGAACCCCCAACGTCATCCCACCCCATTTAAATTTCCAGGAAGATGGGGGCACAGCAAAATCAGCCACTTGAGGCCATTGACAGGATCATTTAAACAATTAAAAAGGACCTGCCCGTCCAATTGTAAGGTTGGCAGGCAGGCCAGGAGCCCCGACAGCTGGATGAGGTTTCATGTAGGGTTTTAAACATTTTAATAAAGTTATTTTGTAAATTACGAACATGTCCCATCTCATGTGACATCGTCACATGAGGGGGACATGTTAAGGATTTTTTTTTCTATTTTTAATATTTTTCAAAGTGGAAGCGATCTCCCTGAGGCTGCACTTACCCTCAGGGTGATGTGCGCTCTTTCGTGCGCATGCGCAAAAGAGGGCACTCTCACTTTTGCGGAATCCACCCGCCCGCACAGGAAGCACATAGTGCTTCCCACCCGACGTCACGCTGGGCGGGCCTTAATTGGCCTGCCTATGTAAAATGGCGGCGCAGCCCACTTCACTGGTGGGGATTCAACAGGAAGAAAATTCTGCCCTATCAGTTCCTAGCTATGTAGTGTCTGCTACTTAACTCTATCATTAGTACCAAATCGGCCACCACTTAAACCAAGAGTGCAAACAGGATCCAACAAACTAGTGACTAAGATCCATCTTTTATATACTTTGACACAGTTTCACTGATGGAGATATTCCAACACTACCTTGAATATGGAACAATTGAAGAATTAAAGCCAAAGTAGTATTTTGGGAGCATTGTAATGTAGAGAACAGGGCAGCCAATTTGTGCACAGCAAGCTCCCATGAACAGCAATAAGATCATCTGTTTCAGCAATGTTGGTTCAAAAGTAAATATTTGCCAGGATTCCCTTGCTTAAAAAATATTTCAAGTCCCAAAAATTGTCATTTTGTATCTTTACATTTTGATTGCCTGATCAGACACTTGCACCGAGTACAATGTCAGGAAATTACAAGCCTGGGAGCTTCTGATTTTCCATCTACTAATTTAGTAGACACTTGCTCTCAAGCCAGCAGCATTGAAGCTGTTGAGCAATGCATGAAGAGTTTATCAAAACGCGGCAACTTCTCTGTATGACCAGGCCTGCACACACCAGCAGAGCTGATTCATAACAATACAAAGAGAAACCTGCCAATTCTGCAGTGAGATGTCACTGGCACTCATGGTTCCTCCCCTATGCCATGCTGCATCCATTCTCTCTCTCAGGAACAACTTGCCAAGAACAACCTCGGAGCACCATCCCTTAAGTTCCTCCCTCGAGGTGGACTGAAAGGCTAAGGTTCTTTTCTTTAGAAAAGTTAAGGCTGAAAGGTGACCAAATAGGTGGCTTGATAGAGTCGATGGAGATAAGACGGTTCCACTTCTGGTAGGTCCAAAACAAGAGGTCATAAATATAAGATAGTCACTATTAATTCCAATAAGGAATACAATAACAACTTGTATTTAATAGCACCTTCCACAATGAATCATAAATTGCTGGACGTTCATAAAATAGCAGTGCATCACAAAAAAATGAGATAAGCACAGGATAGGTGAACAGGACTTAATACGAGTTAAGACACAGGCAGCAGAGTTTTAGACAACCTGAAGTTTCAAAGGTAGACGGGAGATCAACCAGGAACAGTCAAGTCCAGAGGTGACAAAGAAATGAATAAGGGTTTTAACAGCAGAAGAGCGGATGTAAGGGCAGTGTCAGGTGGAATTAAAGAGATGGAATTCAGCAGCTTTAGTGATGAGGCAGTCGAATATGTGGTCAGAAGCTCAAATATGACACCAAGGTTGCAGACAGACTGGTTCAGCCTCAGGTAGTTGCCAGAGAGATCCCAGAGAGTCGGTGGCTAAGGAGTGGAGTTTGTGGAGGGGTCCAAAGACCCTTCCCAGTATTTGGTTGGAGGAAATTTCTACACATCCAGTACTGGATGTCAGATAAGCATTCTGATAATTTAGAGACAGCGAAGAGGTCAACGAGAGATGGTGGTGAGGTAGAGCTGGGTGTCGTCAGCGTCCCTGGAAATTGATGCTGTGTTTCTAGATGATGTCGCTAAGCATGTATATGAGGAGGCCAAGAATAGAATCTTCGGGGACACCAGAGGTAATGGTGAGAGAGTGGGAAGAGAAGCCATTGCAGGTGATTTCCTGGTTATGGTTAGACAGCCAAGGCGAGAAGGTTAGAGAACCAGACACGTGCAATCCCACCCAGCTGGACAACAGTGGAGAGGTGCATGAGGAGGATGGTGTGGTCAACTGTGTCAAAGGCTGCAGGCAGGTCGAAAAGACTGAGGAGGGAAAGTTTACCTTTGGTACAGTCACATAGGATGACAAATGTGACTTTGATAACAGCAATTACTTCAAGGGTAATTTCTTCACCCAGAGTGTGGTTTGAATATGAAACTCACTAACTCATGGAGTGGTTGAAGCCAATAGCATGAATGGATGTAAGGGGAATAAGTAAATAGATAAAGCAATAGAAGGTTGTGCTGATGGAGTTGCGTGAAGTAGAAATGGGGGGAGGCTTGTGTGGAGCATAAACACTAGCAATGGATTAACATGCCCATTTCTCTGTTGTAAGTTCTATGTATTTCTACGTAATTGGTAGCTAGCCTTCCATTCAAACCTATTTAGATGGAATCCATCTCTTATATATCACCCAGGTTTATCTTAGGTTATTATTTACCAATTCGCCCAATGATGCACCCCGGTCCCCACAGTGCCCAATTGCAGAAGGCCTCGAGCGTACCGGTGGACACCACGTGCTCCCTCACCAGGGTCACCTGGCCACAGACGAAGTTGTGGTAGAGGTGCAGACAGTTGGGTTGGATGACCCCTCGACCGCTCACTGCCTGGATCTATTAATGGCCAATCTGGGCAGGCGGAGGAGCAGGAGCAGACTTACGAAGAGGTCCTCCTCCCTCCTCGCCCCACCTTCCACGCCGGATGCCCAAAGATTAGGAGCATGGGACAACAGCCCCTGATATGTGCTCAAGATACTGAATCAATCAATGCCCTCCACCTGTACACGCTGAACCTTGATAATACAAGTAACATACCATTAATACTGACAACATTTCAGCATTTTGGCAATTGTACTGAAGATTGGGCTCCTGAACTAGCTGCGCCCCTAGCCAAGCTGTTCCAGTATAGTAGCAACACGAGCATCTACCCAACAATGTAGAAATTTGCCCAGGGATGTCCTGTACACAGAAATTCAACCCAGTCAATTACTGCACCATCAGTCTACTCTTGATCATCAGCCGACAGTGCTATCAAGTGGCACTTACTCAGCAATAACCTGCTCACTGATGATCAGTTTGGATTCTGCCAGGGCCTCTCAGCTCCTGACCTCATTACAGCCTTAGCTCAAACGTGGACAAAAGAACTGAACTCCCAAGGTGAGGTGAGAGTGGCTGCTCTTGACATCAAGGCAGCATTCGACGGAGTGTGGCATCAAGGAGCCCTGGCAAAATTGAAGTAAATGGGTAACTGGCTGGAGTCATACCTAGTACAAAAGAGGGTGGTTGGGGATGTCAGTCAATCATCTCAGTCCCTGCAAGAGTTCCTCAGGATAGTGTCCTAGGTTCAACTATCTTCAGCTGATTCAATGCCATTCCCTCCATCATAAGGTCAGAAGTGGGTATGTTCGCTGATGATTGCACAATGTTCAGCAACCCCTCAGATACCTAAACAGTCCATGTCCATATGGAGCAAGACCTGGAAAACATTTAGGCTTGGGTGGATGGTGGCAATTTACAAGTGTCAGGCAATGACCCTCTCCAACATGGAAGAAAATAACCATTTTCCCTTGACATTGCCATTGTTGAATTCCCCACTATTAACCTCTTTAGTGCTGCCATTGACCAGAAACTGAACTGGGCCAGTCATATAAATACCACAAGGACTTCAGCAGTTCAAGAAGGCAGCTCACCACCGCTTCTCAAGGGCAATTAGGTTTGGGAAACAGATGTTGACCTATTCAGCGACACTCACGTCCCATGAAAGATCAAAAAAAAAATTGATGACCAACTTACCCAAGTACTCCCCCACAGATGCTTGGTTCACTTAGCCTACTTCATTTTCCAGCATGAAATTCAGCAATGCCTCCTTCCTAGTTGGACCAAGGACATACTGATCGAGGACATTCTCCTGAACACATTTCAGAAATTCCTCACCCCCCCTTATCCTTTACTTTAACATTATCTCAATCGATGTTTGGGTAATTAAAGTCCCTCAGTGTCACCACTCAATAGCTCTTGCATATTTCTGTGATTTCCCTGCAGATTTGTTCCTCTATCACTATTCGGAGACCTATAGAATATCCCCAATAGCATGATCAGACCCTTTTTGCTTTACAACTCCAACCAAATGGATTCTGTCCTTGGCCCCTCAAGGACATCCGCTTTCCGAACCCTACAATGTCTTCCATAATCAGTACTGCCACCCCATCTCCCTTTTTTCTTTCCCTATCTTTTCTGAACACTTTATACACTTGTATATTAAGCACCTGGTCCTCACCAGTTTCAGCCACAATTCCATTATTGCCACAACATCATATTCCCACATGGCTATTTGTGCTTGTAGCTCACCAAACTTACTTATCACACTTTGTGCATTTGCACACATACATTCTAAACCTGTCTTTGTGTTCCTGATCGTCCACTCCTATCTATATGGAACTACTTCCTTCTCCAGTACTGTCCAACACTCTCACTTTATGCACCTTACTCCCCTTTTCTAATCCTATATGCTGGTGCCCATTCCCATGACAATTTAGTTTAAACCTTCTCCAACCACACTACTGAACTTCCCTGAGGGCATTGTTCCCAGTCCTGTTGAGGTGCAACTCATTCTTTTTGAATAGGTGACCCCTGTCCCAGAACTGGTCCCAATGCCCCAAGAATATGTAATTCTCCCTCCTCCACCATATTTCAAGCCAAGCATTGACCCTCACTATCTTGCTGCTCTCATTAGTTCATTGCACAGGGGATAATCCAGAGATTACTATTTTAGAATTCCTACTGTTTAGCTTCCTACCTAGCTCTTGAAAATCTGACCTCAGAACTGCAACGCCTGCATTCCCTATGCCGTTGGTGCCAATGTGTACCACAACTTCTGGCCCACTCCCATCCTCCTGCAGGATATTCTGCACCCTCTCTGTGTTATCACTGACTCTGGCACCAGAGGGGCAACATGCCTTACAGGGCACATGATGACGGTTGCAGAATTGTCTGTCTCTTCTCCCTAACCATGGATTCTCCTATAACTGCAGTTCTACTCTTTGCTATTCTCTCCTGTGCTGTCCCTTACCTATTCGCTCCATGGTCTGGAATGCAAGGCTCTCAGCAGTTTCTGGTTTCAGAGTTGGTCACACACCAAAGACTCCTGCACTTCCTGTTTCTTCCTACTTCAGAAAAAAATCAGTGGGAAGATTTCCCCTCGGCACTCAGAGAAACCATAAACTCAGTCTTTATAAAGATGTTTACAATTTCACTGCAGTCCACACAAACCAAAGCTATCTGGCCCTTCCTTAAATGAAATGAGGCTTCTGTTTTCAAAACCCTGGCCAGAAGTTGATTGTATGTATGTATATCAGTAAGTGTGTGACCTTTCATGTGATACTCAAACATTAACTCTGTTAGTCTCTCCACAGATGCTGTCAGGCCTGCTGAGTATTTCCAGCATTTTTTGTTGTTTAAGGAGATTCAACCAAGTGACTATGCCCATCATTGCAATGAGTCAACTTACACAAATACAATGAAATCTGGCCTTTGCCATGAATGTACTTCTGCAAACTGATAAAAACTTCTTCTGATGAAAAGAATGGGAACATTTTCCATCCAATTCATTGGAAAATTGATTTAGATAACACTTAGTATAAAATAGCTGCTGGAAATCAATTCTACAGCGATGCTCATCAGATCTAGACATCAAACAGAGCTCTCAGGGGTTTTACAGTGAAACCATGTTTCATGTTAAAATGAGTTAGCAAACTTACCATTAATTTGTCAAAAGCTAAATGGATTTTAATTACAAATCAGGCAATGCACTTTTACTTTAAGTAACACAAAAGAAATGGTGGGGAATGCAGGTTTAAAACACTCATCTTTCCAAGTTTGATTTATTTATTTAAAATTTGGTAAAGGATTGCCATATTTAGTATGGTAACTAGAAATAGCCCTGACACAATTGCTACCATCATTGTTGACCATCAGATTTAAAATGAAAGCTCCCTGCTCTGAACTCGTCTTTGGTCTTTGTCAAGCCTTGGAGCTCCACAGGCAAGACAGAATGCATTGCCATAAATGTGCTGGACAGTAAGATACAGGTCCTCATTCAAGGTTGTTCAGCATATCTTTTAGTAATCAATGAAAAAGCAGCATATCAAAGAATTGGAAGCTCAATGGCTGGAGTTGATAATTGGCACAGAAAAACAAAAAGAAGGAAAGGCAGAAATAAATCCAGCTACCACTCACAAAGATACTGTATACACTTGTGAAAAATCAGAATTTTTCATGTGCCTCATGTAAACTTCAACCCTAACTTTTTAGGGTGAAACCACATTGTGATTACTTATTAGATAGTGGTAATTACTGCGGTTCATTAATTTAAAAAGGTACACTCAGGGACCTTTAGGTTTTCCCTCTGCCAAGTCTAGTGGTAATTACTACCCAGTAACAATACCACTATGCTATGGTCTCTCCCAGCCAATCTACAAGATTAATCTGTACCACATGATCTATCACGATGCCTTCGCAAAAGAGTAACAAGTATGTAACTCAATTTAATCTGTAAGTTGTAGCATTCACCAAGAAGACTAATATTTGAGCAGTTTCTGGAGAGTTTAATGTTTCCAAAAAAACAATTAGAGACTGAAGAAAGATATCTAATAAACTAGAAAAGATGCTGGGAAATAAATGGGCCGGAGAGGAAGACCAAGCAAATGACCTCACCTGGAGAAAGACGTGGCAGAATGAGCATCAGCAAAATGGTCATTCCATTATCACCCATAAAGCCACTGAATTCACTGCCCTTAGAGAAGATGGTTTTCCAGATTCAAGGCCAGTGCTGCTGGTGCACAAGGTTCATGTAAAAGCACTCTGTCAGTCACATTTAGTACTCTGTCAGTCAACAAAAATTTCACATCCACAGCCTAAAAACAATAAAATAATCAAATTCCACCGATTTGTCATCTGACATCGACAGAGGAACGTGTATTGATTGGCCCAGCACTGGAAATATGGATGAAATACCGATGAACTTCGACATGCCAGCAAACAAGACTGTTACAAAGATTGGTAAAAAAACCAACCACAATACGACGAGGTTCATAGTTGTTCCTTCTTGTATGGCGAATGACGCAAAACTAAAACCGATGTTGATATTTAAGCACAAATTCCTCCCCACAGAGAAATTTCAGAAAGGTGTCCATCTATGTTTACAAGAAAGGCTGGATGAAGGCGGCTGCAAGAAATAGATCCAAGAAGTGTGGAATTTGAGACCAGGAAGATTACACAAAGGAAAAAGGTTTGTTCATCTGAGACATGTTCAAATCCCACCTCATTGACGATGTAGTACATGATGCATGATTAACCAACACTGACATGGCAGTTATTCCCAGTGGCTTTATGAGTGTTGTTCAGCTCTTGGGTGTGTGTCTAAATAAACCTATCAAGGAGAGTATTCGAAAGGTGTAGAACAATCGGATGTTGGGAGGTGAATAAACATTCGCTAAGGACAGAAATGTGTGAGCACTCTCACTAACAACATTGTGTCAAAAGGTCAGAAACATGTGGAATGAACTTGATCCGAATAGTGGCAAAAAATCAAGGATGATTACTTATGGAATGATGATGCTGAAGTTACCAGTACTATCAAGACGATGATGATGAAGATCCAGGTGATGATGTTATATAACAAGCTATCGGGATGAAGTGTTGTCATTCAGGTCATGATCAAAGTGATTTCATAGAATTTCAACATGAAGTGCTGTAGTTAATTCATTATGGCATATGCTTTTATTGTACCTGTGAAATGTATACAGTTTGTAATGTTATAAAATAAACGTTTCTGAAAAGAGAAACAAGTTGCTGAAGGGGGGGGGGGGGGTGGGCACGGGTGGTGGTCACATGAGGGGAGATTTGGAATGTGAAAGGGAAAGGCAAGGAAGTAGTGCGGGTTAATAATAAAGGTAATGATAACCTGAGTGTGACAGGAAGGGGCAGAGCAGACAAACATAAGTGTGTGCCAGTAAACAAGGTCAAAGTAAGCAAACAGTAAAGAGATCGAATTGAAAGGTCCTTATCTGAATGCATAACAAAATAGATGAACTGATAGCACAAATAAAAATAATGGAGTATGATATAATAGCCATTACAGAGACATGGGCCAGAATTTTCAGTGCCCGCCGGTGTCGGGTGTGTTGGCCAATCGGTTTCACAACAGCGTGAAACCACTTCACCATTGTCTGCTCAGCCCACCGATGGCAGGCCGCGTTCCCTGCCATCGGACGTTGGGAACCTTAATGTAATACATCAGTATATCATTATAAGGCCTGCCCGCCGGATTCATCTCCGCTGAGGAGGCAATCTCCAGAGGAGATGAGGCCAGATGGAGATGTGAGGCTGTGTGTAAGAATGGGTGGTGATGTCCCTTGAGTTGGCAGTGAATGAGATGCCAGTGAATGTGTGATGGGCTTGAGTGTGTGAGTTGAGAGTGATGAGATGGTAGCCATACCCCAGTTGCACAGATGAGATCATTCATTCTCTACCTGTATTGGATGGCCAACCTCCTGTGCAGCATTGGCATTGATCACCGCTGCCATCACCCATCAAGTAGTGATAGTGTTGCTGCCCCTCCTGCAGCCAGACCAGGGGTAGGGGACATCACAGTGGGCCTCCATTGCATCCAAAGAGCACTTGAGGGCTGCAGTCTTCTTGCCTTTCAGAGCCATGTCTTCTTTGCTGCAGTTCTGGGCTAGAAGTACTGAGCATGGCAGTACTTTAAATGTGGTGCCTGGCATGATGAAGCAGCAGTGTGATGGGCGAATTGGAGCTTGCCCGCCATGGAAACAGCGTGTTTCCTGGGAATGCACAAATAATGTGGCAGGTTTGGGACGATACAGCATGAAAACCTGCCATCACAGCTGACGAGTAACCCACCTGCTACTGCAATTAGTGCAAATCTGGATCAATTCCACCCATGGCTGCAAGGCAATCAAGGCTGGGACCTGAATTTCCAAGGGTATTTGGCATTTTGAAAGGATAGGAAGAAAGGAAAAGAAGGTGGCGTAGCTTTGTTAATAAATAATGAGATCCGTGCAATAATGATAAATAATCTTGGTTTAGAAGATAAGATGTAGAATCAATTTGACTGAAGTTAAGAAATAGCCAAGGAAAGTAGTCATTGGTGGGAGTAGTTTATAGGGCCCTAACAGTAGCTATGCTCTACGACAGAGTACACACCACAAAATAATTGGGGCTTATAACAAGGAACTACAATAATTGTGGGTGACTTCAATCTTCACATCAATAGGACACATCATATTGGCAATGACAGCCTGTTGAATGAGTTCATGTAGTGTATTCGAGACAGTGTCTTAGAATGGTACATTCCAGAACCTACCGGAACTGGGTTTTGATGAAAGGTCATTGATCTGAAACATTAACTGCTTCTCTGCACAGATGCTGCCTGACCTGAGTATTTCCAGTATTTTTTGTTTTTATTATGGTAGGAAATGACAGGCCAGTTAGCCTAACATCTGTCATAGGGGAAATGCCGGAATCTATTATTAAGGAGGTAGTAGCAGGACAATTAGAAAATCATAATACAATCAGGAGGGATATATTTCTTTTGGAAGCAGTTCAGAGAAGGTTCACTCGGCTGTTCCTGATGAAGGTGTTTTCTTATGAGGGAAGGTTGAGCAGCTTGGACCTATAATCATGGAGTTTAGAAGAATGAGAGATGATCTTATTGAAACACCAGATTCTGAGGAGGCTTGATGGAGTGGATGCTGAGAGGATGTTTCCCCTTGTGGGGAAATCTAGGACTACAGGGCACAATTTCAAAATAACTGGTCTCTCATTTAAGATGGAGATGAGGAGAAATTTATTCTCTCAGAGGATCATTAGTGTTTGGAAATCTCTTCCCCAGCGAGCAATTGAGGATGATCATTGACTATATCCAAGGCTGAATTAGACAGATTTTTGATTGACAACAGAATCGAGGATTATGGTGGACAGGCAGGAAAGTGGTGTGAATGTCACAATCAAATCAGCCATGATCTCATTGACTGGCAGAGTAGGCTCAAGGTGCTGAATGGCAAACTCCTATTCATATTTCTTATGTTCTTACGACAAATGTAAAATACCAAATTTCAAAGGATCACAATTTATACTACATGAGAAAAGGATGCCGATTGGCTGGCAAGCCAACTCTAATTGGCTGAGGTGTTGCCATGAACAAAGCAATGGAGAGCTATAGGCTCCCCAAGCTCCCATATTCCTTTTGTTTGCAGCACCGTATGTCACTTCTAGCAAGTGTAAGTTACGAGCTTAACTGATGATCTTAAAAAGGTTGTTAGTGTAGCTATTAGTGCACTCAGGATTGTTCAGCAAGTGTTGCTCAATCGCTAAATAATATCTAACAGTAGATGTTTTGTTTTGGGTTTTGCAAGCATGGGCATTTTGAGTGTGGTCTGTACTCTGCCTATTATGAAAAACCAAAGGAACATTTTATCTGATTCAATCAGTACGGCTAACACAGCTGGCATCACACCAGCCCTGAAAATCTCACAATACATTGCTAATTGTATGGTAGGCAGAACAACTTTTTGGACTGATGACAGCCCCCTGTTAGTGGAAAATACCACTTGTGTGGTTACTGTCTAGGGGCAGTGTAAAATGGCTTGCTTAACCTGTTGTTTCTATTTCTGAGATACTTTACCTTCCCAGGGTAATTTTAAGTAGATTGGTCACTTTTCGGGCCCAAAAGTGGTGGCCATTGGCCCATATGAGAGTTTGTTATACACAGCAAGCGATGATCTGATCAGGATAGCCACTGTCCCACAGGATAGCTTTGATGTGTTCTATTTCTGCATCAAACTTGCAAGGTGAGCAAATGGCTAGCACCCTGTTTACAAGACTGTTAATAAGGCTAATCTTATAGCATGTGGAATCCCAATGTGTATATTGACTGAAGGTCAGTTTGCGGTGGACAGTAGTGGAGAAGCCATTGGCAGAATTTCCAACTAGCATGTCAAGGGCCTATTTCAACATTCAGTTAAATCATGGCTGGTATGTATGTTAACTTCATCTATCGACCTTCATCCCAGAATACTTAATATACTTACCTCACAAAAATCTTGTCAATAAAAGTTGTGAAATTTGCAATTGTCTCCCAGTCTCACCAATTCGATGGGGAGAGAGTTTAAGATTTCCACTCCCTTATGTGTGGCAAAGTGCTTCCTGATATCATCTCCAAGAAGAAAGCATGCAGGCAATTAGAACACAGTAGAGGTTTTAAAGGTAGGGGCATATTTGATAAGTTGAATATGGAATAGATTACTTCCTCTCATTTGAAAATTAATGATGAGGGATTATCAATTTAAAAGAGATTATCTGGTCATTACTTAATTGTTGTATACAGGACCTTGCTGTGTGCAAATTGGTTGCACATTTCCTGGACAGCACATCATTGAGCACACTTTATAAGTATTTTATTGATTGTGAAGTGCTTTGAGACATCCAGAGGTCATGAAACTATCCAGATGGAAGTCCTTTTTTCCTTTCTAATGGATTGCTAGAACTAACAGGAGGAAATTTCTGGATCTGGTTTTAAGGTGGATGGTTAGTACAACATACAGAAATTGCACCTAACAAGTTCGAATTGTATCTTAAATTAATCAATAAAAGACCCACTTCCTACTCATGAACTCTGTCATCTGTGCTCAAACTCCTCAGATACACTCTTGCCACAAAATGCAGAGTATTCAGTTGTAAAGTTTACCCTGATTTAGTCTACTTGGCAATCTGTGTGTTATGTGCTCATTGTAACAATCAGCATCTCTTATCTCTTGTGTCTTGATCAATGTCCTACTCAAATGTATAAATTTAATCCGTGACTGGTTATTCAGCTCTGGTTATGAGGAGTTCATTATGCTTGATTCTATAATTATTACTTCACTGCAAAAAAACGCTAAATTCAAACGCTATCCCATTTGCAAACTTTACACTAAGAGCACTGAAAACATAGGTAATAAAAATGAAGCAATTATTACAGATAGTAATCTAATTGAGAAGTTCAAACATGATAATAAACAACAGGCTCAAAGGCCAAGGTTAACTTAAAGGTACTTCCTGTTAAAAATGGGAAGTTTCAATATCCCCCCTGGATTTTGTGAGCAATAGTTATTATAAATTGATACACCTTGAAATCTTATCATTAAGCAGAACCACCAGTCAAACACTGTTCATTAGATAATAGCTAAGTGACTGCACCACTACACATCCTGTTAGATTCCCACAACTAATTCCCTTACCAGATCCTCAGCACCACAGCTCACATGGAGGTCCTATCATCACATTATCTCTTGCTTTCCACCAACACATCGTCTATTAGTCCTTATTGTCAATAACACATGCACTTACCTGTCCAACATTTTGGTGCTGGCCCGTTCCAATTTTTCGAGAATCTGTGGAAGTTGTGTATCATCATCACATGAGCCACCCCAACCGAGGACCCGTGCCAGGTCATTTCCTGTTCCCAGTGGCAAGACTCCAAGCTGGCACTGTAAAGTAGCATGATCTGGGCATTAGCAGCTATAAAAATGAATTCCTTGAACAACTTCATGCATTTTAATTAAAAAATATCTTTTCACTTTGCACTTATTTTGCAGACACAACTTCGGTTACATATTTTCTTCCCTTTCCTTTCTTGGATTTTTCTATGCAGCACACCATATCTAGCCAAGAAAACTTCCTCTTGAGCATTCACCAATGTTATGCTGAAGCTGACTGCTGAACTCCAGTGCTCCCACCAATATGCAAAAGGCACAGCAAGAAAAAATATTGGACTTCAAAAGACCAATTTTGAGGAAGGATTAAATTGCTTTCAAATAGATTAAATGAAGCACAAGAATACTCGGGATTATGAAAAATAATAAGCAGTAAGGAATGACAGCTGAGGCTGCAATCAAAATTAATTTTATTCAAGTCATAAAACAGGGCTAAAGAGGTTAAGGTCATTAAGTAGGGACATAAAAATGAATGTTTGGGAGAGGCAATAGAAGTGCAAGGAATCCAGTAAATAGCAGGATTAGGAGGTCAAGCCAATGGAGACAAAAAAGAAGCCAAGTGAAACACTGAATTTAAGGTTAATGAGAGCACAGAAGGTTTGTCAAAACTTTATGTAGAAAAGGATGAAGTTTTTTTCATTTCACTTTCTGATGAAAAGTTGGAATCTGGGAACAAAGAATTATTAAGTGGCTAGTTTACATTAACCCAGGAAGAGGAGGAAAATAGCAGACAAATAAAATAACAGATGTCCAAGAATGGTGGCAAGGAGCTTAAGAGTACAAGTAAGCAAATAACAAAGGATGATATGGTTATAAACAGCTCTTAAATTAGGCCAAGTGTCCCCTCAGAGAACTTGCACCTTTTAACCTTAAACTAAATGAGGCCTGAAGTTGGTGAACATTCGAGTGACATTGCTGTAAATTTAGTAAATTCAAACGAGATTGGCTGCGACTAATATAAACACATAATTGGACAAAATGTTCAAGAGACATATCTGCAGTCATTGAAACGTTAGTTTAACTTCTGTTCTAGGGAAGCTTTTGGAAATGATCTTGTGAGATCTAATCAATAAAGACTTGGCCAAGGATACATTGATAAAACACAACACAATTTCAGGAACAGTAACTTACATTTAAGCAACCTGCAGTCTTAGGGTGACATTGTTAATAATGGACCAGGATGTAGTTAATGTATACATCAATGTTTCATATGGTTCCACATTGATTCTGGGATTTTATATTTTAACCAGATGTAAAGAATTTCATTGAATGGAAAACTGTCTCAAAAACAGGTCACTTACATTCAGGATCAATGGAATGTTTTTGAAACTAGAAAGAAGCTATAATCCATTTGAGGGTCTGTTTCTTTGTTTATTTCATTTATTTGTTCATGGGATGTGGCTGTCACTGGCAAGGCCAGCATTTGTTGTCTATCCCTAATTGCCCTTGAGAAGGTGGTGGTGAGCCGCTGTCTTGAACCGCTGCAGTCCATGTGGTGTAGGTACATTCAATGTGCTGTTTGGGAGGGAGTTCCAGGATTTTGACCCAGTGACAGCGAAGGAACGGCGATATATTTCTAAGTCAGGATGATATGTGTGAGGAGATCTTGCAGATGGTGGTGTTCATGGGTGTCTGCTACTATTGTTCTTACAGGTGGTAAAGGTCCTAGATTTGAAAGCTGCCGTCGAAGAAGCTTTGCCAAGTTGCTGAAGTGCATTTCATGAACAGTACATATTCCAAACATGGCACACCAGTGGTGGAGGGATTGAATGTTTAAGATGTTTAATGTGGTGGATGGGGTTCCAGTCAAGCAGACTGCTTTGTCCTGGATGGTGTTGAGCTTCTTGAGTGTTGTTGGAGTTGAACTCATCCAGGCAAGTGGAAAGTGTTCTATCACACTCTTGACTTGTGCCTGTGATGGACAGATGGTGGACAGGCTTTGTGGAGTCAGGAGGCGAGGTACTCTCTGCAGAATTCCCAGTCTCTGACCTGCTCTTGTAGCCACAGTATTTATATGGCTAGTCCAGTTCAGTTTCTGGTCAATGGTAACCCGCCAGGATGTTGATAGTGGCAGACTGAGTGACAATAATGCCATTGAATGTCAAGGAGAGGTGGCTGGAGTCTCTCTTGCTCATTGCCTGGCATTTGTGTGATGTGCACGTTACTCGCCACTTGTCATTCCAAGCCTGAATATTGTCTATTGCTGCACGTGGACACGGACTGCTTCAGTATTTGAGGATTTCTAATTTTACTGAACACTGTGCAATCATCAGTGAACATCCCCACTTCTGACCTTATCATTTTTAACGTATTACTAATTTGGACGATGATATATGAAGCAGTCCAAATCAGTGAATGATATCAAACAGGATGCAGGGCTGGCAATGGGAAACAATGGATATGAGCTTGGATCTCTTGGCTAACTGGGCCAATGTGTAGTAATTAAATGTGGATAAGTGATGATACAATAATGAGAGTATGGAGTGACTGGACAAGCTAATGAGTTCTGGAAGAGACAGAGAATGACCTAATGGGGAAAAATCAGTAGCAGCGTGGGAGATGGAAATCTGCCACACAGAGTGGTGATAAAGATTACACAGAAAGATTATTGAAATGAAAGACAATGAGATGTTTTTGTGCAGGAAAAGGGATTGAGGGATTTGATAAGTTGTATAGATGGGATTGATCTATTCATAAGGGACAGATTATTTGGAAAACTATGTTTACCACTTTGCTTGCCATTATTTGTCCATCAGGTTGATTTGATGCGTCTATTGGGTGGGGGAAGAGAGTTTGCATGTTTTCCACTTGTGTGCTAGTTTGCTTCTCATTTTCAGCTGACAATTCTGGCTAACAGCAATGCGAAAGAGAGACAAACGTGTAAGTCTCTCCCTGTCAGTACACAGCTTCTCCATCAGCAAGTCCTCAGCAGTACCTACTCGTGGTGATGCACAGAAACTGGGTCCTCGAGGCTCCAGGATAAAGTTCAGAGGTTTGGCTGCCAGACATGCAGTGTGCATGTGGACATGCCCTGACACTCACGAACCAAACTGCCTGCTATGGATGTTTTGTGGATAGTTCAGGAGAGTTGAAGGTTAGCTCAGGAGAGTTGAAGGTTAAGGAAGTAAAACCTGACAAAAAATCTGGAGTGCAACCTAAAGGCAGACTCATGTCTAAATATATCATCTTTCCGACAACTCCTGCAACCAAGCAGGTGCCAAATATAGTGCTTTGCATTTCTTTGGACTCAACTGGGGAGGTTGAGAGAGAGACCCTGATGTTGAGCAGCCCAGGCCCTCAGTAAATTCTGCTCAGGCATGTGCCCTGGATAGAACATTGCAATTTCACTGAAGAACATTAACACAACACGGGAGACAGCAGTTACTAGTGGTAAGCCCAACTCGATTGGCATGAAGAGTGGCTGCTACAGGCTGGCTCCGATGGTGGGAGGGACCACTGAGTCCCACTGGTCAGCTACCACCCATCTCAAGTTGGGTAGCCCTTGATTAGTAATGTGCTGACCCATCATGGACCATCTGGAGCTTGGAGCTTAGAGTCTCTGCTGAACAAGTGGACAGAATCCATTGCACCAGGCGAACAAACAAAACAAATGAAAAAAAGATGTCAACTCTTCAGTTGGCAAGTTGGAGCATCAGGATCATGTACATGGGATTGACAGGCAATTTGCAGCTGATTGATAACACATGTAGCACAGCTATGATCGACATGGAACTTCATAGGCTGAACATTGTCATAGTTTTCCTACAGAGACCAGGCTCGCCAAGAGCAGAACACAAAGAAAAACATTATATGTCCATCTAGCAAAGGAAGAGTTCAGAGAAAACATGAGTAAGGTATAGGCTTCACTGTGAGGAACTCGGTGCACTTGATGACAGAACCACCCCAAAAATGGTACAGAATGTATTATCTCCATCCGCTCAAGTCAAACAGGGCCAGTTAACCTCATGGGTATCTATGCTCCAAAGCTGTGCTCCACTACAGAGGCGAAAGACGAGTTTTATGCTGAGTTTGACACTTCTATCAGCAGAATTCTTAACATCCTTACCTACTGGGGGATTTCAACAAAGAGTGAGCACAGTCCAGAAGGCATGGACCTCCTGCCTTGGACATCATGGCCTGGGAAAGATAAATGAGAACGGATAGAGACTACTTGAGCTTTGCTGCTACCACAAGCTGTGTGTGACTAATACCATCTTACAGAACCAACCATGCCACAAGGTGTCCTGGAGGCATCCAGGGTCAGGGCACTGGCACCAGCTGGATCTGATCACCACCACAGGCTTGACTCTCTGAACAGCATTCTCAACACACACAGCACTGACTGTCATACAGACAAATACCTGGTGTCCAACAGAGTTAGGATGTAACCCTTAAAGTCTTTTCATTCAAAGTAAGGAAAAGGTGGGGGTGTGGCTCTGTTAATTAATGATGGTATTAGCACATTAGAGAGGGATGACACAAGTTCAGGATGTGGAAGCAGTTTGAGTTGAGATGAAGAATGATAAAGGCAAGATGTCAACTCTTCAGTTGGCAAGTTGGAACATCAGGATCATGTACATGGGATTGGCAGGCAATTTGCAGCTGATTGATAACACACGTAGCACAGCTATGATCGACATGGAACTTCATAGGCTGAACATTGTCCTAGTTTTCCTACAGAGACCAGGCTCGCCAAGAGCAGAGTGGGAGTGGTGTACAGGCCCCCTAGTTGTAACCACACAGTAGGACAGAGCATAAAAGAAATAATGGGAGCTTCTCAGAAAGGTACAGCAATAAACATAGGGGATTTTAATCTACATATAGGCTGGAAAAATCAGATAGGCAAAGGTAGCGAAGATGAGGAGTTCATAGAATGCTTTTGGGATAGTTTCTTAGAACAGCACATTGTGGAGCCAACCAGAGAGCAGGTTATACCAGAGTTGTATTGTACAATGAGATAGGAATAATTGATTACCTCCTAGTGAAGGCACCCCATGTTGCAAAGATCATATTATGATTGAATTTTACATTCATTTTGAGGGAGAAACGATTGCGTCCAAGACTAGTATTTTAAACTTAAATAAGGACAATTATGAGGGCTTGAAAGCAGAGCTAGCTAAAGTGAACTGGTAAATGGGGTTAAAGGATTGGTCAATAGAGGTTCTGTGGCAGACATTTAAAGGGATATTTCAGAATACACAGAATAGATACATTCCAACGAGAAATAAAAATCCTATTAGGAGGGCCCACCATCTGTGGTTAACTAAAAAAGTTAAAGACAGCATCAAATTTACAAGCATATAATTGTGCAAAGACAGCTGGCAGGTCAGAAGATTGAAAAGAATATAAAGAACAGCAAAGAATGACAAAAAGATTAGTAAGGAGGGAAAAATTAGAATACGAGAAGAAGCAAGCTAGTAATATAAAGACAGATAGTAAGAGCTTCTATAGATATTTAAATAAAGAAGAATTAAGAAAGTGAGTGTTGGTCCTATAGAGAGTGCATCTGGGATATTCATAATGGAAAGTAGAGAGATGGCAGATTAATTAAACAGGTATTTTGCTTTGGTCTTCATTATAGAGGACGCAAGTAACATCTGGAAATAGCTGTAAATCAGGAAATGAAGGGGAAGGAGGAACTCGGCAAAATTGCAATCACCAGCAAAGTGGCATTGAGCAAATTGTTGGGGCTGTGGGCTGACAAATCTCCGGGTCCAGGTGGACTTCATTCTTTGGTATTGAAAAAAATGGCTACTGAGATAGTTGGTGCATTGATTTTAATTTTCCAAAATTCCCTAGGTTCAGGGAAAATTCCATTAGATTGAAAAATAGCAAATATAGCTTCTTTATTCAAAAAGGGAGGCAGAAAGCAGGAAACTACAGGCCAGTTAGCCTAACATCTGTCATAGGGAAAATGTTGGAAGATATTATTAAAGATGTTATAGCAAGGCACTTTGAAAAATTCAAGGCAATCAGGCAGAATCAGCATGGTTTTGTGAAAGGGAAATCATGGTGAGAGATTGTAGAGCTCTGAGATTAGAGGGATCTTGGTGTCCTAGTGCATGAATAACAAAAGGCTAGTATGCGGTTACAGCAAGTAATTAGGGAAGCAAATATATTACTATTTATTGTGAGGGAAATTGATTACAAAAGTTGGGAGGTTAATGATTAGCTGTACAATGCACTGGTGAAACTACATCCGGAGTATTGTATACAGTACTGGTCTCCTTATTTAAAGAAAGATGTAAATGTGTTAGAAGCAGTTCAGAGAAGGCTTACTGGACTAATAACAGGAATGGTCTGGTTGTTCTGTGAGGAAAGGTTGGGCAGGTTAGGCTTGTATCCACTGGAATTTAGAAGAGTAAAGAGCTGACTTGGTTGAAACCTTTAAGATCCTGAGGGGTCTTGACAGGGTGGATGTGGAGAGGATGTTTCCACTTGTGGGGGAGTCTGGAACTGGGGGTCACTGTTTAAAAATAAGGGGTCACTCAGAGATGAGGAGAAATTTTTTTTTAATCTCAGAGGGTCATGAGTCTTTGGGACTCTTCAAAAGGTGGTGGAAGCAGCATCTTTGAATATTTTTATAGCAGAGCTAGATAGATTCTTGATTAACAAGGGGGTGAGAGGTTATTGGGGGTAGGCAGGAATGTGGGGTTAAGGTTACATTCAGATCAGCCATGATCGTATTGAATGATGCAGCAGGTTCGAGGGGCCGAGCAGCCTACTCCTGCTCCTAATTCGTATGTATGTAGCATGAGGCATTTAAAAAAGGTGTCTGCCAGCTAGGATTCATACATGTGAAATGACCAATTCATAAGATCCCTAAAAAATAGCCTAAATGCATTTTGATAGCATTCATTTTGTGAGAGGTTTCTGGAATGGCTTATGTGCTTAGTTTGTTTGACTGTTTCTCACCTGCTTGTGTAGGTTTAATTTATCAATCTCAGATAAAACCCATCCAACACTTCCATCTCCTCCACAAACCAGAATGCGGAAATTGTCAAATTTTTGAAACAATCGTAAACTGAAAAAAATAGGAAAACAGCTGATCATAAAAAAACCAAAGCAGAAATTCTCAACAGAGCTAACAGACCTGTGTTAACGTTTCAGCTTGATAACGAAAAGTCATCTGAAATGACCAGAAACATTAACTCTATTTCTCTCTTCACAGATGGTGCCAGACCTGCTGAGTATTTGCCGCGTTTTGTTTTTATTTCCAATTTCCAGCAGCACAGTATTTTTGTTAAATGAAAGACCAACTCTTACAATACTATAGCATTGCAGAGGTTCAATTAAAACCTGCTCAATGTGAAGTAAAAGTTTTCAAAGCTGTTTTGAGAATTAAGCCTCTTCAGAAAACACCTGGGACTGTTGCCATCCCTGCTGCACAATGTGAAAAGCTTATTCCTATGCACATCATGGAAGCAATCACTGTGCACAATCAGGGCAGTTCCAGTAACCGGAGCAGAGAAAACCCAAAACAGGATGCTACTGAAATCCTTTGTTCAAAATAGGAACTAGGGTTATTCTTAAAAATCTATATTCAACTACATGCTGCCAATCTAACAAATCAGTAATCTTGAACGATATGGACTTTCATGTGCAAAGAGGCATTTAATCATTCCAAACTTTTTCAAAATTCTTCTGGACACAGTCAGCAAAGCTGGGCTCCTGCAAAAATTCTGCCCTTCTACATCAGTTCATCTGAAAATATTTTCAAAATCATCCTTACCCAAGGTGAGGCCCTCCGTTCATGAGATCGAAGACCTGAGCTGGATTTAATAACTGCTTGAACCTTCGGAGGAACTTGACTCCCTGATTGTCTCCGCTCTTAGAGTTGACAAAGACTAAAAGTGGGCTGGCGCAAGATGGCGGGCAACTGGCTTTCCAGAAACCTGTAGAAAACAGTCAGCACATCAAACTCAATCTATCCTACAACTTCTAACAGATGGGCATAATACTATGAAGCAAGAAGATTAGCAGCTATTCTGTACTCTTATTGTAAAGAGCCCATCCAAAAGTAGTCTACTATGTCACCACGTTGGTCAATTTATAGATGGTTCAGATTTGTCCCAGAAACATTTATTTATCATTTTCATAACACTTTACCACTTCTCAAAGTGCTTTCCAACCAAAGTACTTAGAAGTGCAGTTACTGTTGTTATGTAGGCTGATACAGCAGCCAATCTATGTAAAACAACGTTTATCAATGAACAAACGAGATAAATGCTCCATATTGGGTGGTTTTGGCTGAAGGAGGGCTGTTGCTCAGGACACCAGGGAAACTCGCTGCTCTTCTTCAAATATATCACATTAAAACAGACAGAATTGGTTTAACGTTTCATCAGAAAGATATCTCCTCAATGCAGCATTCCCTTGGTCTGGCACTGCAGCAAGATGGCTACATTGTGGGATTGCCAATCGTTTTATCATGGATGGGAGAATTGATACAATTTATATTTGAAAGTGCTTTTGAGCTTTAGCAAGGTAAGATACTCAGGCCAGTGACATTATGAGATGCAGACCATAGTGTCATAAAATGTCTGCCCAGGTGGCCTCAGACAACAGAAGATTGTTAAAAAAAAATTCCCAACAAATATTCACAGTTTAGGGATTAGAAAGTACGAACAGGATTGGAAGCAACATCAACTTGCATTTATATAAATGCTTTTAATGTAGTAAAATGAGCCAAACTATTTGCAGGAAGTTTATTAAACAAAATGTGACACCAAGCCACATGAGGAGACATTAGATAACCAAAAGAAAAGTCAAAGGGGTAAGTCTTAGAGGAGGGAAGAGAGGCAGAGAAGTTTAGGGATGGAATTTCATAGTTTAGGCACAGACAGCTGAAGGTATGGCCATCAAAAGTGAAGCACTTAAAGTTTGGATTGCACAACAGGTAGAATTGGAGAAGTACAGATATCTCAAGAGGGCTGGAGAGGGTAGAGGTAGGGAGGGGCAAGACCATAGAAGGATTCGAAAATAAGGATGAGAGTTTTAAGATCAAGGCAATGCTTTTTGGGAGCCAATGTAAATCAGCAAACTCGGTGGGGGAATGGGTCAAAGTGACAGAGTGTGACTTGGGATACGGGCAGCAGGATTTTGGATGAGCTAACATTTATGGAGGGAGGAAGATGGGGAAGACTGGGTAGGAATGCATTGAAATAAGCAATTCTAGGCATGGATAAGGTTCTCAGCAGCTGTGGAGAGAGAAACAGAGTTAATGTTTCAGGTCAATGAAAGGTAACAGACTGAAATGTTAACTCTGCTTCTCTCACCACAGATGCTACCAAACTTCTGAATATAAGAGGGAAGGTGATGAGTAGCTTTGCCAGTGGGGTCAGTCTTAAGGAGTCTGAAAAAGGGAATTAGTGACAGATGTTTCAGGGGGATTTCCAGAGCTAAGGGCCGAGGCTGCTGAAGACATCTCCACCGATGGTGCAGTGACAGAAACTGGGGATGTTTAAGAGGCTAGGAATGGAGGAGTTCAGATATCTCAGAGCATTGCAGGACTAATGGAGGTTACAGAAATGGAAAGGGCTGAGACCATGGAAAAATTTAAACACAAGAGTAAGAAAATCGAGCCACTGCTAGGTGGGGAGCCAAAGTAGGGCAGAAAGCATAGGGGTGATGGGTGAATGAGCCAGGGAGCGAGTTAGCAGACAAGCTGGTGAATTTTGGATGAGTCCAAGTTTAGGGCAGTGCAAGGTGGGGGCTGGCCAGGAGAGCACTGGAATAGTCATGTATAGTCAGTGTTGCAATGAAGGAAAGTTTGCTATTTTCTTTATGACCATGAAATGACTTTAATTAATAAGAGTATAACAGATAGGTGCATGAGTAGGCCATTTGGCACCTCGAGCCTGCTCCGCCAGTTAATAAGATCATGGCTGGTCTGTTTGTGGCCTTACCTCCACTTTCCTGCCCATCCCCTAAGGTTACCAACTGTGGCTGGACATATTCCGGTAGACATTGGTGGAAATGACATCACAGAAAGCCAGCAGTGTGGCATGAGCAGGTCTGGGCGCACATGAAAATACCACCACATTCCCAGGGGATCCTTATTTTTATTCTTTCATGAGGTGCAGACATCACTGGCTAGGCCAATATTTATTACCCATCCCTAACTGCCCTTGAGAAGGCAGTGATGAGCTGCCTTCTTAAACCACCGCAGTCCATGTGGTGCAGGTACACCCACAGTGCTGTTAGGGAGGGATTTCCAGGATTTTGATGCAGCGACAGCGAAGGAACAGCGATATATTTTCAAGTCAGGGTGGCAAGTGACTTGGAGGGGAGCCTCCAGGCAGTGGTGTTCTCATGTGTCTGCTGCCCTTGTTCTTTTGGGTAGTAGAGGTCATGGGTTGGAAGGTGCTATCTAAGGAGCCTTGGTGAATTCCTGCAGTGCATCTTGTAGATGGTACACACTGCTGCCACTGAGAGTTAGTGGTGGAGGGAGTAAATGTTTGTGGGTGGGGTGGAAATCAAATGGACTGCTTTGTCCTGGATGGTGTCAAGCTTCTTGAATGTTGTGGGAGCTGTACTCGTCTAGACAAGTGGACAGTATCACACTCTTGACTTGTGCCTCGTAGTTGGCAGGCAGGCCTTGGAGAGTCAGGACGTGAGTTACCCGCCACAGAATTCCCAGTCTCTGACCTGCTCTCGTAGCCACAGTATTTATATGGCTAGTCCAGTTCCGTTTCTGGTCAATGGTAACCCGCAAGATGTTGATAGTGGGGGATTCAGTGATGGTAATGCCACTGAACGCCAAGGGACGATGGGCAGATTCTCTCTTGTTGGAGATGGTCATTGCTCTTGTGTGGCATAAATATTATTTGCCACTTGTCAGCCCAAGACTGAATGTTGGCCAGGTCTTGCTACATATGGACCTGGGCTGCTTCAGTCCTAAATAATAGACTAGATGTCATTGGGAGCAGAAAAATTAACAAATCTGATGGACTCAAAGACTCATCTCAATTTCCAACGGTTCAGGGACCACAGTTTGAAAATTTAAACAATGGTGGCCAATAATGAAAAGGGCAGTGACTGTAGAAAATGACAACTCGATCACACTGGTTTAATTGGAACTACTTCAGGTTACTGTAAGCAACTACACAAAGTGTACTAATACCTCTCCCACCAGATTAAAAACCTACCAAGGTTAGTTTTAAAAAATTCTTCATTCAAGGAGTGTAGTCACCCAAAACATAGCCTGAAAGTGCTGGAAAAACAGCAATATCTGGGGGTGGGGGGCCTTAATTGGCCCGCCCACTTAAAATGGTGAAGGGACCCATTTCAGCGGAGGGGATTGGCTGCCCGCCCGCTGCTGAGTTGGTCAGGCCTGTCCGCCCATCAAGGGTAGAATTCTGCCCTTTGAGTCTGTATCAAGCCACCACACCCCTCACCACTGATGTTGTGGTTCGAAATCTCCCATTTGCCTTTGTAATTACTTGCTGTACCCTGCATGCTAAAGTTTTGTGATTCATGTACAAGGACACCAGATCCCTCTGTAACACAGCATGCTGCAGCAATGTGGATGACTCTTAAATGCCCTCTGAACAACGACGATTAGGGATGGGGCAATAAATGCTGGCCTAGCCAGCGTTGCCCACATCCCATGAATGGATTAAAAAAAGTCTTCATTTAAAGAATATTCTGCTTTTCTATTCTTCCTGCCAAAATAGACAACCTTACATTTTCCCATGTTCTACTCCATCTGCCAATTTTTTGCCAATTCACGTAACTTATATTCCTTTGCAGGCTCTTTGTATCCACCTCATAACCTGCTTTCCTGTCTATCTTTGTATCAACAGCAAATTTGGCTACAATACCCTCTTAACCCTTCATTTGAATTAATATGGATCACAAATAGTTGATGCCCCACCACCGATCCCTGCAACATTTCACTTGTTTACCAACCTGAAAATGATCCATTTATTCCCCAATTCTGTTTCCTGTTCATTAGCCAGTCCTCTATCCATGCTAATATATCACACCAACACCATGAGCTCTTATCTTGTTTATTAACCTTTTATGTGGCATCTTACAGAATTTAAAAAATCCAAATACACTGGCTCCCCTTCATCTACTCTGCTTGTTACATCCTCAAAAAAACTCTAATAAATTTGTCAAACATGGGTTGCCTTTCACAAAACCATGTTGACTGTGCTTGATTATATTATGATTTTCTACATGTCCTGCTACTACTTCCCTTTTTTTTTGTCTGCACTGGAGTGCTGCTTTAGGCTGCATTAGAGTGCTTCAGTTGAAGTTTGGTGAGAGAAGGGCTTTATCGGGTCAATTTCTATCTAAAGCCTAATCCTTTTTTAATTTAACAACTAACTAAAAGCTGTTATTTGGGTTGGGAGAAGGTGAGATTTAGTCCAGCTTTAAAACAGGGGTTATTACAGGCTCTGCTTGCAGCTGCTGCTAATAAATTAGATAACTGACTTAAACAGGTTTTCAGAAGATACATTCAGAGAGCATAAAAGCCAAATACAGTGCTGCTTTTGTCTCCACTGGAGTGTTGCTCTGGGCTGTATTAGTGTGTTTCAGTTGGAGTTTGGTGAAGGGGGGGAGGGGAGGTGGTGCTTTCATTTTCTACCTTTCCTCAATGAGAAGAGCGACGGCCTTGGTAAGTAGGACCTGATAAGTATTTCTTCTGTCCTTAATATTCTCTAATCTGAAGGAAGTAACTTAAGGGTAAGTCATGGCAGGGCAGCTTGGCCAAGTGGAATGTTCCTCCTGTGCGATGTGGGAAGTCAGGGACACTTCCAGTGTCCAGGACGACCATGTGTATAGGAAGTGTCTCCAGCTGTAGCTACTTGAAATCTGTGTTTCGGAGCTGGACCTGCACTTGGAGTCACTGTGCAGCATCTGCAAGGATGTGATCTTCGAGGATAGCATGTACAGTGAGATCACACCGCAGATAAAGAGTACGCAGGCAGAAAGGGAACGAGTGACCACCAGGCAGAGTAAAAGTACTCGGCAGGAGTCCCCTAGTCCACACGCTCTCTAACAGATTTTCCATTTTGGGTACTGCTGAAGGAGATGGTTTCTCAGGGGAAGGCAGCAAGAGCCAAGTCCATGGCACCACGAGTGGCTCAGCTACACAGAGTGAGAGAAAAAAAAAACAGGAGAGGAATAGTGATAGGGGATTCTATCATGAGGGGAACAGATAAGCGTTTCTGCAGCTGCAGACATGATACCAGGATGGTATGTTGCCTCCCTGCTGCCAGGGTCAAGAATGTCACTGAGCAGCAGCATGACATTCTGAAGAGGGAGGGTGAACAGCCAGAGGTCGTAATCCATATTGGTACCAATGACATAGGTAAAAAGGGGGGTGAGGTCCTGAAAGCAGAATTTATGGAGCTAAGAAATAAATTAAAAAGCAGGAGCTCAAAAGTAGTAATCTCAGGATTACTCCAGTGCCACATGCTAGCGAGATCAGGAATAGGAGACTAGACCGGATGAATAGTGGCTGGAGAGATGATGTAGGAGGGAGGGGTTTAGATTCCTGAGGCAGACTCTGGGGAAGATGGGACTTGCATAAGCAGGACCGGGACCAATATCCTCACAGGGGAATTTGCTAGTACCGTGAGAGAGGGTTTAAACTAGATTAGCAGGGGGGTGGGAACCTGAGACACAAGAGAGGGAAACAAAGATAGAAATGAAAGGCAGAAAAGTAGAAAGCAAAAGTGGAAGGCAGAGGAAACAGGGATCAGCAGCAAATAGGGCCATAGTACAAAAAAATGTGTAAAAATGTTAATAAGACAAGTCTAAATGCACTGTATCTGAATGCATGGAGTGTTCGCAATAAGGTAGACAAATTAACAGTGCAAATAGATGTAAAAGGGTATGGTATAATTGCGATTACGGAGACATGGCGGCAGGGTGAGCAAGGCTGGGAACTGAATATCCAAGGGTACTCGATATTTAGGAAGGACCGGCAAAAAGGAGAAGGAGGTGCAATGGCATTGTTAGTTAAGGATGAAATCAGTGTGATAGTGAGAGAGGATATTGGCTCAGAAAATCTAGTTTTAGTGTCAGTCTAGGTGGAGCTAAGAAGCAACAAGGGGCAGAAAACATTAGTGGGAGTTGTCTATAGGCCTCCAAACAGTAGTGCTAAGGTAGTGGACGGCATTAAACAGGAAATTAGAGATGCATGCAACAAGGGTGCTACAGTGATCATGGGTGACTTTACTTTACATATAGACTGGGCAAATCAAATTAGCAATAATACTTGTCGAATGATTTCCTGGAGTGTGTATGAGATGGTTTTTTTAGACCAGTATGTCGAGGAACTGACTAGGGAACGGCCTATCCTAGATTTGGTATTGTGCAATGAGAAGGGGTTAATTAATAATCTTGCTGTGCGGGGTCCTTTAGGGAATAGCAACCATAATGTAACAGAATTCTTCATTAGGATGGAAAGTGAAGTTGTCTGATCTGAAAATAGGGTCGTAAATCTTAACAAAGGAAACTACGAAGGTATGAGGCGTGAGTTGGCTAAGATAGATTGGGGAACTTCATTAAAAGACATGATAGTGGATAGACAATGACTAATATTTAAGGATTAGATGCATGCATTGCAGCAGTTATACATACAACTGTGGCTAACAAAAGAAATTAAGGATAGTATTAGATCCAAAGAGAAGTCATATCAAGTTGCTAGAAAAAGTAGCAAACCTGAGGATTGGGAGCAGTTTAGAATTCAGCAAAAGAGGACCAAGAGATTGATTAAGAGGGGAAAAGTAGAGTATGAGGGTAAACTTGTAAGGAACATAAAAGTGGACTGCAAAATCTTATATAAGTATGTAAAAAGAATAGTGAATTTAAATGTAGATCCCTTACAGACTGAAACAGGAGAATTTATAATAGAAAACAAGGAAATGGCAGGACAATTAAATAACTACTTGAGTTCTGTCTTGACGGAAGAAGACATAAATAACCTCCCAGAAATACTAGGGAACCAAGGGTCTAGTGAGGAGGAGGAATTAAAGGAAATTAGTATTACTAAAACAACAGTGCTGGAGAAATTAATGGGACTAAAAGCTGATAAATCCCCAGGACCTGATAATCTACTTCCCAGGGTATTAAAGGAGGTGGCCATGGAAATAGTGGATGCGTTGGATGTCATCTTCCAAAATTCTGCAGATTCTGGAACAATCCCAGCAGCTTGGAGGGTGGCATATGTAACCCCATTATTTAAAAAAGGAGGGAGGGAGCAAACAGGGAATTACAGACCGGTTGGCCTAACATCAATAGCAGAGAAAATGCTATGGTCTATTATAAAGGATGTGATAACAGAGCACTTAGAAAATATCAATGGGGCTAGACAAAGTCAACATGGATTTATTAAAGGGAAATCACGTTTGACAAACCTACTGAAGTTCGTTGGGGACATAACTAGCAGAATAGTTAAGGAAGGACCAGTGGATGTAGTGTATTTGGATTTTCAGAAAGCTTTTGATAAAATCCCAAAGAGGCTAGTGTGTAAAACTAAAGTACATGGGATTGGGGGTAATATATTGGCATGGATTGAGAGTTGGTTAGCAGACAGAAAACAGAGTAGGAATAAATGGATATTTTTCAGAGTGGCAGGCGGTGATAAGTGGGGTACCGCATGGATCTTTGCTTGGGCCCCAGCTATTCACAATATATATATCAATAATTTGGATGAGGGAACCAAATGTAATATTTCGAAGTTTGCTGATGACATGAAACTTGGTAAGAATGTGAATGATGAGAAGGGTGTTAAGATGCTTCAAGGCAAGTTAGACAGGTTGAGTGAGTGGGCAAATATATGGCAAATGCATTATAATATAGACGAATGTGACGTTATCCACTTTGGTAGGGAGAATAGATTGGCAGGGTGTTATTTAAGTAGTGATATATTGGGAAATGTTGATGTACAAAGGGACCTGGATATCATTGTACACCAATCACTGAAAGCAAGCATGCAGGTGCAGCAAGCAGTTAAGAAGGCAAATGGTATGTTGGGCTTCATTGCAAGAGGACTTGAGTACAGGAGCAAGAATGTCTTACTGCAGCTGTACAGGGCCTTGGTGAGACCACACCTGGAGTATTGTGTGCAGTTCTGGTCTCCTTACCTAAGAAAGAATGCACTTGCCATAGAGGGAGCGCAGCGAAGGTTCACTAGACTGATTCCCTGGGATGGCAGGATTGTCGTTATGAGGAGCGATTGGGCCGACTAGGCCTATATTCACCGGAGTTTAGAAGAATGAGAGGAGATCTCATTGAAATGTATAAAATTCTGACAAGAATGGACAAACTGGATGCAGGGATGATGTTTTCTCTGGCTGGTGGGGGGGGTTCTAGAACAAGAGGTCACAATCTCAGGATACAGGGTAGACCATTTAGGACTGAGATGAGGAGAAACTTCCTCACTCAAGAGGGTGGTGAACCTGTGAAATTCTCTACCACAGAGGGCTGTGGAGGCCAAGTCACTGAATATATTTAAGAAGGAAATAGATAGATTTCTGGACTTGAAAGGCATCAAGGGGTTTGGGGAGAGCACTGGGGTACAGTGTTGAGATAGAGGATCAGCCATAATCATGTTGAACGGCAGAGCAGGCTCAAAGGGCCAAATGACCTCCTCCTGATTCTATTTTCTATATTAATAATGCATTCAGCATTTTCCGAATGACAGCTGTTAGACTAACTGGCCAGTAGTTTTCTGCTGTCCATCTCCCTCCTTCCTTGAATGAAGGTGTTACACTTGCAGTTTTCCAATCCATTGGTACTTTTCCATAACCTAGGAAATTTTTGGAGGTTAGAACGAATGCATCCCCTTCTCTGCAGCCTCTTCTTTTAAGACCCTAGGATCTTTATTAGGCTAAAATGTATTGCAAATGTTACTTTATGTTTCAGATTCCTGTCCTTGTCTCTTAATTTGATTGCCCTCCTGAGAACTCTTTCTTGTTCTGACCTGCTCCCTGCAGCTCCCATGTCCTGATTCTGCTGGCATTTTGTGCCGAATGGCATTCCATTCTTGTTCACCTAACCTTTTTTTGTGCTGTTTCACTTTCTTCCATGTTTTCCCTCTCCACAGGCACGTAAGAACAGTTTCCAGCTAAAATAAACAAACTGTGCATGTGCGCAGGGCCATTTACTGGCCTGAAGGTGTATACATGCACCAACTGCACGTGTGGCCATTCTCTGGTCGGCACATGAGCAGAAAACTCAAAAGAAACATGAACTATACATGTGCAGCCATTCTACAGCCAGCACATGCGCAGATGACTAGAGGCCTACTGGGGACTGTAGTCTCTGATCCTGATCTCTGACTCCCGAGGTGAGGGGAGAGCGACTGCCCTTGACATCAAGGCCGCATTTGACTGAGTGCGGCATCAAGGAGCCCTGACAAAACTGCAGTTGATGGGAATCAGTGGGAAAACTCTCCACTGGTTGGAGTCATACCTAGCACAAAGGAAGATGGTTGTGGTTGTTGGATGTCAGTTATCTCAGTTCCAGGGCATCACTGCAGGAATTCCTCAGGGGAGTGTCTTCAGCCCAATTATCTTTAGCTGCTTCATCAGTGACCTTCCTTCCATAAGGTCAGAATCGGTGATGCTTGCTGATCAATGCACAATGTTCCGCATCATTTACACTGTACGTCCAAATGCAGCAAGACCTGGCCAATATCCAGGCTTGGGCTGACAAGTGGCAAGTAAAATTCGTGCCACACAAGTGACGAGCAATGACCATTTCCAACAAGACAGTATCTAACCATCGCCCTTGATATTCAATGGCATTACCATCTCTGAATCCCCCACTATCAACATCCTGGGGGTTACCTTTGACCAGAAACTGAACTGGACCAGCCATATCAAAAACAAAAACAGAATTACCTGGAAAAACTCAGCAGGTCTGGCAGCATCGGCGGAGAAGAAAAGAGTTGACGTTTCGAGTCCTCATGACCCTTCGACAGAACTTGAGTTCGAGTCCAAGAAAGAGTTGAAATATAAGCTGGTTTAAGGTGTGTGTGGGGGGGGCAGAGAGAGAGAGAGAGGTGGAGTGGGGGTGTGGTTGTAGGGACAAACAAGCATTGATAGAAGCAGATCATCAAAAGATGTCAACAACAATAATACAAAAGAACACATAGGTGTTAAAGTTAAAGTTGGTGATATTATCTAAACGAATGTGCTAATTAAGAATGGATGGTAGGGCACTCAAGGTATAGCTCTAGTGGGGGTGGGGAGAGCATAAAAGATGTAAAAAAAAATAAACAAAATAAATAACTAATTTTTTTTTTCTCTTTTTATAATGGAAATAGGTGGGAAAAGGAAAATCTATATAATTTATTGGAAAAAAAAGAGAAAAGGAAGGGGGAAACAGAAAGGGGGTGGGGATGGGGGAGGGAGCTCACGACCTAAAGTTGTTGAATTCAATATTCAGTCCGGATGGCTGTAAAGTGCCTAGTCAGAAGATGAGATGTTGTCCCTCCAGTTTGCGTTGGGCTTCACTGGAACAATGCAGCAAGCCAAGGACAGACATGTGGGCAAGAGAGCAGGGTGGAGTGTTAAAATGGCAAGCGACAGGGAGGTTTGGGTCATTCTTGCGGACAGACCGCAGGTGTTCTGCAAAGCGGTCGTCCATGTGGTCTCCTCTACATTGGAGAGACCAAACGTAAACTGGGCGACCGCTTTGCAGAACACCTGCGGTCTGTCTGCAAGAATGACCCAAACCTCCCTGTCGCTTGCCATTTTAACACTCCACCCTGCTCTCTTGCCCACATGTCTGTCCTTGGCTTGCTGCATTGTTCCAGTGAAGCCCAACACAAACTGGAGGAACAACACCTCATCTTCCGACTAGGCACTTTACAGCCATCTGGACTGAATATTGAATTCAACAACTTTAGGTCGTGAGCTCCCTCCCCCATCCCCACCCCCTTTCTGTTTCCCCCTTCCTTTTCTCTTTTTTTTCCAATAAATTATATAGATTTTCCTTTTCCTACCTATTTCCATTATAAAAAGAGCAAAAAAATATATATATTTATTTATTTTATTTGGTTTTTTTTACATCTTTTATGCTCTCCCCACCCCCACTAGAGCTATACCTTGAGTGTCCTACCATCCATTCTTAATTAGCACATTCGTTTAGATAGTATCACCAACTTTAACTTTAACACCTATGTGTTCTTTTGTATTATTGTTGTTGACATCTTTTGATGATCTGCTTCTATCAATGCTTGTTTGTCCCTACAACCACACCCCCACTCCACCTCTCTCTCTCTCTCTCTCTCTGCCCCCCCCACACACACCTTAAACCAGCTTATATTTCATCTCTTTCTTGGACTCGAACTCAAGTTCTGTTGAAGGGTCATGAGGACTCGAAACGTTAACTCTTTTCTTCTCCGCCAATGCTGCCAGACCTGCTGAGTTTTTCCAGGTAATTCTGTTTTTGTTTTTGTTTTGGACCAGCCATATAAATACTGTGGCTACAAGAGCAGGTCAGAGTGTAGGAATTCTGCAGCAAGTAACTTGCATCCTGACTCCCCAAAGCCTGTCCAAAACTACAAGGCACAAGTTAGGAGCGTGATGGAATACTCTCCACTTGGCTGGATGAGTGCAGCTCCAACAACACTCAAAAAGCTTGACACTATCCAGGTCAAAGCAGCCCACTTGATTGGCACCCCTTCCACAAGCATTCACTCTCTCCACCACCAACGAATGGTGGCAGCAGTGTGTACCATCTACAAGATGCACTGCAGAAATTCACCAAGGTTTCTTTGGCAGCATCTTCCAAGCCCACGACCCCTACCATCTAGGACAAGGGCAGCAGATACATGGGAACATCACCACCTGGAAGTTCCCCTCCAAGCCATTCACCATCCTGACTTGGGAATATATAATTGTTTCTTCACTGTCGGTGGCTCAAAATCCTGGAATTCTCTCCCTAATAGCACTGTGGGTGTACTTACACCACATGGACTGCAGCGATTCAAGAAGGCAACTCACCACCACCTTCTCAGGGGCAATAAGGGATGGGCAATAAATGCTGGTCTAGCCTGCGACACCCACATCCTATAAATGAATAATAATAAAAAAATTAAACCTCAGGCAAGTGTTTTTCTTTGGGGTTCATCCCAGATGGAAATACTCAGCAGGTCTGGCAGCATCTTTGGACAGAGAACAGTCAATATGCTTCTTCGGAACTGTACTGAGGGAGTGCTGCACTGTCAGAGGTGTCTTCCAAATGAAAACTTATACCAAGGACCCGTCTACCCTCTCAAGTGGATGTAAAGAACCTGAGTAACATCTATTTCTCAACCAACATCACTGGCCATTAAGCAACTTGCAATTATGTAGCACTTTGAACATAGTACATCGTCCCAAGGCTCTTCACATGGGTGTCCAATCTAATTGCTGTTTGTGGAAGCTTGCTCTTAAATGAATGCAAGCCAGATGGTGAAGTACGAAAACTGACACTGATCTTTTCCTTGTTAGTAGGTTTATTTACAGGATGCAGCGCTACAGATCTCTGCCTCCAAACTACTATCCCAGTAACTGACTCTCTTTATACTCTTATGTTACAGTACCCCTTTACGGGCCTGTTAAGTTTTCAGTTAATGTGTTTATTTTACTGAGGCCTTAAAGAGTATAAAGACAAAGCTTCAAAGGAAACCTACCTAATTACTGTTCCTGGGGCTGACAATGCACTCCAGCTCCTGCAGCGCCCACCAGTCTTGGAAGGCCTCAACCATAAAGTGGACACCGCTCCCTCCAAGGATACTCAGGTGCGATGTAGCCACGGAACAGAGACAGATAGTTGGGTCTAATGGCCCCCTCAATGGACCACTGCCTGGACCTGTTAATGGCCACTCTGGCCAGGCCCAGAAGCAGCCCATGAGGACGTCCTCTAATCTGCCTGCCCCCCTCCATACTGGGTGGCCAAGGATCAGGAGGGTGGGGCTGAAGTGCAACCAAAATTTGAGGAGCAGCCCCCTTAAGTAATCAAAAAGGGGCTGCAACCTCAGTCTACATACACATACAACATGGGTTCCTCAAGATCGCAGAAATTAAAGGTGGCCTGTGGGTCCGTGAAGCATCTTACCCCACCAATGTATGGGACTGCTGCGTGCAACTCCCTCCATATCCCCAATTGTAAAGGAGAGAGCTCCCACTGGGAGCCCCGCCACCTCCAGATGGCAGGGTGAATGCAGGCGTGTCCGGACAGTTGGCAAGGACAAGGAAATGAAGGGTTTGCAACAGCAAGCAGCCCATACAGGAAACCCCAGGTGTGGAAAGGAAAGGCACAGAGAGGGTTTCTGCAGGATGGCTGGAACTGTGGGGTTGAGGGAGGTTTTGGGACACAGGGCCAATGTGAAATTCCATCCAAACGGGTCTGTTCAGACTGGAGTCCACCACACACCTGAGCGCCCCGAGTGCAGTCGGGCT
Organism: Carcharodon carcharias; assembly: GCF_017639515.1. Lineage (NCBI taxonomy): Eukaryota > Metazoa > Chordata > Chondrichthyes > Lamniformes > Lamnidae > Carcharodon > Carcharodon carcharias. The sequence continues at coordinate 81,373,581 of NC_054484.1, forward strand.
GAGCTGACTCTCTTTCTTTTGAGAACCAGTAAAATAAGCTAATTAACAAATTAATTAATTTGCTAACTGACAGCCCCTTAAAGGGGGCACCGTAACAAAAGACAACTTGAAAGGAAATTTAACAAAATCAAATGTTGTTTTAGGGGCTGATGATGCACTCCAGCAGTGCCCACCAGTCATGGGAGACCTCAAATATACCAGTGGACACAGCATGCTCCCTCTCCAGGGACACCTGGGCATCAACATGACCGCAGAAGAGAGGCAGTCAGGCTGGATGACCCCCCCACAACCGCCCACTGCCTGGACCTTTTGATGGCCACCCTGGCCAAGCCCAGGAGCAGGCTTACAAGGAGGTCCTCCGATCCGCCCACCCCCTCTTCTGCACAGGTGGCCAAAGATCAGGAAAGCGGGGCTAAAGTGCAACCAAATTTGAGGAGCAGCCCCCTCAAATAATCGAAAATGGGCTGCAACCTCAGTCTATATACACATGGAACATGGGTTCCTCAAGGTCACAGAAAATACAGGTGGCCTGGGAGTCCATGAACCATCTAAACTTACAGTTGCACGGGACTGCTGCATGCAACATGCTCCATGCCAAACCCCCGAAGGTAAAGGGGAGGACTCCCATGCACAGAGCTCTCCACTGGGGGTCCCTGCCACCTCCGGACATCAGAACAGAGCGGCATGGTTTGTCCAGAAGTTTAATGAGGGAGAGAAAGTGAAGGATGTGCCGCAGCAGTGCGTACAGGAAAACCCTTTGTGCAGAACGGAAAGACATGGAGAGGGTTTCCGTGTGATGGTTCACACCGTGGAGCTGAGGGAGGTTTTGGGGCATGGGGCCAATGTGAAGTTCCGTCCGAACAGGGGTTGGTTCAGGCAGGAGTCTACCACGTGCCTTAGCTGCCTCGACACCTCCAGCTGACTCACCACCTGTGTATCTCTAACAACATAATCAACCAGCCATTAACACTTGCTGTGTGAAAATTGGCTGTCATGGTCCCTGTTTTACAATAGTAACTTAGCATTGCCCTAAGGATATGAAAGCCACTATATAAACGCAAGTGTGGGCGGTGGAGGGGGGGGGGCGCGGCGGCGCGGGGAGGTGGGGGGGGTGTTGGGTGGGGGGAGAGAAGTGGAGGGGGGGTGTGGTTGTAGGGACAAGCAAGCAGTGATAGAAGCAGATCATCAAAAGATGTCACAGACAACAGAACAAAAGAACACATAGGTGTTGAAGTTGGTGATATATATCTAAATGAATATGCTAATTAAGAATGGATGGTAGGGCACTCAAGGTTTACCTCTAGTGGGGGTGGGGGGAGCATAAAAGATTTAAAAATATTTAAAAATAATAGAAATAGGTGGGAAAAGAAAAATCTATATAATTTATTGGAAAAAACAAAAGGAAGCGGGAAGAAACAGAAAGGGGGTGGGGATGGAGGAGGGAGGTCAAGACCTAAAGTTGTTGAATTCAATATTCAGTCCGGAAGGCTGTAAAGTGCCTAGTCGGAAGATGAGGTGTTGTTCCTCCGGTTTGCGTTGGGCTTCACTGGAACAATGCAGCAAGTCAAGGACAGACATGTGGGCAAGAGAGCAGGGTGGAGTGTTAAAATGGCAAGCGACAGGGAGATTTGGGTCATTCTTGCAGACAGACCGCAGGTGTTCTGCAAAGCAGTTGCCCAGTTTACTTTTGGTCTCTCCGATGTACAGGAGACCACATTGGGAGCAACGAATGCAGTAGACTAAGTTGGGGGAAATGCAAGTGAAATGCTGCTTCACTTGAAAGGAGTGTTTGGGCCCTTGGACGGTGAGGAGAGAGGAAGTGAAGTGTTACATCTTTTGCGTGGGCAAGGGGTGGTGCCATAGGAGGGGGTATTCCTCTGACACCTTACGTCACATCAACAATTTCCAGTTCCCTGGCCCCAACCGCTTCCTCTTCACCATAGACGTCCAATCCCTCTACACCTCCATCCCCCACCAGGATAGTCTGAGGGCCCTTAGCTACTTCCTCGAACAGAGGCCCGAACAATCCCCATCCACCACTACTCTCCTCCGTCTGGCTGAACTTGTTCTCACACTGAACAATTTCTCCTTCAACTCCTCTCACTTCCTCCAAATAAAAGGTGTGGCTATGGATACCCGCATGGGCCCCAGCTATGCCTGTCTCTTTATGGGGTATGTGGAACATTCCTTGTTCCAGTCCTACTCTGGCCGCCTTCCACAACTCTTTCTCCGGTACATCGATGATTACTTCGGTGCTGCTTCATGCTCTCGTCGGGACTTGGAAAAATTTATTAATTTTGCTTCCAATCTCCACCTCTCCATCATTTTCACGTGGTCCATCTCTGACACTTCTCTTCCCTTCCTTGACCTCTCTGTCTCAATCTCTGGTGATAGACTGTCCACCAATATCCATTACAAACCTACCGACTCCCACAGCTACCTTGACTACAGCTCCTCACACCCCACTTCCTGTAAGGACTCCATCTCATTCTCTCAGTTCCTTTGCCTCCGTCGCACCTGTTCCGATGATGCTACCTTCAGAAACAGTTCCTCTGACATATCCTCCTTCTTCCTTAACCGAGGTTTTCCACCCACGGTCGTTGACAGGGCCCTCAACCGTGTCCGGCCCATCTCCCGCGCATCCGCCCTCACGCCTTCTCCTCCATCCCAGAAACATGATAGGGTCCTCCTTGTCCTCACTTATCACCCCACCAGCCTCCGCATTCAAAGGATCATCCTCCGCCATTTCCGCCAACCCCAGCATGATGCCTCCACCAAACACATCTTCCCTTCACCCCACCGTCGGCATTCCGTAGGGATCATTCCCTCCGTGACACCCTGGTCCACTCCTCCATCACCCCCTACTCCTCAACTCCCTCCTATGGCACCACCCCATGCCCATGCAAAAGATGTAACACCTGCCCCTTCACTTCCTCTCTCCTCACCGTCCAAGGACCCAAACACTCCTTTCAAGTGAAGCAGCATTTCACTTGCATTTCCCCCAACTTAGTCTACTGCATTCGTTGCTCCCAATGTGGTCTCCTCTACATTGGAGAGACCAAACTTAAACTGGGCGACCGCTTTGCAGAACACCTGCGGTCTGTCCGCAAAAATGACCCAAACCTCCCTGTCGCTTGCCATTTTAACACTCCACCCTGCTCTCTTGCCCACATGTCTGTCCTTGACTTGCTGCATTGTTCCAGTGAAGCCCAACGCAAACTGGAGGAACAACACCTCATCTTCCGACTAGGCACTTTACAGCCTTCCGGACTGAATATTGAATTCAACAACTTTAGGTCTTGACCTCCCTCCTCCATCCCCACCCCTTTTCTGTTTCTTCCCCCTTCCTTTTGTTTTTTCCAATAAATTATATAGATTTTTCTTTTCCCACATATTTTCATTATTTTTAAATATTTTAAAATCTTTTTTGCTCCCCCCACCCCCATTAGAGCTATACCTTGAGTGCCCTACCATCCATTCTTAATTAGCACATTCGTTTAAATAATATCACTAACTTCAACACCTATGTGTTCTTTTGTTCTGTTGTCTGTGACATCTTTTGATGATCTGCTTCTATCACTGCTTGTTTGTCCCTACAACCACACCACCCCGCTCCACTTCTCTCCCGCCACCCAAACCCACCCCCCATCCCCACACACCTTAAACCAGCTTATATTTCACCCCTTCCCTGGATTCACCTAGTTCTGTTGAAGGGTCATGAGGACTCGAAACATCAACTCTTTTCTTCTCCACCGATGCTGCCGAACACTGAGTACTAGGTCTTTTTTTAATGACAATCAGTAGCTCAAAGCTGTCCAAGGGAAGGCTGAGAAAACAATGCCTTTCAACTGTGCTAATCCAGGCTACTGTATTTCAAAGAGTAGGATCATGCCTCAGCAGGTAGTCCGCAAATCCTCCAATAGGCGTTGTCATCATTCATTTAATTTGCAAAGCATCACTGTGTGCAGTTTCTCATTGCTTAATTCAAACTGAAAAGGGCCCATGAGGACTGCTAAGGATAACTAGACATATCTCACCAGACTCTGGGGCACAGCCATACTGTGCAACTGTTTACATCTGGAAGTAGACTTCAGCTGCACAGGGCCTCTTGGCATCGAAAGAATGTTTGAGCACAATGGGACTTGAGCGTTAAAAATGGAAACAGCACACAGAATGGGGTCATTAAAAACAGGAAAGCTCAGAATGCAATAGCAGTATCAATAACCCGAATTTGTATAGCATCTTTAACATCATAAAATGTTCCAATGTACTTTAAAAGGAACATAATCATCCAAAATTTGACGGCTACATGGAAGAGGTATTAGGACAGATGACCAAAAGGTTGACAAAGAGGTCGTTTTTAAGGGCCATCATAAAAGGAGGACTGAAAGGTATCTAGCTCTGCCCTCAACTCAGCTCATCGTCTGCTGAAACCCTTATTCCTACCTTTGTTACCCCTAGACTTGAATATTTCATCAAATTCCTGTGCAATCTCCCTTGTTCTATCCTCCATAAATATGAAGTCATTGAAAACTCAGTCCCCCATCTCCGAACTTATACCAAGTTATGTTCACCTATCATCCTGTTCTTGCTGACCTACACTGGCCCCGAGTTAAGCATTACATCAATTTTAAATCCCACGATGGAATCATCACCCCCTATCTCCAGCCCAACAATATCCAAGATATCTGCGCTCCTCCAATTCTGACCTCTTGCACAACTCAGATTTTGATTGCTCCAACATTGATGCCTTCAGCTGCCAAAGCGTTAAGTTCTGCAATTCCCTCCCTAAGCCAAGCTGTTGGTCAAAAGCAAAGTACTGCTGGAAATCTGAAATAAAATCAGAAACTGTGGAAATACTCAGCAGGTCGGGCAGCATCTGCAGGGAGTGAAATCAAGTTAACATTTCAGATGAATGACCTTCCATTAGAACAGAGCTTTTGGTAAACTGCCTGAGGATGTGGCTCGGTGTCAAATTTTGTTTGATGATGCTCCTGCGAAGGAACTTGGAATGTTTTATTATGTTAAAGGTGCTACGTAGACACAGGCTGTTGTTGTTGAAAGGTTCAAGGAGTATAACCCAGAGTTTACAGCCTAGCCAGCTATTGGTGGAGCAATGCCATTGAGGGGTGGACACTAGGCCAGGACAGAAGGGATGCAAAGATTTCAGGGCAGCGGTTGTGGGACTGCGACTGCAGAGATAAGGAGGGCAAGGCCATGGAGAATAAGGATGAAGATTTAAAATCAAGGAATGCATTCTATCAGTACAATCACTAGAACATCTTCGTAATCGCCCTGGAATGGGCTAAGTCTAATTTAATGTTCTGGACCCTCACAACCAAAGGCAATAGTTTTTATCTTGCCTATTTAATTCTTTAATCATCTTAAACTCAATTATTGTATGACTAAACCAAATCCTTGGAGATGTGATTCAAAGTCATAGGTTTTACACAGAACCTCTCAGTAAAATGCAGCAAGGACAGTGAAAAGCAATGTCAAGAAACTAGAGCTACAGAGCATCCCCTAACAAGGTTCATCCCACATGGTGATGCTAATTGACAGAAGCCCAGGAATGGCAATCGGTGTCATTACTTACCATCAGAATCAATGCTATTCAGTGCAGTGGGTGGAATAATGGACACTTTGCACTGGCCTAGAGGACATTTTCGGGGATACAGTTCCTTGCAAGCAGTGTGTACCTGGCAGAGTGAGAGAGCGAGAGTCCATGAGTTACAAGAATTGACAAGCATGCGCTGAGTAATTTTTTCATCTGGCAGTGCACAGCCTGGAGAATATTTCAGAAATGCATTAATAAAATAAAATATCATAAGCTTTAAAAGGCTTGGACAGGAGGTTTTAATAGGTTGAAATATTGATAAAAAAATTAATGCCACTGTATGCCACTACAATGGAAAAGACAATAATTATGAATTTACATTAAATTATAATATTGCAGGTAAACACCGTAAACCCAAAGTAAACCATAATGAGTTGCCTTTCTTTATTAAGGTCCAAGATGTCAGTGCTGGGGAATGAACTTCTTTCACTGGCTACGGGTGAAGTCCCAGTGGACTGGAGAATGGCCAGTGTTGTTCCATTGTTTAAGAAGGGTAGCAGGGATAATCCAGGAAATTACAGGCCGGTGAGCCTTAAGTCAGCGGTAGGGAAATTATTGGAGAAGATTCTTCGTGACAGGATTTACTACCATTTGGAAGCAAATGGGCGTAGTAGTGAGAGGCAGCATGGTTTTCTGAAGGGGAGGTCATGTCTCACTAACTTGATCAAGTTTTTCGAGGAAGTGACAAAGATGATCGATGATGGAAGGGCAGTTGATGTTATATACATGGATTTCAGTAAGGCCTTTGACAAGGTCCCTCATGGCATGACTGGTACAGAAGGTAAAGTTGCACAGGATCAGAGGGCGAGCTGGCAAGATGGATACAGAATTGGCTTGGTCATAGAAGACAGAGGATAGCAGTGGAAGGGTGCTTTTCTGAATGGAGAGCTGTGACGAGTGGAGTTCTGCAAGGATCAGTGCTGGGACCTTTGCTGTTTGTTGTATACATAAATGATTTGGAGGAAAATGTAACTGGGCTAATTAGTAAGTTTGCAGACGACACTAAGGTTGGAGGAGTTGCAGATAGTGAAGAAGACTGTCAAAGGATACAACGGGATATAGATCGGTTGGAGGCTTGGGCGGAGAAATGGCAGATGGAGTTTAATCCGGACAAATGCGAGGTAATGCATTTTGGCAGGTCTCATACAGGTAGGAATTATACAGTAAATGGAAGAACCCTTAAGTGTATCGATGGGCAGAGGGATCTGGGTGTACAGGTCCACAGGTCACTGAAAGTGGCAACGCAGGTGGATAAGGTAGTCAGGAAGGCATATGGCATGCTTGCCTTCATTGGCAGGCGTATTGAATATAAAAGCTGGGAAGTCATGCTGCAGCTGTATAGAACCTTGGTTATGCCACACTTGGAATATTGCATGCAATTCTGGTCACCACATTACCAAAAGGATATGGAGGTGTTGGAGAGAGTACAGAGGAGGTTTACCAGGATGCTGCCTGGTCTGGAGGTTTTTAGCTATGAGGAGAGGTTGGAGAAACTCAGATTATTCTCACTAGAGCAACGGAGATTGAGGGGCGACTTGATAGAAGTTTACAAAACTATGAGTGGCATGGACAGAGTAGATAGTCAGAAGCTTTTTCCCAGGGTGGAAGAGTCAATTACCAGGGGACATAGATTTAAGGTGAGAGGAGAAAACTTTAGAGGAGATGTGCGGGGCGGGTTTTTTATGCAGAGGTAGTGAGTGTCTGGAATTCGCTGCCAGAGGAGGTGGTGGAAGCAGGTACGATAGTGGTGTTTAAAAGGCAGCTTGACAAATATATGAATAGGATGGGAATAGAGGGATATGGACCCCGGAAGTGCAAAATGTTTTAGTTGATCGGTGCAGGTTTGGAGGGTCCAAGGTCCTGTTCCTGTGCTGTACTTTTCTTTGTTCTTTGTTCACTGTCAGACACCATCCTGACTTGGATCCATATCAGTGTTTCTTCACCGTTACTGGGTCAGAATCCTGGAACTCCCTCCCTAACAGCACTGTGGGTGTACCGTGACTGTGGTAGTTCAAGAAGGCAGCTCACCACCACCTGCTCCCCTTAGCCTTCCACCCTCCCCAAAAACCGATTTGGGCTCGTCGCCCTCTCATGGAGCTCACTAACCGAATGATTGCCCTTTTCTATCCTGCCACCAATACCTAAATTTTCTACCTTTTCGAGTGACCAGAACTGAACCTGAACCAGGACATGCTGATAGGGTGAGATAAGGAAGGCTGGGAGGACGTTCATGAGCAGCATAAGCAGCAGCACAGACCTGCTGGGTTGTAACTTCTATATAATTCTATGCAATATGTTTAACAAAACAAAATCAAAGAATGTACTTTTGAATGCTCTCCTTTCATTCCTGCCACATTTGCAGCAGCATAAAGAAGTCAAACTGCTTACCATGGCTTTGCACCAGAGACATCTCCAATCCTGCAGGCGGAGAACACTCCCACACGTCTTGTCACACACAGCACATTTGGCACTTACGGGCAGGTTACCTTCGAGCCATTGATGAGGCATGGCAATCTACACACATGAAACAAAGCATTAGCTCACTGAAGCCAAAAGCAGAAGATATTTTTAGCAAAAATCTTTCAACCCTTTTTGCCTTCATAAGATTTAGGCCTCTGTTGACAAGGTTCTATTTTTTCTGCTCTCTCCCACGACCGGTCCCAATCCCACTTACCCGAGAGCTGCAATGACACTAGCAATAAGCTGACCTTATGCCATCCTTCACTGGTGGATTCTCATCACCTCACTTGCTGCAAGAGACAGCTGAATTTCCGGGCCACTGTTTTTGTATAAATGGTCACTTCCACCACATGACTGACCACATCTCATCAACTGAAGCTCTTATTGCATTAATGGGTTGATTCAAAGATTCTAGCTGGTGCATGATGCAGGAAGTGTAAGTCAGACAATTTTCACCATTTTTTGCCTCCCACTTGTGTTGAGCATGTGATTGAAGGGGCACCAAATTCATGATAAAGTGCTCAACAATCTTCATTAATTTGTTCAAAAACTTATAACTGACACTGAAAAGTATCACTGTGTGATCTGCTACTCATAAATGTGATTAACTGACACATGTTATTTGCAGCCAGTGCTAACTATTTTTGCTCAATGGTTCCGAGATACACTCAAATCCAGTTGGGAGAGGCCCAAATACAACCCACTGTGCCACCTACCACCAGACAGCAACTCGGTTTCTTGCCTGCCAAAAACAGAATTCTTGAAAGCAATGTTTTTGGTGTTTTATAGGTAAGTGGTGAAGGTGCGCTCAATTCTGAAATTGATTTCCCTGATTCGGTGCTGTGTGCATGAGTTGATCAAGGTTCTTCAAAAACCTGAAGCTTGTTAGAAAATCAATATCTAATCACTTGAGTGAGTCAAGGGAATTTACAGTACGCTTTATTCAAAGAAAAGGCTCAATAAAGACACATTAAATAAATTACACACTTAAAAACATATTTGAGCAGTTACTTGGCCTGGCTCCACTGCTTGATGGCAATATGGGTATAATCAATGACCCCTTACACCCTTGGGAAACCAGCCATGGCTGCAAAGCCTTTGGCTCTTTTCAGTTGACTAGTGTTGTCTGTAGTGAAGGAAGTAAATTAATTACTGGGTGAAACATGGTGTCTGTGAAAACCTTTATGCAGTGATGTGCTGAGGGCAGGGCAATCCCACTCGGGCCTTTATAGGCAGCCTGAAATGACCAAGGTGAAGAAGTTCAGCATCATCGTGACTTTTATGCTACAGGAATTGTGTAGCCACCCATGCTTTCTCAGGGACAAGCATAGGGACATGAAAGTGGCTCACCAAAGGCAAAGTCTGCACAGTCACTGATGCTCCATCATTTACAAATATATGTCATAGACCCTATAAACGCGATTGACAGGGTATGGCTGCTGCAGCCTGCCCTCCGCAGCCCTTCACTCCACAGCAGCTTGAGCTCCTTCCTCCACATCCTGAGCTCCTACCTCTGGTCAGCTGGTCTCCTCCTGCTCCCTCTGCTCCTCACTGGAGGAGGTATCTCCGAAAGCATATACTATGTCCATAGGGACATGTTTCTCAGTATCAGTGGTGCAACAATGAGAGATTACAGTTATCAACAAGTTTGTAGACACTCCATTGAGGGGTAGCCCTGATTACATTCAGGGGTTCATGCACAGCAATATCCGAATGAAGTGCATGTCAGCAGCTTCTCCTGTTAAAGTCAGGCACAGACCCACCTCCAGCCTTTATACCCCACTTTCAGGAAACCCTGAAAAAAAAGTGTTTCCTACCAGGTGTGATTTACGTGCACACAACATATTATCGTTTTGGAAACATATTTACTGTTGCAGTCAGTTGGAATGATAGAAAGCTAAAACGAGCACTGATTAGATCATTCAAATGGCGGGCAGGCTGCCAATTTTGGAGCTCACCCACCCACCGTATTAATGAGCGCCAGTGTAATGATGTAGGTTCACACTTAACTCATCACGCCAGAAACTGCGCTTCAGCAGGATTAGAGTAGTCCCACTTTCGGCATATAAAGTTCACTCGGTATTTCTGCTTCTGTCTCTGACACTTCCAATATGCAACACAGCTTTGCAATATGTACCCCCATGTCATTTCCATTCAATGGAGACATTTCTGGAGAAGCAGAATTGCTTCTCTGCAATTCAAGAAGAATGTGCTTTGATTGTGTAACACGATTATAAGGGGATGTTTAAAGAAATGCAAATCTCCCAGCTCCAGTTCCAAATACTTTATCTCTCTGCATATTTGATCTCTACAATTTCAGAGACATCTAAATCTAAATCTACACTGTGACACAATCTCATGATGCTGGGCTGAGGTAAGGTAGAGTTGTGGCTCTTCCCACTTCTGGGGAAAGGGCAGGTGGGTATTCAAGGCAAAACGCAGAAGGTTCTGTAAGAGGAAGGAGAAAGGGAAAGGTAGTTGGCACATATGGAAGTTACAACACAAAATCAGGCTCTTCAGCCTATCCTGTCCAGGTTGGACTTCACTCTTCATGCAGGCAAATAGTTCGAATCACATTTCCCTGACCCATATCCTTCATTCAGCTGTCTAATCTAATCATAAACGTTGACATATTTTCTGTCTTCCGTTGGGAGACATGATTCACAGCTTCTCGGGAGTAGTTGTGAACCACAGGGGTCTCTAGTCCCCACCCCCCCAAAAAACAACATTTCCCCGCTTACATTAATACAAAACAGTCGATCAACCACAGCTAACCATTGGATCAATGACAAAAAACTATTATTGACTTCACACCTCAATCTGGTTTGAATAAAATACACAGGCACTGAAAAACCTCAGAGAAACTGACTTATTACAAGGCAGTAAAGATGTCAAACAAGGCTTCTTGTATTTCGCTCTGCACGTTTTGCCGACATTACCCGCTAAGCAAATGGATTAGCTCTTCTTGGAGCTCAGCCAAGCATTTTAATAAAGCCATCTGGCAACTGTATCCACAAAAGCAGTTAGAACAGGTGGCCATGTTTTTCAAGCTTGCTGACGGGAGTGCTAATTTTGCTTGACTGACATCTTCACTGCCTTCTAATAAGTTATTATTTTGTTGACGTGGTTTTCAATGGCCATGCATTTACACAAGATTAAGTAGTGTGAAGTGGATAATAGCTGTTTGTCATCGATCCTTTGAATGGCTGAATTGATTGAAATTTTTAAAGCTGTAAAATGAAGTTTTTTTGCCCCCACAGTAGATTATCAAAGCCTCTTTGCTTTTTGTTTCAGTTTCAAAAGCATTTAAAAGGCTGGCCAGACTTGCCAATGGCTCATTAGCTCTGTAGAAAGTGGGATGGAGGGGGCAAGGGAGCATGGACGGGGGGGCATAGAGGGAACATGGGGTAGCATGCAGGGGTGCGGACTTAAGGATCTGGCATTCATGATTCCAACTGGGCCATGTTAAACAGAAGTAGGCCTTCTAGCCTGCTAGCTTCGCTGTCTGCCTCCGTTGCCACCTCAAGTCCGTCACCAGGTGGTGGGCCTGACGTCATCCTACCCCTGCCCAGTGAATGGAACCTCCTTAACAGAGATGGGTTTGCAGAGTCAGGAGCTTTTCTGATTCTCAACACCCATATTCTTGACAAAAATCCAGCCCATAGTCACGATAACTGGAACAAGAGAAATACCCTTACAGCACCCAGAATGCAGAGCCCTTTCATCCAAGTAGTTCCTTCCAAAATTATAGAAATTAAACCTCTCCACTCATTCCAACAAGGGGGCAGATTGCCAAGGGATATAAAGGAAAAGAGAGCATCAAAGAACCGATTAATTAGCAGGTAACATAAAAGGGTTATAATCATTTTTAAAGTAACAGGATTGTTAAAAGAATGGCATGGTCGATTAGGGACAACAAATGAAATCTTGTGGAGGCAGAGGGCATGACTGAGTTACTGAATGAGTATATCAGGTATGTCTTTACATTAACTTTATCCTCTTCTTTGTGAAGTAGAGGAGGGTGGGAGCTAGAGATATTGTATTGGATAAAAATATATATGGAAAGAAGGTGCTAAATAGGTTAGGATCACTCAAAGTTAACAAGTCTCCCAGTCCAGCTTGGCTGTATCTTTGTTGATTGAGGGAAGCAACACAACCTCTAGCCACAATCTTTCAATCTTCTTGGATATAGCAGTGGTGCCAGAGGGCAGGAGAATTGGAAAAGTTACACCCCTGTTTAAAAAAGGAGAGAAATAAACCTGGTAACTACAGGCCAAATATGTCTAACATTCAGTGCTGGCAAAATTACTGGAGACCATTGTTAAGGACAAAACTAACTCTCACTTGGAGAAACATTAAGGATAAGGATCAATTAGAGGCAATCAGCAGGGGTTTGTTAAAGGCAAGTTGTGTCTGACTAACCTGATTGAGTTCTTTCATGAAGTGACAAAGTGCTGATGAAGATAGTGCAGAATGTATATGGACTTTCAAAAGATGTCTGATAAAGTAACTGAAACTTATTGTGAAAATAAAAGCAGACTATGTTAAAAGAATGGTAGTAACTTGGTTACAGAATTGGTTAAGGGATTAGAGGCAGAGAGAGGCAGTGAACAGATGTTTTCTGATTGGAGATAGGTTGGCAATAGGACTGTAATATTACAGGGAATACAATTTCAAAGTTTGCAGTCAATAAAAGACTTGGCTAAACATAGTGAGAATGATAGCAGAAGACTTCAGGAGGACAGAGTGTGGTGAAATACACAAACAATTTAATGCAGTTAAGCGTGAACTGATGCACTTTAGAGAGGCGGTATAATCTAAATTATATTTAGGGGGCGCATAATTCCCAGGACCTGACAGCTTACCTCCTAGGGTTCTAAAAGAGATAGCTGCAAAGGTAGTGGATGTGTTGGTTACAATTTTCCAAAATTCCCTAGACTCTGGAACAATCCCAGTGGATTGGAAGTTAGCAAGTGTAACACTGTTATTTGAGAAAGGAAGGAGAGGGAAAACAGGGAACCACAGGCCAGTTAGGAAAATGTTGGAATCGATCGTTAAGGAAGTCTTTTTTAAGACTTTTTAGCACTTTGTCTGATCAGATTATGATTTTCTAAGTGGACATGGTTTCATGAAAGGGAAATCATGTTTGACAAATGTATTGAGTTTTTTGAGGATGTAACTAAAAGGGTAGATAAAGGGAACCAATAGATGTAGTATATTTTGATTTCTAAAAGGCATTTAATAAGATGCCACTCAAAAAATTAATATACAAGGTCAGAGCTCATGGAGTTGGGGCTGATATAATAGCCTGGATAGAAGATTGGTTAACGGACAGGAAGCAGAATGTAGGGATAAGCAGGCATATGTTCAGAAAGAACATAAGAAATAGGGTCAGGAGTAGGCTATTCGGCCTCTCAAGTCTGTTTTGCTAATCAACAATATCTTGGCTGATCTGACTGTGGCCTTGGCTCTACTTTCCTAGCTGCGCCCAATAACCTTCAACTCCCTTGTAGAGCAAAACATACGAGACAAAGTCCCACAAAAAGCAACAAGATAATCTGCTCTTAAGTGATGTTGGTTGAGGGATAAATTTGGTCAGGACAGCGGGAAGAACTTCCCTACTCTTCTTTCAACAGTTTCAAAGGATCTTTTATGCCACTGAAGTGGTGAGCCAATCTCTCCACTTTCTATCCCTCCAGTTTCTTGATGAATGAGTTAGATTCAAAGAACACTCCCTGATTGCTCATGATTATCTTTTTCATTTATTGTGTTGCCTGCTCAATTTATGCAATTTCCTCTGTTCTTTGACCTAATCTTCAGTTTTCCTACTTTCCTGCTGTTGATTTTAGCTTCTCTTTCTAACATTAGAGTTCAGGCAAAACTTCCTGAGGCATAGCTTGAATCGCACTAAAGCACTGAAGTTGGAAGTAGACGTCACCTGCACATGAGAAATAGCCCATTGTTGAAAATGAAGGGATGATCTCCTTTACAAATATGCCTGCTGTAGTCAGAATTGTCAACCTTTCATTAGGAATTTTTGGCCCAATAGATGGGGAGGTTAAGAGTAAATTCAGTATTTCCAGCACATAGGTGCTGCCAAAGGCAACATGGGCTGGAGAATCAGTGCTAGAGTATTGTAAAGAAAGAAGGAAACTTACATTTCCATCACACCTTTCAATACCTCAGCATATCCCAAAGCACTTTACAGCCAATGAAGTACTTTTGAAGCGTAGTCATGGTCAGAATGTAGGAAATGCGGCAGCCAATTTATGCACAGCAAGCTCCCATGAACAGTGGTGTGATGATAGCCACATAATTAGGTGTTGGTTAAAGAATAGATATTAGTCTTTTCTTTCCAAACACTTCCCACAAGAGGTACTGAATTCATCCCCCAAGCCTTAACTTCTTATCCACAACCAAAAGTACCTTTGCACACAAGACAGCAAGAACAGAAGGGTTACTCATAGAGATGGTCATTCTTAAAACCTTCATACCTACCCCATCCTCATCCTCGATGATATCTTTTCCTATTGACGCCAAGGTTGTCCATTTGCAGTTATTGATTGCCCTCACAGCACACCTCTTATGGGCTTTGAACTTACAAACTGCAAAAGAGACAAAGCCACACATCTCAATGCTGAATATGTCATTATAGAGCATTTCATCAACTCAACCATGAAAAAATATAAACCATGAGAGGGCTAATGTTAAGTAAAAGAAAAATATATATAAATTGAATATAAAATGTGATCATGGAACCACAGAATGGTTACAGCACAGAATGCCATTCAGCCCATCATCTCTCTGCTGACTTTCCAAACGAGAAATTCTCCTCATGCCACTCTCCCGCTTTCTCTTCATAGCTCTGCACACATTCTTCCTATTCAAATAATAATCTAATTCTCTCTTGAATGCCTTGATTGATCCTGTCTCCACCATACTCTCAGGCAGTGCATTCTAGATCCTAACCACTCACAGTGATAAAGTTTCTCATGTTGCCATTGCTTCTTTTGCCAATTACCTTAAATCTGTGTCCTCTGGCTCTCAATCCATCCAGTTTCTCCCCATCTATTCCATCCAGGCCCCTCATGATTTTGAATACCTCTATCAAATCTCCTCTCAACCTTCTTTTCTTGAAGGAAATCAGTTCCAACTTCTTTAATGTATCTACATAACTGAAGTTTCTCATCCCTGGAACCATTCTTGAGTATCTTTGCAGCACCCTCGTAAAGCCTTTACATCTTTCCTAAAGTGTGGTGTCCAGAATTGGACAGAATATCCCAGTTGAGACCGAACGAGTGTTCTATATAAGTTTGGCATAACTCCCTTGCTCTTGTGCTCTATGCCCTTATTAATAAACCCTAGGATGCTGTTTGCTTTATCAACCACTCTCTCAACCTGTCCTCCACCTTCAATAATTTATGCACATATACACCCAGGTTCCTCCACTACTGCACCCCCTTTGTTATATATTGTCTCTCTGTGTTCTTCCTACCAAAATTAATCCAGCACTGTATCAAATGCCTTTGGAAATCTATGTACGCCACATCAATGGCCTCATCAGCCCTCTGTTATCTCCTCAAAAAACTCCAGCAAGTTAGTAAAACATGATTTGCCCTTAACAAATCCATGCTGACTTTTCTTAATTAACCCAGTTTTGGCCAAGTGACTAATTAATTTTGTCTCAAATTATCAGTTTTAGAAGCTTCCCCACCACCGATGTTAAGCTGACTGGCATGTAGTTGCTGGGTCTATCTTTACAACCTTTTTTGAACAAGGATGTAACATTTGCAATTCTCCAGTCCTCTCGCACCTCCACTGAATCTAAGGAAGACAACAACACAAGGAGCTCACCCCCATCTGGACAAAGAAATCTGTTTGGCTGGCAGCACATCCACAGCTTTAAAAACCAGTGAAGAACTATGCTGCAGTGTGTTCTGTCTACAGGAGTCACTGCAGCAAGTCACCAAGCCTTCTTCAACAGTAACTCCCAAACGTGCGACCTCTGCCACCTAGAAGGATGAGGGCAGCAAAACCAAGGGAGCATACGGACAATCAAATTAGGAGCAGGAGTAGACCATTCAGCCTCTCATGTCTGCTCCAGCATTTGAGAAGATCATGGCTGACCTGATTGTGGCCTCAAATCCACATTTTGCCTATATCCCTAAACATTTTGATGCCTTCGTTAGTCAAGAATATACCGAACTCAACCTTAAAATTAATCAATGACTCTGCCTCCACCGCTCCCTAGGAAAGAGAATTCAACAGGCTCATGAACCTCAGAAAAAAAATTCTCCTCACCTCCATCTGAAATGGGAAACCCTTTATTTTTAAACTGTGTACTTTAGTTTTTGTCTCTCAGCATCCAACTTGTCAAGTGCCCTCAGGATCTTAAAGAATCATAGAATGTTTACGGCACAGAAAGAGGCCAATCGGCCCATCGTGCCTGTGCCAGCTGATAAACAAGCCACCCAGCTTAATCCCACTTTCTAGCATTCGGTCCATAGCCCTGCAGGTTACAGGACTTGAAGTGAGTATCCAGACACCTTTCAAATGGGTTGAGGGTTTCTGCCTCTGCTACCCTTTCAGTGAGTTCCGGACCATCACAACACAACCCTCTGGGTGAAAAAAGTTTTCCTCATCTCCCCTCTAATCTTGCTATCAATCACTTTAACTCTATGCCCCCCTAGTCACTGACCTCTCTGCTAAAGGAAATAGGCCCTTCCTATCCACTCTATCCAGGCTCCCCTCAGCCTTCTCTGTTCCAAGGAGAACAACTCCGGCCTATCAAATCTTTCCTCATAGCTGCAATTTTCCAGTCCTGGCAACATCCTCATAAATCTCCTCTGTACGCACTCTGATGCAATTATATCTTTTCTGTAAGAGGTGACCAGACCTGTACACAGTACTCAAGTTGTGGCCTAACCAATGTTTTATATAATTCCAGCATAACTTCCCTGGTCTTATATTCCGTGCCTCAGCTAATCAAGAAAAGGATTCCATATGCCTCTTAACCACCTTATCAACCTGCCCTGTCCTGCCACCTTCATGGATATGTGGATGTTGACTCTAAGGTCCCCGACTTCTTCTACACTTCTCAGTATTCTCCCATTAACCATGTATTCCTTTACCTCCTTTGACCTCTCCAAATGCATCACCTCACACTTCTCCAGGATGAATTCCATTTGCCACTTTTCTGCCCACCTGACCAGTCCATTGATATCCTCCTGCGGGCTACAGCTATCCTCCTCACTATCAACCGCACGGCCAATTTTTGTGCCATCTGCAAACTTATATGTTTCAAGAAGATCATCTCTAATTCTTATAAACTCCAATGGATACAGTCACAACCTGTCCAACCTTTCCTTATAAGACAACCCCTTCATCCCAGCAATCAGTTGAGTGAACATTCTTTGAACTGCAATTAATGTAAATACAAATTAACTCGGTTCTGGTAATAATAGAGATCAGCAGTCAATCCATTCCCACTCAGGGATGAATAGAACTCTCACCAAAAACAATGCTATGTTGGTTAGTGAGCTTTCTGACATTTGGAATATTGCTATCTCATGTGGGGTGGGTAAAGCAATGGAAAAAGTGCAGTCTAAATTCACTCGGATAAAATCAGACAGCACAGAAGGCAGCTATTCAGCCCACTGCATCTGTGAAGAGTATGCAATTAGGTACACTCCCCTTCTCTTTCCCTATAACCCTGCAAACGCCTCATTTTCAAGTATATATGCAATTGCCTTTTGCAAGTAGTGACTCCATTTGCCTCCTCACTCTTTCTGCTAGCCCATTCTGAAAAGCAATAATTCAGTGTGCTAAGAAATTCCCCTGGGTTTCTTGCCAGTTCTCAATCTGCCTCTTCTGATTACTGAGCCTCCTGGCTGAAGAAACTGATTCTCCCTAAATAATCATTCAAAGCCCTTCATAATTTTGAACACCTCTGTTAAATGTTCTCTTAATCTCTGCTCTAAAGCTTCTCTAGTCTCCGCATAACTGAAGTCACTCACTTCTGGTACCATTCAAGTAAATCCCCTCAAAGCTTTGACGTCCTTTCTGAAGGTGGTGCCCAGAACTGGATGCACTACTCCAGCTGAGGCCTAACCAGTGACTTTTACAGGGCTACCTTAATTTTCACGCCTTTTCACTCTATACCCTCAACTTATAAAACCCACTTCAAAGATGCTTTTAACAGCTTCATGAATTGCCCTGCCACTTTCAAAGATTTATGTATTTGAGCCTCCTCTCTCCGTTTCTCCATCTTGTCTAATGTCTTTTCAAATGTTTTTTTATATCTGAAAGCAACTTACCTCAATACTTTGCAAGATGTCAATTCACCCACTAGGTGGAGCACTTGGCAATGTGGCAGTGCAGTTCTGACAGGAGGTCCAGATTATAAAAGTCAACCTGTGTGCTGTTTACATATTCTGACCAACTCTACTGTGCATTTCTAGCATTTTCTATTTCTTTTCATTGTCAAACTGCATCTGGCAACCCTCTGGCCTAAAAGCGACTAGGGTTCTGTTAGTGACAGAGTATAAAACCATGGATTTAGAAAGAAAATCTAAGATATGATACAGCATGGTTTGAAAGCAGAGAGCTTCAATCACTGGGAGCATACAGCACGAGATGGTTCATCAGCATTACAATGAATGGCTGGTAAAATAACAACCACTGCAATGAGCCCAGGACCCGTGTCAAAACACGATAGGATTGGTATTGGAGAGTGACTAAAATTGCATGAAAGAGATTCTCAGCCACAGCTTACAGGATCACAGAGTCTTTTACTGTCTGGTACAGGAAGACATTCAAGTGGGGGGAGCACAAAGGAATGTAGTGGTAGTAGGGGACAGTATAGTGAGAAGGATCAACACTGTTCTGTGCAGCAAGGAGTGAGAGTCCAGATGGCTGCGTTGTCTGCCCAGTGCCAGAGTTTGCAATGTTTGCTGGAAAGGAACTTGCAGAGCCAGGGGGAGGATCCAGTAGTCCTCATCCATGTGGGTACTGACAACATAGGCAGGCTAAGGAAATGACTGCATATGCAGTCAATATAATGAGCTGGGCACCAAATTAAGGAGCAGAAACTCAAAAGGTAATAATTCCTGGATTATTACCTCAGCCACGTGCAAATTGGCATAGGACAAATAAGATTAGAGAAATGAATGTATGGCTTAAAGACTGGTGTGGGAGAAGTGGGTTCGTGTTCATGGGGCACTGGCACCAGTATTGAGGAAAGAGGGATCTGTACCACTGGGGCGGTCTACACCTGAACCATGCTGGGGCTGGTGTCCTTGTGAGTCGCATAACTAGGGAAGTAGGGCCTGAATAGTGAGGGTCAAATTTGTGAAGATGTGGTAAACCAAAGAGTAGAGACAAGGCAACAGAGAAAGATACTAATATGGGAAATGATAAACAGACTGTGATAGGGAGGGACATAGTGTACAAATCCATGACTAAATCACCAGTTAAGGCTAGACGCTACAAAAATAATAAAAGGACAAAACTAAAGACCCTGTATCTAATTGCACATAGCATTTGAAAAAAACAGATGGACTGATAGCGTTAATAGAAATAACTAAGCATCATCGGATAACCATTACAGAGACACGGCTGCAGGATGTGGAATTCTTAGGGTTACATGCAAATATAGAAAATAGGAGGAGTAGGCCATTCGGCCCTTTGAGCCTGCTCTGCCATTCATTATGATCATCGCTGATCATTCAACTCAACAGCCTGCTCCCGCTTTCTCTCCATATCCTTTGATCCCTTTCACTCAAAGAGCTATATCTAACTCTTTCTTGAAAACATTCAATGTTTTGGCCCCTACAATTTTCTGTGGTAGCGAATTCCACAGGCTCACCACTCTCTGGGTGAAGAAATTTCTCCTCATCTCAGTCTTAAATAGTCGACCCCGTATCCTCAGAATGTGACCCCTGGTTCTGGATTCCCCTACCATTGGGAACATCCTTCCTGCATCTACCCTGTCTAGTCCTGTTAAATTTTATGAGTTTCGATGAGATCCCTCCTCATTCTTCTGAACTCCAGTGAATATAATCCTATCCAACTCAATCTCTCCCCGTATGTCAGTCCCGCCATCCCAGGAATCAGTCGGATAAACCTTCGCTGCACTCCCTCTATAGCAAGAACATCCTTCCTCAGATAAGGAGGCCAAAACTGCACACAACATTCTAGGTGTGGTCTCACCAAGGCCCTGTATAATTGCAGCAAGACATCCCTGCTCCTGTACTCGAATCCTCTCGCTATGAAGGCCAACATACCATTTGCCTTCTTTACCGCCTTCTGCACCTGCATGCTTACCTTCAGCGACTGGTGTACCAGGACACCCAGATCTCGTTGCACATTCCCCTCTCTCAATTCATAGCCATTCAGATAATAATCTGCCTTCCTGTTTTTGCTACCAAAGTGGATAACCTCACATTTATCCACATTATACTCCATCTGCCATGCATTTGCCCACTCACTCAACTTGTCCAAGTCACACTGAAGCATCTCTGCGTCCTCCTCACAGCTCGCCCTCCCACCCAGCTTTGTGTCATCTGCAAATTTGGAGATATTACATTTAGTTCATTCATCTAAATCATTAATATATATTGTGAATGACTGGGGTCCCAGAACCGATCCCTGCAGTACCCCACTAGTCATTGCCAGCCATTCAGAAAAAGACACGCTTATTCCTACTTTTTGTTTCCTGTCTGCCAACCAGTTTTCTATCCATCTCATTACACTACCCCCAATCCCATGCGCTTTAATTTTACATGCTAATCTCTTATGTGGGACTTTGTCGAAAGTCCAAATAAACCACATCCACTGGCTCCCCTTCATCAATTCTACTAATTACATCCTCGAAAAATTCCCTTTCCTAAATCCATGCTGACTCTGTCCGATTCTGCCACTGTTTTCAGTTGAGAAGAGAAATGATGAAGGCAAGACCATCTAATTGTAACTACACAGTCGGACAGAGTATAAAAGATGAGAAAATGGGAACTTGTTAGAAAGGTATAGCAATAATCATGGGGGATTTTAATCTACATACCGACTGGAAAAATCAGATGGGCAAAGGTAGCGTAGATGAGGAGTTCTTAGAATGTTTTCAGGGTAGTTTCTTGGAACAGCATGATCTGGAGCCAACCAGAGAGCAGGCTGTACTCGACCTGGTATTGAGCAATGAAATAGGATGAATTGATGATCTCCTAGTGAAGGCACTCCTAGGTAGCAGCAATTATAATATGATTGAATTTTACATTCATTTCGAGGGAGGAATGAGTGTGTCCAAGGCTAGTATTTTAAATTAAGATAAGGGCAATTATAAGGGAATGAAAGTGGAGCTCGCTAATGTGAACTGGTCAACAGAGATTCCATGGCAGACATTTACAGGGATATTTCGGAAAACACAAATAGATTCATTCCAATGAGAAAGAAAAATTCCAAGGGGAGGGCCCACCATTCGTGGTTGACTAAAAAAGTTAAAGATAGTATCAAATTTACAAGCATATAATTGTGCAAAGACATTCACAATTGGAAAGAATATAAAAAACAGCAAAGAATAACAAAAAGGTTAATAAGGAAGGAAAAATTACAGTACAAGAGAAATCTAGCTAGCAATATAAAGACAGATAGTAAGAGATTCTATAGATATTTAAGTAAGAGAGAGTTAACAAAATGAGTGTTGGTTCTTTGAATGTATGTCTAGGGAATTGATAATGGAAAGTAGGGAGATGGCGGATGAATTGAACAAGTATTTTGCTTCGGTCTTCATTATAGAGGATATAAGTAGGATCCCAGAAATAGCTGTAAATCAGGAAATGGAAGGGAGGGAGGAACTCAGGGAAATTACAATCACCAGGGAAGTGTGGTATTGAGCAAATTTTTGTGGCTGTGGGCTGACAAATCTCCGGGTCCGGATGGGCTTCACCTTGAGATCTTGAAAGAAGTGGCTACTGAGGTAGTTGATGCACTGGATGCAATTTTCCCAAATTCCCTAGAGTTGGGGAAGGTCCCAGTAGATTGGAAAATTGTAAAACACTCCTTTATTCAAAAAGGGAGGGAGACAGAAAGCAGGAAACTATAGGCCAGTTACCTTAACATCTGTCATAGGGAAAATGTTAGACACTATTATTAAAATCATTATAGCAGGACACTTAGAAGAATTCAAGGAAATCAGGCAGATTCAACATGGTTTTGGGAAAGGGAAATCATGTTTAACCAGTTTATTGGAGTTATTTGACAAGTCACATGTACTGTACTTAGATTTCCAGGAGGCATTTGATAAAGTGCCACATCAAAGGTTATTTGTGTAAAATAAAAGCTCATGGTGTAGGGGGTAACATATTGACATGGATAAAAGACTGGCTGGCTAACAGGAAACAGAGAGTTGGCATAAGTGGGTCCTTTCCTATTTGGCAGGATGTGATGAGTGGTTTGCCATGGGGATCAGTGCTGGGGCCTTAACTTTTTACAATTTATATAAATGAATTGGATGAAGGAACTGAAGGAATGGTTGCTCAATTTGCTGAAGACACAAAGATAGGTAGGAAAGTAAACTAAGGAGAGGATATAAGGAGGCTACAAAGGGATAAAGATAGATTAAGTGAGACCTGGCAAATGGAGTACAACGTGGGCAAATGTGAAATTGCTCAATTTGGCAGGAAGAATAAAAAAGCAGCTTATCTAAATGGGGAAAGATTGCAGAGCTCTGATTCAGAAAGATCTGAGTGTCCTAGTGCATAAATCACAGAAGGTTAATGTGCAGGTACAGCAAGTAGTTAGAAAAGCTAATACAATGTTATTGTTTTTTGTGAGGGGAAATGATTACAGAAGTAGGGAAGTTAGCTTCAGTTCTGGAAGGCAGTGGTAAGACCACATCTGGAGTACTGGTGTAGAGTACTGGTAAGATGTAGATGTGTTAGAAGTAGTTTAGACAAGGTTTATTCAGCTACCATGCATGGGAGGGTTGTCTTATAAGCAAAGGCTGGACAGATTAGGTTTTGTATCCGCTGGAGTTTAGAAGAGTAAGAGGTGATTTGATTGAAACTTTAAGATCCTGAGGAATCTTGACAGGGTGGATGTGGAGAGAATGTTTCCTCTTGTGGGAGAATCTAGAACTCGGGATCACTGTTTAAAAATAAGGGGTCACCCATTTAAGACAGAGGAGAAATTTTTTTCTCTGAGGGTTGAGAGTCTTTGGAACTCTCTTCTTCGAAAGGTGGTGGAAGCAGAATCTTTGAATATTTTTAAGGAAGAGCAAGAGAGATCCTTGATTAACAAGGGGGTGAAAGATTATCTGGGGTCAGCAGGAATGTGGGGTTGAGGTTACAATCAGATCAGCCATGACCTTATTGAATGGCAGAGGAGTCTTGAAGGGCCAAGTGGCCTACTCCTGCTCCTAAATCGTATGTTCATATGTTTACAGCAGAATTTCCAGCTTCCAGGTTGTTGCCCTCATGACCCAGCAGTCAGCTTTCACTGCTTATTTGTAGAAGCCATGCTTTCTGGATGGACTATGACTTCAAGAATGAGCAGCAGCATCAGGAATTACCACACAACTGCAGCTCCCTCTCTTAGACAACAACTGCTCATAGCTGCTCAGTCCATAACACGAGAGTCTACAAGACTAAGAGTCAACTTCTTGGATCTCTTTGTGGAGCAGTGCATGAGGAGGCTGTGCTACCCAGGGTAGCCAGTCAAGGACCTCTGTAGCCTTGTTTAACAGGACCTATTGGCCGGAGAGGGCTATGTCTTGCCAGAGGTTGTCAAAGTCAACAAAGTCCCAAGTTTCCTCAGGACTGGATCCTTTCCGAATCTTATGGAGGACAATAGCCACCTCTCAGTGCAGTTCACGGTTATGTTATAGGTGACTGACAGCTTCTTCACCACACCACTTTTCTCACTGAGCCGAGCAGTCAACAAGACACAGCTCCTGGCTTTTCATCGATGCCCAACTTCCGTCCTGTGTGGAGTTTGATTGTTTTGTGGCCACCAGGGCACCGGAACATAAGCCAGTAATATTCAGCAGTAGATAGGGTGTCACTCAATCCATGACCAGCTAGTGGTTGATCACAGGAACACTGCTATTAAGCTGTCTTTTCTATGGGCAAATGCTGACTGACCTACTGTACTTCCAGCACTTTTCCTTTTGCGAAGGACTATATATCACTTCAGTCTCACAATATTTTAACTTTTAACTGCACTCTGAAATGGCTGTGTAAGCCAAACTCACATCAAACTGCCCAAAAAATAAAGACAATAACTGTCCTTGCTTCACTGTTGGCTGCTGTATCATTAGCTGCCTGGACCTTAATTTCTGGAATTCCCTTCATAAATGGGTCTCCCTGCTTCTCTCTCCATCCTTCTCCTTATAACATTCTTTAAAGTCCTCCTTTTTGATCAAGCACCTGTCCTGATATCTCCTTATGTGACTCAGCGTCTGCCATCAAAAGCACTATTTAAATGCAAGTTGTCGTTGCAATGCTTCTCGGGGTAACTAGGGATGGGCAATAAATGCTGGCCTTGCCAGTGATGCCCACATCCTGAGGATGACTAGAAAGAATATCTGTTTTATTTTCACACTTGCAGATGTCACTTTTCTTTGAATCTAATTTTTTTTCTTGTTGCCTTTCAGTAACCAGCATTTCCCCAAGAACCAGCAGTGGATCCTTGTAGGTATGTGAGATATTGTTGAGATTCAATGTAGCAGGTATAGAATGCCCTTCTTATTTCTACCCTCAATCAGAAGTGTTGCATATGGAGTATTATATCCAGGAATGAAGCTCACTCCCAGGCGGCAGTTATTCTGCCAAAATAGACACGGCCAATTAGATGCCAAAATTGCTTAGAAATCCTCAGCAGCTAAACAGAGGCTAAAATAGTTAAACTATAAGGGCGGGCTGCACAGACTATACTGGTATTCCCTTGAGCATAAAAGATGAAGAAAACAAAAACAGAAACAGAATTACCTGGAAAAACCCAGCAGGTCTGGCAGATTCAGCGGAGAAAAGAGTTGACGTTTCGAGTCCTCATGACCCTACGACAGAACTAAGTAGAAATAGGAAAGGCGTGAAATATAAGCTGGTTTAAGGTGTGTGTGTGTGTGTGTGTGTGTGTGTGTGTGTGTTTGGGGAGGGGGGGGTTGGGTGGGGGGAGAGAAGTGGAGGGGGGGTGTGGTTGTAGGGACAAGCAAGCAGTGCTAGAAGCAGATCATCAAAAGATGTCACAGACAACAGAACAAAAGAACACATAGGTGTTGAAGTTGGTGATATATATCTAAACGAATATGCTAATTAAGAATGGATGGTAGGGCACTCAAGGTATACCTCTAGTGGGGGTGGGGGGAGCATAAAAGATTTAAAAATATTTAAAAATAATAGAAATAGGTGGGAAAAAGAAAAATCTATATAATTTATTGGAAAAAAACAAAAGGAAGGGGGAAGAAACAGAAAGGGGGTGGGGATGGAGGAGGGAGTTCAGGACCTAAAGTTGTTGAATTCAATATTCAGTCCGGAAGGCTGTAAAGTGCCTAGTCGGAAGATGAGGTGTTGTTCCTCCGGTTTGCGTTGGGCTTCACTGGAACAATGCGGCAAGCCAAGGACAGACATGTGCGCAAGAGAGCAGGGTGGAGTGTTGAAATGGCAAGCGACAGGGAGGTTTGGGTCATTCTTTAAAAAAAAAAATCATTCATAAAAGATGAAGAGTTGATCCAGTTGCAGAGTATAGAAGATGAAGAGTTGATCCAGTTGCAGGGTACAGAAGATGAAGAGTTGATCCAGTTGCAGTCCTTAAAATGATTAAAGGATTAGATAGTACAGTGAGAAATAAACTATTTCCTCTAGTGGGAGAATCCTGAACAACGTACGCAACCTTAAAATTGGAGTTCGGCTAGTTAGTGGTGATGGCAGGAAGCATATCTTCACACAGAGAGTAGTGTAAATATCTGAGGCCAGGGGTCAATTGGAAATTTGGAAAGAAATTAAACTGCTGTATTTTTGGTAAACAAGGATATTAAGGGTTATGGAACCAATGGACAGCAATTGGAATTAAAATACAGCTCAGATATGATCCAACTGAATGGTGGAACAGGCTTGAGGGCTGAAAGGGATGCCTCTAGACTTGTGTTCCTACAGTCCTAACAAGAATTACATTTCAGAAATAAAAAACAGAAAATGCTGGAAATACTCAGCAGGTCAGGCAGCACCTTGTGGAGAGAGAAAAACAAAGTTAATGTTTCAGCTCAATGACCTTCCATCAGAATTGGGAAAAGTTTGAGATGTAATGGATTTTGAGTAAGGGGATTTAATAAGCCATTGGAAGCTCAGGCTCACGCTTGCGAACTGAACAGAGATGTTCCGCAAAGCGGTCAACAAATCTGAGTTCAGCTCCCCAGTATAAAGCAGAGCACATTGTGTGCAGTGAATACATGATATTAAACTGAAAGTAGTACCAGTCAATCACTGCTTCACCTAGAAGACGTGTTTGTGGCCTTGGATGGTGAGGAGGGAGGAGGTAAAAGGGCAGGTGTTACACTTCCCAGTTCTGATGAAAGGTCATCAACATGAAACATTAACTCTGCTTCTCTCTCCTCAGATGTTGCCAGACCTGCTGAGTATTTCCAGCATTTCTGATTTCCATTATCCGCAGTATTCCCTTTTTTGATTACATTTCAGAATTCTGGTTTCAGATAAATTGTGCCATGACAACCATGTGAGACTAGAAATGACTAAAAATATCATGGAAAGGACAAAGATTTTGATTTCCAGAATTAAAACATACACCAAGTTAGAATGTTTAAACATAAATTATAACATTCTAAATTGCAAGTGTCTTTGTGGTGATACAAATCTAATGTGTGAGACAAGAACATCGCCAGCTGGAAGTTCCCCTCCAAGCCACTCACCATCCTGAATTGGAAATATAATCACCGTTCCTTCACTGCCACTGGGTCAAAATCCTGGAACTTCCTAACAGCTCTGTGGATGTATCTACACGACAGGGGCTGTAGCAGCTCAAGAAGGAGCTCACCACCACCTTCTCCAAAGAGGCAATCAGAGATGGGCACTAAACCTGGCCTAACCAGTGTATTTTTTAGGAACTGATGCATCCAATGAGATCTGTCCAAGTGTATTCAAAGTGTTGAGTCAGGGCTTTATCAGCTCAGCAGTAACTCTCCATTAGCACATCATATGCATTAAGATTTAAAAATAATTGTTCTCAACTAATGCTATGAATTCTCATATGAACATATGAAATAGGACCAGAAGTAGGCCATTCGGCCTCTTGAGCTTGCTCTGCCATTCAGTAAGATCATGGTTAACCTGTTTCTATTTCGAATTCCACATTCCCATCTAGCCCCGATGACGTTTGATTCTCTTGCTTAACAACCTTGCCTAATAGGAACCTATCTACCTCCGCCTTATTCAATAACTCCGCTGCCTTCTGAGGCAGAGTTTCAAAGTCGCACAACCCTCAGAAAATATTTCTCCTAATATCTGTCCTAAAAGGGCGACCCCTAATTTTAAAACAGTGCCCTCTAGTTCTGGACTCACCCACAAGGGGAAACATCCTTTCCACATCCACCTTGTCGAGAGCATTCAGAATCTTGTATACTTCAATCAAGTCACTCCTCACTCTTCTAAACTCCAGTGGAAACAAGCCCAGTCTGTCCATCCTTTCCTCATAAGACAACCTGCTCATTCCAGGTGTCAATCTAGTAAACCTCCTCTGAACTGCCTCGAATGCATTTACATCCTTCCTTAAATAAGGAGACCAATACTGCACACAGTATTCGAGATGTGGTCTCACCAATGCCCTTTATAACTGAAGCATAGCATCCTTATTTTTATGTTCAATTCCTCTCGTAACAAAGGATAGCCTTGTTAATTGCTTGCTATACCTGTGTACTAACTTTTCGTGATTCATGTACCAGGGCACCCAGATCCCTTCATACCTCAGATCTGCAACCTCTCTCCATTTAAATAATAAGCTGCTTTTTTATTCTTCCTGCCAAAGTGAACAACTTCACATTTTCCCATATTATAATCCAACTGCCAAATTTTCACCCACTCACTCAACCTATCCATACAACCTCTATGTCCCCTTCACAATATACTTTCCTACCTATCTTTGTGTCATCTGCATCTGTAAAAAAACTTACTGTTTGTAATTGTAAATTGTAAAAAATCTTACTTTCACTGCAAATGTTGTCATATCTGTCAGCCAGGAATTAGACATTTTGACATTTAATTATCTCCTTTCAATCCTCTTTCCACATAATTCAATAAAATGGTCAAATTCCTGTCACACAGTCTTGTCACTGTGTATAGAGAGCTGACTATGCAACACATGTCCTCCATAATAATGTTGTAGTTGATTGGGTTGGTTCGGATTTAGACTCTGGTTTTGAAAGCAAATTGAATTCTTTAATATGATTGAAGCTAAAAAGAAACAGCTCCATCCGAGTGTGATGGGCCTGCCTGAGCAAACATCTGCCCACATGCAGCATATGTTACATTAGGAGGTAGCCCAATACCGAGCCTTTCGTGGGATAGATTGTATATGTCTCAAGCACAGCATACAAACATTTGTATATTTGGCATCCAGGATTACACTAGTTTTAAGATTCTTACTAACTTGTAGAGCAGGGCTTTAAAGAATAGAAATAGCTTGCTTTTATTCAGCACCTTTTACATGCTCAAGATGTCCAAAGCACTTTACAGCCAATTAATTACTTCTGAAGTATGGTCACTGTTATAAGGCAAGAAAATAATGTACACACAACCAGGTCCCACTAACAGAATGAAACCAGATGTGATGGTTTTGGTTTAGGGGTAAATATTAGGCAAGACAATGGAAGAGCTCCCCCACTCTTGGAAGAGTGCCGTAGAACTTTGAACATTCACCTGAGAGGTCAGCTGGTGTCAGCTGTGGCTCAGTGCGTTGCATTCTTGCCTCTAATTCAGAAGGTTAAGGGTTCAAGTCTCACTCCAGTGATGAAATGTAGACTGACACTGCGCAGTCAGAGGGATTGCCTTTCAGATGAGACCTTAAAACAAGGCCCTGTCTGCCTTCTCAGATGGATGACAAAGAACAGAAGGGCTCTGGCCAACATTCACCCCTCAATCAACATCATGAAAACAGGTGATCCAGTCTAGTTGCAGAATCTCCTACATTAGAAGAAAATTATTGATTGTAAAGTGCTTTGGGATCCTGGGGCTGTACATGTCTGTTGTGGGAGGGGAGTTGCCAGAGGTTTTTGTGCATTTGTGTCACGGAGCTTCAAAAGACCAGCATGCACTGTGGGTTAAGGAGGCAGGATGTAAGTGAAGTATTGTACATTTGGAGTGTTGCAAGGGCACAGTTTTGTTTTTGGGCAACGCATTTGGACCTCTTCGGTCTTGATGACACTGTGCACAACGGACACCTGAACCCGCCATTGTCCTTCACCACCCTCCAGCTCCCATTCCCTGCCCTCCCCCACATGCCTCCAGGTCAACAGATTTGCCAGCATAACCCCTACAACCACCACCTGATGTGTCCCTTATTTTCTTCCCCTCACAGAATAGGTCACCTTGGACAACATTTCAGACAGTGCAGCACTCCCTCTGTACAGCACCGGAGTGTCAATCTAATCCTTGTGCTCATGATTCTGGAATGGTGCCCGAAGTTACAATCTTCTCACTCAGAAGGAAGAGACCTAAAACTGAGTCAAAACTGACCCTAACTCATGAAAGAACCAGGGTTACTCTGGAAGAATGAATTCTATGTCCTCTGTCGAGTGAAATAATTTACAAGCAAACTATACACCCAAGTCACTCCAGGCAGCACATGTAGTCTGCATCCAATGATTCAGGAATTACACATGATCCCTTGCAATAAACAGCTGTCCGAGCCTTGAAAAATGCAATACAACTGAATTCTGCTGACAGTGTCTGAGTATTACAGATCCTATACCACTTGTCAAAGAATGACACGAACACCAGAAAAGACATTCTCATGGAGCATCAGGGTGTACCCGAACCATTTGACCTTGTGGGTCATATAGTACATGCTATGTAGCTTCAAGGGCCACATATATATAAAAGTTTAAACCATGAGGGCATGAATTCCCATATACATCAGATTACCAGCACTAATATAATATGATCTCCATTTTACGAAAAGGACATAGAGGCAAATAGAGAAGATGCAACACTGATTTATAAGGATGATATCAGCGCCAAGAGGTTGTAATCATCACGAGAAAGAGAGTAGGCCAGGGCTTTTTCCTTCACAAAGGAAAAGCTAACAAAAGTCTTTAAAATTACGAAGCGGTTTAATAGCGTCAATGTAGAAAAGATGTTTTCACTTAAGGGCAATCGAAAATAAGATTAATAAAACTAATAAATCTAATAAGGAATTGAGGAGAAACTTCTTTACCCAGAGATTGGTGAAAATGTAGAACTCACTACCACAGCGAGTGTCCGAGATGAGCACACAGTTACATTTAAGGGGAAGTTAGCTAAGCCCAAGGGAGAAAGGAAGAAGCGTGTGCTGATAGGGTGTGATGGAGCAGAATGCTAGGAGTCTCGTGTGGTGCAGCGACACAGATATACACCTAATGGGCTGAATGGTCTGTTTCCATTCTGTAAATTAGTAACAGATCATGGAGTTCTGATTTAGGCTTTATCCACAAATAAAGCAACAGCCCAACAACAATCCAAGCCAGAACATTGAAAGAGGCCAAAGCAGTTAATCAGTTAAATGATTAGCTTGAGTTGGCCTAGGCTCTGGCTTGAATTAGTCGGGCACAGATTGGACACTTCCAAGCTAGAGTAATTAACCATCAGTAATAAGCTGCTGTAGTACATTTCACTGAAGTCCTGTTGGGTGCGAGCTCTTTACCTTCACAGGAGAGTCCGTGAGAGGTGACACCAGAAAGACTTTCTCGGCAGACGTTGCAGAATGTAGGTCGGGCGTGGGAGCAGGCGTACCAGTTATGCATCCCTGAGAAATGCTCCACGTTAAACTGTGCGGTCTGGCAAAGGAGAAAGCAGGTCTGTTTACCAGCGCAAAGTTCACAAAGCGTACAAAATGCCAAAACTTTCCCTATATTTATGAAAACATTTGTGAAAAGGTACTTATTCAATTTAGCTCTTTTAGTTCATTTGTTTTCTGACCATGGTGACTCTTTGTCCTTCCATCTTTGTAAACCAACAGTCAATAAAAGCCCACGCGTTCCAAATGGACCAACATTATATTACTACCTCTTCCTACAAAGAGGTAAAAACTTCACCTCACAAGGTTAAAAATTTCAGCTTTACATACTGCTGCAGAGTTTTCTGCTAATGGGAGCATCCACAAGGAATATGAGAATGTAAGAGATAAGAACAGGGGTGGGTGATACAGCCTCTCATGCTTGTTTCGCCATTCAATAAGATGAAAGATGAACATCTATATCAAATCCACTTTTCTACCCTATCCTTGTTTCCTTTGATTCACTTTGTGCCCAAAAATCTATCAATCTCAGTCTTGAATATACTCAACGACTGACCACCTAAAGCTCTCTGAAGTGGAGAATTCAAAAGATTCCCAACCCTCCAAGTAAAGAAATGTCTCCTCAAGCTCAGTTCTAAATGGCCAACCCTGAGATTACAGCCACTAGTTTTAGACCAGGCTTGTCCAACACATGGCCCGTGGGCCGGATTGTGGCTCCGGAAGCCATTCTATGTGGCCACTCCTGCCACTGTTCAAAATGCCGGTCAGAGAGGTAAGTGAAGTTGAAGGTCCTGCAAGGGGCTGCTCCTCCAATCACAAGCTGTTCCTCTCACACATTTGCTGCACTCGTGAGCCTATCAGCAACAAATGTGGTAAATAAGCACGCTGTGATTGGAGGAGCTCCAAACACCAGTAGCACTGAGCGTGATGGGGAAGAGAGAGAGAGAAAGAGAGAGAAAGCAAGCGAGCGTGAGAGCTAGCGAGAGTGCTGGCAAGTGAGTGTGCGCGCGGGCAAGCGAGAGACACTGCTAGGGCCAGGGTGAGGGAGCAGAATCTTTCCATTCTTTTCATTCTATGTGGCCACTGGTGCCACTGTTCAAAATGCCCATCAGATAGGTAAAGATTCTGCATGGGGCTGCTTCTCGAATCACAGGCTCTTCCTCTCCCACATTTGCCGCACTAGTGAGCCTATCAGCAGCAAATGTAGGAGAAAAACATGCTGTGATTGGAGGAGCTGCAAACACCAGTAGCACTGAGTATGTTGGGAAAGTGAGAGAGCAAGCGAGCGAGTGAGTGTGAGAGACTACCGGGGCTGGGGTGAGGAAGGAGAAGCTACAGTGGCTGGGTGTTGAGACACTGCTGAGCCCAGGCTTAGGGATGGGGAAAGAGGCTGGCTGGTGAGTTAGTGTGCGCGGGAGCAAGTCAGCGTGTGCGGGAGCGAGTCAGCGCATGCGTACATGTGTTTCTGGCTCACTCCCAGTCTCAGAATTCTCACATCCTCATCCCCACAGACCAACAGATATTCACACCCACTCACACAATGGGTGACGGTGAGTGAATGAGCACCCTGAGACTAAAAAAAGTGTCCAACTCATTCCTAATGGATCAATTTATTGCTTTGACATTACTTTATTTTTGTTCAGCAAGTTCTTCCTTTTCTTTATGGGTATCTCTCCAAAATTTGCTCGTTGGCCCCTTGAGTGAGAAAAAAAAATGGAAATGTGTCCCCATACAAAAAGGTTGGACAAGCCTGTTCTAGATTCTTCAGTCAAGGGAAGCAGCCCCTCAACATCTACCCTGTCTGTTTCAAAGAGATCACATCTCATTCTTCTAAATTCTACAGAATATAGGTCCATTCTACGCAGTAGGATTATATGGGATATATGACACAGAAAAAGCCACATAGAATCACAGAATGTTGCAGCACAGAAGGAGGCCATTCAGCCCATCATGTCTGTGCCAGGTCTCCGTAGATGCAATTTACCTCGTAACACACCCCCACCTTCCCCCCGTAGCCCTGCACATTCTTCCTCTTCCTCTTATTGCACAATCCAATTCCCTCTTATATGTCTCTGCTGGACCCAATCAGTCCATGCCGGTCTTTATGGTCCACTGGAACCTCCTCCCGTCTTCCTCATCTAAATCTCATCACTCACTATCCATTCCCTTCTCCTTCATATGCTTGTCTTGATACCCCTTAAATACATCGATCCCTGTAATAGCAGTCCCACATTCTCACCCCTCTCTGGGTAAAGAAGTTTCTTCTGAATTGACTATTGGATTTCTTGGTGGCTATCCTATATTGCTGGCCTCTAGTTATACACTTTCCCACAAGGGAACATTCCCTTTATCACTCTAGCAAAGCCTTTCATAATTTTCAAGACCTCTATTAGGCCTCTCCTCAGTCTTTTTTTAAGAGCAAAGACACCCAACTCTGTCAATCCTTTCCTGACACACATACAGACACATTTCTGGTATCATCCTAGTAAATCTCTGCACCCTCCCCAACGCCCCAATATCCTTTATATAATATGGCGACCATATAATATGGTGACTGCATGTGGTACTCTAAGTGTGGTCTGATCAGGGTTTGAAACAGTTTTGGAGAGCCTTTTCAATTCCCTCTCTCTACAGATAAAGCCTAGAGCTTGGTTTGTTTTTGATAGCCTTGCTATGGCACAATTTTTAGTGATTGATCTATTTGTACTCCAAGATCCCTTTGTTCATATAGCCCACGGATACTTGCACCTTCCAAGTAATGAGTGACCTCCTTACTTTTCCTACCAAAAAGTACTAACTCACATTTATCTGTGTGGATATTTACCAATTATTTGCCCATTCTGCAAGCTAGGAATGCCCTCCTTAGTATTGACCATGCCAACCTCCCCAATCCAATCTGCAAGTTTAGAAATTGTATTTTTCGTTCCAAAGTCCAAACCGTTAATGTAAGTTCTAAACAGTAGTGGTCCCAGCGCTGATCCTTGTAGAACACCACTTCCCACCTTCTGCCACCCTGAATAACTACTCTTTATTCTCACTGTCTGCTTTTTGTCTTGAAGCCAGCTAGCAATCCATTCTGCTTCTTGTCCCCAGACTCCACATTCTCTCATCTTATTCATTAGTCTATTATGGCGCACTTTATCAAAGGCCTTTGAAAATCCAGATAAATTACATCTACTACATTACCACTGTCTACTCTCTCGTTACCTCCTCAAAAAAATTAATAAAATTGGTCAAGCAAGATTTTCCCTTCTGAAATCCAGATTAGCTATTCATTATAATATTTCTCATTTCTAGATGTTCTTCTAATCTTTCCTTTAGTAAGGATTCCATCATTTTCCTACCAATGATGTTAGGCTGACTGGTCTATCATTCCCTGGACATGTTCTGTCCTCTTCTTAATTATAGGAATTACATTAGCTATCCGCCAGGCCTCTGACACTACACCTTCTAATGAATTATTAAACATATATAGTCATATCTCGGTTATCTCTTCCCTAGGTTCTTTAAAAATAGGTAGATGCAATCCATCTGGACCAGAACTTCTATCCTCTTTGTGTTTTCGTTACTTTATTCAATACACCCCCTTTTCTCATTTCAGCTGTACGTTTTCTCATTACTAACTTGTCATTCAATGTCATGTCTACCCGTTTCATCTCCCTGGTAATTACCAAAGCAAAATAATTATCTAACATTGCTGCCATCTCTCTATTGTTAACTGGTATTATCCTTTAATGGTCTTATTCCCATCACAGATTCTTTTTTCTGATTGATGTGCCTGTAAAATATTTTACCAATTTGTTTTATTTTTCTTGATAATTTAATTTCATGGTTTCTCTTCTCTTTTCTAATAGTTATTTTTGAGCTTTCACCTAACCCCTTTGTGTGCTCTCTTATGATGCATTCCTCTGCTGTTTATATACTTAATGTGTCTGCTGCTAAGAAGTACCCTTGTCTTATCCAGATGCTTAACAACCATCTGTATACTGCTGCAGGCTTAAGGCTAGGGACGTCCAGATACATTAGTCCTGCCCTGTCACCTCTTTTTTTGAAAGCCCTGTGGCAACAGACAAGAGAGGAAGAAAAAAGGGAGAGCAACCAATAGCAAGAGTCAGCACATGGAGTCTTTGAACATGGGGAGGCCATTGCACCGGCTTAAACCCATAGCCGGGATGATCCAGGGCGTTTAATGAGTCAGCTTCCAGCCTTCATTCATCATTGCAGCTGTTGAGAATTAGGAATTCTTCTTCTGCCTGATCCACTGCTAGAGGATCGAGATTACTCTTGGATCGTGTTTGATCCGGGGACTCCCCCCAGGGTGTTTTCATGGGTGACCCTGTCAGGAGCACTTGTCTCCAGAAGACATAGCCCTGGGGATCACTGGCCCAAACAGGCCCCTCCACCATGACAAGGTAAATGATCTGCAGAGAGGCAAAGGATACTGTGGCTGAGCAGTCCTTTTTAGGATCGCCTCTGTTCATCCCACATGGTGAAGGTGCTAGAAAAGATGCCTTAAACAGAGGCTGTCTTACCTCTTCCTGGCTGGTCAACCGTATCCAACAAGATCAGTCTTCTGCGATCTAAAAAACAAGAACTATAAAAATCCCAGAAGGGGTTGCCTTTGCGACCTGGAATGTTCACGCCCCCATGGACAGTGAGGACAATCTGCGCCCCCAAAGACGAACTGCCATCATCCCATGGAAACTTGCAAACTTCAAAGATCAACCACGCTGCCCTCTGCGAAACAAGGTGTTCAGGGGAAGGTATGGTGAAGGAGGTGGGCAGTGGTTACAGCTTGCATTATGGAGAAGCGCATCCATGGAGTTGGCTTTGCCATCTGGAACAAACTTGTCAACTGGCTGCTGGGGAATCCGACAAGACTAAGCCAATGACTGATGGTCCTCTGGCTTTGCCTCTCGCATGGACATGTTGTAACTGTGATTAGTGCATACACCCAAACTCCGGACTCTAAGGATACCACCAGGGAACTATTCTACATGGAGCTAGACAATGCCTTGCACGGTATCCCAAAAGATGACAAAGTCATCTTACTCGGAGATTTCAATGCTAGAGTTGGATGTGATTACTTGATCTGGAGGAGAGGATCAGGAAAGGTGGTGGTAGGACATGCAAATTCCAACTTACTTTTGAGTAAATGCACTGAGCATAAGCTTCAAATTACCAACACCATGTTCCACCAAGACTACAAGTACAAGACCACCTGGCAGCACCCCTGTTCCCAACAATGACATCTAATAGATCACATCATCATCTGCACCCAAGACCAAAGAGACATCCACATCACAAGAGCAATGCACGGCCCCAACAACTGCTGGATCGACCATGATGAACAGATTTCAATACAGGCAGGTGAAGACTGCCCATCGCAGAAACACAATCTCCCTCCAGGATAAGACTACATGCGAGGCCTTCCGGCAAGCCTTCCAAACCAAGCTCATCGCTCTTCACAAAACCAGTGCATCTGATTTTGCCATCAAGAATGGCCTCTTGACTGGCATCATTTCAGCCTATGCTGAAACACTGGGCTTCACCAGTCTCTGCCACCAGGACTAGTTAGATGACAATGACACCGCATTGAAAACGTGCTAAATCAGGAGACAGCTGCCTTCTGCCAATGGCAAAGTGACCCAGAAACAGCTGAATAAAAGCCTCCTATCAACAGTCAAGTCTGAAGCCCAGAGAGTGATCCAAGAGACTAAAAACAGTTGGTGGCAAGAGACCCTGACGAGCTTGACTTCAGAAGCTTCTATCAGGCCACAAAAGCCATCTACAGTCCATGCCCATCGGGCCCCACACTGCTCCTAGCTGCTGACAGACAGCAACTCCATTAGGGCCAGATGGAGAGGGCACTTTGAGGCTCTTCTCAACAACGACTCTTGGACACTGCTCTTGACTTTGTGCACCAGCACCCATTGGACCAGTTCCTCACCAAACCTTTGTCCCTGGTGGCAATTTGCCAAGCCATTGCACAAACCAAAAACAAGGCAGCTGACCCAGACGATGTCCCTACTGAAGTATACAAACTTGGCGTGAAATTGTGCAAAGCCTATACTTACTTTTCTGACAAATCTGAAGTGAAGCTCCCATGAGACCTAAGCGATGTTAAGATTGACTCAATCTTCAAGAAGGGAAACAGCCGAATGTGACAACTACTGAGGCATGGCTTAAAGTATACTCTCCAATGCAGGCAAGATCCTCGCCGGAGTACTACTGGATCGCCTACTTCCACTTGCAGAGGTTGATGCTGGTAACCCAATGTGGTTTCAGAGCATTGCGAGGCATGATGGATTCGATCTTCACCATTCAGCAGGTCCAAGAGAAAGCCGCAAGCAAAACCAAACTCTATGTGGCCTTCATTGATCTGATTCAGTCAACTGGAAAGCTATCTGGAAGATCCTGGGCTATATCGGCTGTCCATGGAAATACGTCGAGGTTGTGCAGCTTTTTGGGGCTGGTCAAATGTCACAGGGTGGCCTGTAGAAACATTTCAAAGATATCCTGAAATCCTACTTGAAGACTGGCTTTGGCCTCAACAGCTGGGAAGAGAGTGCACTGGATGGCCCATGATGGTGAGCCCTGCTTCACCAAGCCATAGCTGGTTTTAAAGTAAGGTGGATGATGAAGGTCAAACATACAAGAGCAAGAAGCAAGCACAAGAAAGTGTGCAACCCCTCATTGACCACAGACCCACTAACTGACTGCCGATGTGGAATATTTGCCCAATGTCGTTTGCTTTTATCTTCACTTTTCTGCCTCTTTACTATGCATTGACTTCACCCCTATCTTTTTCTCTCCCTCTTTCTTTCCCTCTCTACTATAGCACAACATGGCAAGCATTCTCCTTGCTTTGAGGGACTGGCATCATGATGATGATGATGATGATCACACACAGAATCACAGTGCAGAAGAGGCCCATCAGCCCATCGAGTCTGCACCGACACGTGAGAAACACATGATGATGATGATGTTGATGATGATGATGGATTGAATGTATGCCTCTTTCCTAACTATTCATCAATGGAATCCCACTAGATTGCTCTTTCCTCTTAGTGGAAAATGTTTTCCCAGCACTCTGTTGAACACAATTTGAAATGTTTCCCATTGTTCTTCTACATTGCTGTTTGCCAA
Source organism: Carcharodon carcharias (assembly GCF_017639515.1). Taxonomy (NCBI): domain Eukaryota; kingdom Metazoa; phylum Chordata; class Chondrichthyes; order Lamniformes; family Lamnidae; genus Carcharodon; species Carcharodon carcharias. The sequence continues at coordinate 81,411,796 of NC_054484.1, forward strand.
TGTAGTTGCTCATTTTATTCTTCCAAGTTCTATTCTGAACCCTGCAAAATCAATTTTTCTCCAATCTATTAACTTGAGTTTTCATCATACATATGTCCTTCTCTATTATCATCTTAAAGCATATTATATTATGGTCACTATTGCTGAGGTGTTCTCCCTGCTTTTAATTTTCTTATTTGCTCTGGTCCATTCCCCATGACAGACCCAATAGTGACTCTTCCCTTGTTGGATTTCTTACATATTGGGTCAGAAAGGAGTCCTGTACACATCGTAGGAACATCTTTCCTTTTAATCCCTTTATCTGCTTCTGACAATTAATTAATTTCAGTGCAGTCGAAGTCCCCCATGATTATTTTTTTAACTTAATTCTCTAATTTGTCTACATACTTCTTCCTCTGCCTCCCCTGCACTATGGGATGTTCTGCAGTTGATAGCAGTTAGTGTGATTGATCCTTTACTATCTTTTATCTCTGTCCAAATAGATTCTATTTTTATCTTACTGACAGTAGAAAAAAGGGACGCAGCTGTCATTATTATCCTGAATAAATACACAGATACTCCCCCTTCCCTTTTGCCAAATGTATGTTATACCCTACAATGTTTAATTCACAGTCCTGATTTTTCTGTAGCCATATCTAAATTATCCCACTATCTCTGGTCCCTAACAGTGCATGTTTACCTCCAGCAGCATGTGCATTGCTGTACAGTCATTTTAACAGGATTTCCTCTCACTTTATGTGAACCATCTTTCTAGACTCCTGTTCCATAACTTATTCATTCCCTTGCCAGCAATGTCCTCCCTTACTTTATTTTTCTACATAGGAAACACTCATATCCCAGGAATCAATCTGGTGAATCTTGGTTTCACTGCCTCTAAGTATATGCTTCCTTCGGAAAGGGGACCAAAACTGCACACAGTACTCCAAAGCCCTATATAATTGCAGCAAGATTTCTTTGCTCTTGGACTCCAATGCCCATTCAACTACCAAACGGCTTGCTGTACCTCCTGTGATTCATGTTCCTCCGACTACCAACTACCAACTTTTCACAGTCTCTCACCATTTTAAATATTTGGCTTTTCCATTCTTCCTACCAAAATAAATAATTTCACCTCTATACTACACTCCATCTGCCAGCTTTTTGTACATTCAATTAATCAGCCTCCATTCCCTTCGCAGCCACTTTGCCTTCTCCTCACAGCTTACTTTCCTACCCAGCTTTGAATCGGCAGCAGGCAATGCTAGATCCCTTCAATGAAGTCATCACTATAGATTGTAAATAGCTGAGCTCAAGCACTGATCTTTATGCCACTCCACACTCTGCCACCCCAAAAATGATCACTTTATTTCTACTCTCCATGCAATTATATTACTCCCAATCCCATGAATGCTAATCTGATGTAACAACCTCCTGTGTGGAGTCCTCAAGTCTTCTGAAAATCTAAATGTTCGATACTACAAGCACCTGCAAGTTCCCCTGCCAGTCATTCACCATCCTGACTTGGAAATATATCGCTGTTCCTTCACAGTTGCTGGGTCAAAATCCTGGAGCTCCCTTCCTAACAGCACTGTGGGTATACCTACACCACATGGACTGCAGCGGTTCAAGACGGCAGCTCATCAGCATCTTCTCAAGGGCAACTAGGGATGGGCAATAAATGCTGACCTTGTTGGTGATGCTCACATCCCATGAAATTTAAAAAATTGGTTCCCCTTTACCTACCCTGTTAATTACACCCTCAAAATACTCCAAAAGCTTTGTCAAATAGTACTTTTCCTTTCATAAAACCATGTTGTCTGTTAACCATCTTGCAATTTTCCATGTACCTTATTACTACATCCTCAATAATAGATTCTAGGGAATTCCAGATGCAGAGGTGAGTGCATCTGACTCACAGCTCATGTAGCCCAACCTCTGTGCCTGAATTCCCTATCTGTGCGCCTGGTCGGTGGAACTCTGTGTCAGAGTGCAAAAATTGTACAATTTTCCTTGGTGGGGGTGATGTTTTGTGCTTCATTGTATAAGAAAGAGGTTTCCAGTCAGCTACACCTTGTGTAATTAGGTTGTTCAGCCCATTGTTAAAGCAGTGGGGATTGGACAAGAAATTATGATCAATCAGGTCTTATAATTGTGAACTCCCATTTGATTTCAGCTGATACATTTATTCATCGTTGTGAGATTGATTCATTTGTTACAAGATTTATAATGCAAAGAAAACACAGGAATGATGAAAAAATCTCTGACTGAAGATCTGATAGCCTTTCAAATGAATTCATTGAGAACTCAATCATGTAACTGTTACTTGCACAACACTCATTAAACTGGACTCCAGGAACAGGCTTTAAGGGGTCACTAGTCACTGGCAGCAAAATTTTACATTGCACTCCTGCCCAGAAGCTGCTGGGTACCACCTCTATCAACACCAGTTGTCCTTCATCCCTTACTTAGGAATACTGGAATAACTAGAGGTATGTCAGCCCCTTGAGCCTGCTCTACCATTCAATAAGATCTTAGTTGACCTGTACCTTAACTCCATCCACCCACCTAGATTCCATGGGATTTATGAAATTCTAGCATTACTTCCACCGCTTCGTATTGCAGCACATTTTTAAATATTGGGTTAAATTCACCAAATCTCCAGAAAAGCAGGTCTGAAAATGGGAAAAAGGTCAGCATGTCTGATTCACGGCACTCCCAATTTTCCAAGTCACATGAATCAGAGAATAGGATGTGAATGTCTTCCAACCGCTCTCTTATTGAGCAAGTCTCCAAGCCAATTCAGTTACCCAACCGCGTGCAACCGATTAACATTTTTTAAAATTCATTCATGGGATGTGGGCGTCACTAGCTATGCCAGCATTTCTTGCCCATCCCTAATTGCCCTTGTTCAGGGGCATTAAGAGTCAATCACAATACTGAGGATCTGAAGTCACATGTAGACCAGACCAGGTAAAGGCAGCAGATTTCCTTCCCTAAAAGGACATTAGTAAGCCAGATGGGTTTTTACAACAGTCGGCAATGGTTTCATCATTAGGCTGTTAATTCCAGATTTTTTTATTGAATTCAAATTCCATCATCTGCCATGGTAGGATTCGAACCCGGATCCCCAGAGCATTACCCTGGGTCTCTGGGTTACTAGTCCAACGACAATACAACTATGTCATCACTTCCCAGCTTTTCTAAAGGCAACTTCAGGAATCAAGACAGCAGAATTCCAGTGTCTCAGATCCACAACAGCAAAAAAACTCAATCTCAGTTAGTAGCTGGGAGATGTTTGATGATTGCCCACAAGCGTACTGACCTACAATGCCTTCTATGTTGTGTGGTGTGAAGCTCTCGATTTGCACTCATTATGGGAGAAAACATCACAGAATGTATTAACAGCACACAGTAGACAGAAGCTTACCTCATAGTGCTCTCTACTCTGGACAGATTTTAATGAAGAAATCCAGTCCTCCATTTCCTTTCTGTTCTCAGCACAAAGAATCAGTCTTCGGAATGGTGTAATGACCTGAAACACAATCCGCCAATCAGTAAACCAACAGTATAAAAATAAAAACATGTTTGAAAGATAAACAATTCTTACAGGTTATTCAAAACATATAGCTGCACAGTGCTTTGAAGGGAGCAGTATTATGTAAATCTAAATTCTTTGTTCTTTTTGGGAAGGCAGTCTTCCCTACGTCTGCTGCAGTAAGACTGGGAATGTAGATGGAACAGGCAATGCCACTGACATCTGAGAAAATGCAAGCACTGCCTGATAAACAGTACACCAACCCAGCCAGTACAGCACTGCTTGTTTTGCAATAAAAACAGAAAGTGCTGGGGAAACTCAGTTGGTCTGGCAGCATCTGTGGAGAGGGAAACAGAGTTAACATCGAGTCCAACACGACTCTTCTTGGAAACTCTGGGGAGTTTTCCTAGATGCTGCCAGACCGGCTGAGTTTTTCCAGCACTTTGTTTTTCAGGTCTCCAGCATCGGCACTGTTTTGCTTTTATTTTACTGATTTCTTTGCTGATTTGTTTATTAATTTTCAACAAAACATCACTTTGAAATGTGCAGAGAGCATCCCAAGGCATCATGGGTTATACGAGTCAGGGGTACAACAAAGGATAAGGGGCCATGAGACTGACACTTACTTGACCCAAATAGAGTTTGGGTCACTAATACTCAGCTTTCTCGCAGGAATGGAAACTATCTCCATGCCAGAAATCTAGCTAGAGCCATCAATTCCAAAAGTCAACTCCCTTATTGGGTGAAACCTCTCAGTAAGCTGCAGAGAATATTTTCTCTTTAGTTTATTCTGATTTTATTTTCAAGAAGGAGTTATATTCAGTCTCACGATTTATTCCCATTAAAATACTTCTGTTACATTTTCGAAGAAAAGCATAATTCTATTAAATGCACCAAATTATCTCTGTCATGGTTGCTCATAACGAGGCAGATTATAAGTCCTTTATAACAAAGGATTTACGAGCAATGTGCATGGGGAAGGTGTTACAGGATGCAAGTGTGATGCTAATAGGGGGTACATGCAATATGCTAGACTTTTAATTGATTACTAGCAGGTCACCCGTGACATTGGTCTATGGTCTAACTCACTGAGCAAAGTAAAGGGCATTATTTTAACTGATTCAAAATGTACTTGCTGAGAGTTAAAATTAGGCTCAAACGGTCTAATATGTGGCATCTGAAGAATGGCGGTTATACTGCGACAGGCAGCAAATGGGATGCATACAGGAGGTGCAGGAATATTAAGACTGTTGTGGTACTCATGGTGAGTTGAAGGTTTTTTTTTAAGGACATGGGTGTCACAAAGAAAGACTCCCATTTCTATTGCACATTTAACAATGTCCATAAATTCCACAGTGCTTTGCAGCTAATGAAGTGCTTTTGAAATACAGTCACAGTTTTAATGTAGGAAATGTGCGAGCCAATTTGCACACAGCAAAAACAGCAATGCAATAATGATCAGATCATCTGTTTTAGTGATGTTGGTTGAAAGATAAATATTAACCAGGAAGCTGGGTTATTGCCCCTGTTTTAGTTCGAAATCGTGCCATGTGATCTTTTATTTCCATCTGAGAGTGGACGGAATCTCAGTTTAAAGTCTCATCCAAAAGGCAACACCTCTGGCTGTGCAGCACACCCTCAGTACTGGAATAGAGAGTCAACCTGAATTCAATGCTCTAGTCTCTGGGATGGGACTTGAACCCACAGCTTTCTGATGAACCAGCAGGGGTGCTGCCCAATCCCACAGCTGATACCACATAGTACTAAAATAGGCACCGCTTTATCAGTAATGAGGGTGGCCTGAGACCCGAGAGCATCGTGAAGGGGACAGGATCAAAAGAATTTGTTTTAGTTTGGGGTTTCTTGGACCTGGAAGGCCAAAGAGAGGATGTCAGGATTGCATGAATTTTAGACAAGGAGGTCACAAAGGCAAGTGCAGGGATCACAGGCTTGGGAAGTATTGTAAGGTTCTGGGATCAGAGAGAACAGGGAATGCGGTCCAGTGGTTTGTGAGCACTGTAAGGAGCCCTAGAATCTTTGATGGGAGCAGGAATGTTCCAGGGCACAGCAGACCCAAGAATGGGCTTTTGGAGTAAAGTTGTGGGGGGGGGGCAGTGCTCAGGGCAGAGTCTGAAAGCAGCCCCTTTCATGCTGTCAGGTAGCTCTGACCATTTACCCCATGGTCAGCTAGCTCTCGTCTTTATATACATAGAACCATAGAACACTACAGCACAGAAAACAGGCCATTCGGCCCTTCAAGTCTGTGCCGAAATATTATTCTGCTAGTCCCATTGACCTGCACCTAGTCCATAACCCTCCAGACCTCTCCCATCCATGTATCTAGCCAATTTATTCTTAAAACTCAAGAGTGAGCCTGTATTTACCACGTCAGATGGTAGCTCATTCCACACTCTCACCAGTCTCTGAGTGAAGAAGTTCCCCCTAATGTTCCCCCTAAATCTTTCGCCTTTCACCCTAAAGCCATGTCCTCTCGTGTTTATCTCTCCTAATCTAAGTGGAAAGAGCCTACTTGCATTTACTCTGTCTATACCCCTCATAATTTTGTAAACTTCTATCAAATCTCCCCTCATTCTTCTACGCTCCAAGGAATAAAGTCCTAACCTGTTTAATCTTTCCCTGTAACTCAACTCCTGAAGACCCAGCAACATCCTAGTAAATCTTCTCTGCACTCTCTCAATCTTACTGATATCCTTCCTGTAGTTAGGCGACCAGAACTGCACACAATACTCCAAAGTTGGCCTCACCAATGTCTTATACAACCTCACCATAACTTCCCAACTCCTATACTCAATACTTTGATTTATGAAGGCCAGTATGCCAAAAGCTTTCTTTACAACTCTGTCTACCTGCAACGCCACTTTCAGGGAATTATGTGTCTGAACTCCCAGATCCCTTTGTTCCTCCGCACTTCTCAGCGCCTTACCATTTACTGTGTATGTCCTACCTTGGTTTGTCCTTCCAAAATGCAACACCTCAAACTTTTCCGCATTAAATTCCATCTGCCATTTTCTGGCCCATTTTTCCAGTTGGTCCAGATCCCACTGCAAGCTTTGAAAGCCTTCCTCGCTGTTCACAACGCCTCCAATCTTAGTGTTATCAGCAAACTTGCTGATCCAATTTACCACATTATCATCCAGATCATTGATATAGACAACAAACAACAATGGTCCCAGCACAGATCCCTGAGGCACACCACTAGTCACAGACCTCCAGTCTGAGAAGCAATCATCCACTACCACTCTCTGTCTTCTCCCACACAGTCAATTTTGAATCCAGTTTACAACCTCTCCATGGATACCAAGTGTCTGAACCTTCATTGTTAGGTTTATTATAGACCTCCAGGTAGTCAGCAGGAAATTAAGGAGCAAATATGTGCACAATTTGCGGAGGTGTGTAAAAACAATAATAGGGTAATTATATGAGGTGATTTCAACTTTCCCAACATTAATTGGGATAGACATAGTGTTAAGGGCTTAGATGGAGTAGATTTCTTGAAATGTGTACAGGAGAACTTTTTAGGTCAATATGTAGAGGGTCCAACAAGGGACGGCGCAGTGCTGGACCTAATTCTGGGGAATGAAGCCAGACAAGTGGCTGAGATGGTGGTGGTAGAGCACTTTAGTGATAGTGATCACAACAGTACAATTTAAGCTTGTTAGGGACAAGGAAACAGAAAAGTTGCAAAATGTTTTGGATTGGGGACAGCCGATTTTAGTAAAATAAGGCAGGGTCTGGCCAAGGTAGACTGGGAACAGCTACTTGTGGGCAAATCTACAGAAGAGCAGTGGGGGGCGTTCAAAAAGGAAATGAGGAGTGTATAGGCTCAATATGTTCCCTCTAGAGTGATTGGAAGGAGTAACAAGCCCAGAGAACCATGGATGGCCAGAGATATTCAGTATACGATGAGAAGGTACAAGGAGAGCAAATCAGTGGAGGCATTAGGATAGCAAAGAGGAGATATGAGAAAGCTCTGGCTGATAAAAGTAGGGAAAATCCCAAGATATTCCGTAAGTATATCAATGGGAAGAGGATAATCAGGGAAAGAGTGGAGCCCATTAGGGACCAAGGGGGCAACCTATGAGCCAGAGGACATCAGTAGAGTGCTGAACAAATACTTCACATCCATGTTCACCCAAGAGAATGAGGAAGAAGGTATCGAACTCAGGGAGAGAGACTGTGAGGTTCTTAAGCAAATTGATATAGGGAGTGACAAGGTATTGGAGGTGTTGGCAGGTTTAAAAGTGGACACATCTCCAGGTCCAGATGATTTGTGTCCCAGACTGCTGAGGGAGGAAAGGGAGGAGATCACAGGGGCTCTGACCCAAATTTTTAATTCCTCTCTGGCCACGGGGGAAGTGACAGAGGACTGGAGAATAGCTAATGTAGTTCCGCTATTTAAGAAGGGTTGTCAAGATAAGCCAGGGAACTACAGGCCAGTGAGTCTCACATCAGTGATAGGGAAACTACTGGAGAAAATTCTGAAGGAGAGAATCTTTCTCCACTTGGAGAGGCAAGGTTTGATCAGGCATAGTCAGCATGGCCTTGTCAGAGGGAGGTCATGCCTAACAAATTTGATTGAATTTTTTGAGGTGACCAGGTGTGTAGATGAGGGTAGTGCAGTTGATGTAGTTTATATAGATTTCAGCAAAGCCTTTGACAAGGTCCCACATGGGAGACTTATAAAGAAGGCAAATGCACAATGGGATACAGGGTAATTTGATAAGGTAGATTCAAAATTGGTTTAGTTGTAGGAGACAGAGGGTGATCACAGAAGGATGCTTTAGTGACTGGAAGCCAGTGTCCAGTGGCGTACCACAGGGATCTGTGCTGGGTCCCCTATTATTCGTCATTTATATAAACGACATTAGATGGCTATATGGGGGGGGAGGATTAGTAAGTTTGCAGATGACACAAAGATTGGCCGGGTGATTAACAGTGTGGTTGAGTGTTTTGGGCTACAGGGAGATATAAACAGGATGGTCAAATGGGCAGATAAGTGGCAAACGGAATTTAACCCTGAAAAGTGTGAGGTGATACACTTTGGAAGCATTCAATGAACGGCACGACACTAGGAAGTTCTGAGGAACAAAGGGACCTTGGCCTGTGTGTCTATTGATCTCTGAAGGCGGAGGGGCATGTCAGTAGGGTGGTGAAAAAGACATGTGGGACACTTGACTTTATCAATCGAGGCATAGATTACAAAAGTAGGGAGGTCATGTTGGAGCTGTATAGAACCTTGGTGAGGCCACAGCTGGAGTACTGTGTGCAGTTCAGGTCACCACATTGCAGGAAGGATGTGATTGCACTGGAGGGAGTGCAGAGGAGATTCACCAGGATGTTGCCTGGGATGAAACATTTAAGTTATGAAGAGAGGCTGGATAGACTTGGCTTGTTTTCATTGGAGTAGAGAAGACTGAGGGGCGACTTGATCGAAGCATACAAGATTATGAGGGGGCAATTACAGGGTGGATAGGGAGCAGCTGTTCCCCTTAGTTGAAGGGTCAGTCACGAGGGGACACAAGTTCAAGGTGAGGGGCAGGAGGTTTAGGGGGGATGTGAGGAAAAACATTTTTACCCAGAGGGTGGAGATAGTCTGGAATGCACTGCCTGGAAGGGTGGTGGAGGCGGGTTGCCTCACATCCTTTAAAAAGTACCTGGATGAGCACTTGGCACGTGACAACATTCAAGGCTATGGGCCAAGTGCTGGTAAATGGACTAGGTAGGTAGGTCAGGTGTTTCTCTTGTGTCGGTGCAGACTTGATGGGCCGAAGGGCCTCTTCTGCATTGTGTGATTCTGTGATTCCTGCCATAAAGCATTTGAACGTGAAGAGCAAAGATTCATCTGCACTTCTGGCATGTGCCAGGAATGGAAAATGCCCCTTTTGAGTTTGCCAAATCATGCATTCTTTAACAAACATACATTGTCATAAACTAAAATGTACCTCAAACTGCTCAAAAGTTAATTGTTTACACCATTTCCAATGCTTTATATGCAAATATATTCAAGCCTAAAGAATAGATGAAGTGGAGAGATTTTGAATTGACTTTTCTTCAGCAGTAAAAATTTTTTATAAATTACTTTCTAATCAACTAGGAAAGCACAATAACAGCAATTGAACAAAGAACAAAGAAATGTACAGCACAGGAACAGGCACTTCGGCCCTCCAAGTCTGCACCAATCATATTGCCTGTCAAACTAAAACATTTTTCACTTCCGGGGTCCGTATCCTTCTATTCCCATCCTATTCATGTATTTGTCAAGCTGCCTCTTAAACACCACTATTGTACCTGCTTCCACCACTGGCAGCGAATTCCAGACACTCACTACCCTCTGCGTAAAAAACTTGCCCCGCACATCTCCTCTAAAGTTTTCTCCTCTCACCTTAAATCTATGTACCCTAGTAATTGACTCTTCCACCCTGGGAAAAAGCTTCTGCCTATCTACTCTGTCCATGTCACTCATAATTTTGTAAACTTCTATCAAATCGCCCCTCAATCTCCGTTGCTCTAGTGAGAATAATCCGAATTTCTCCAACCTCTCCTCATAGCCAATAACCTCCAGACCAGGCAGCATCCTGGTAAACCTCCTCTGCACCCTTCCCAATGCCTCCATATCCTTCTGGTAATGTGGCAATCAGAATTGCATGCAATATTCCAAGTGTGGCCTAACCAAGGTTCTATACAACTGCAGCATGACTTCCCAGCTTTTATATTCAATACCCCTGCTGATGAAGGCAAGCAAGCCATATGCCTTCCTGACAACCTTATCCACCTGCGTTGCCACTTTCAGTGACCTCTGGACCTGTACACCCAGATCCCTCTGCCCATCAATGCACTTAAGGGTTATGCCATTTCCTGTATAATTCCTACCTGTATTAGACCTTCCAAAATGCATTACCTCGCATTTGTCCATATTAAACTCCATCTGCCATTTCTCCGCCCAAGCCTCCAACCGATCTATATCCCGTTGTATCCTTTGACAGTCCTCTTCACTATCTGCAACTCCTCCAACCTTAGTGTCATCTGCAAATTTACTAATTAGCCCCGTTACATTTTCCTCCAAATCATTTACGTATACTACAAACAGCAAAGGTCCCAGCACTGATCCCTACAGAACACCACTAGTCACAGCTCTCCATTCAGAAAAGCACCCTTCCACTGCTACCCTCTGTCTTCTATGACCAAGCCAATTCTGTATCCATCTTGCCAGCTCACCTCTGATCCTGTGCAACTTTACCTTCTGTACCAGTCTGCCGTGAGGGACCTTGTCAAAGGCCTTACTGAAATCCATGTAGATAACATCCACTGCCCTTCCATCGTCGATCATCTTTGTCACTTCCTCGAAGAACTTGATCAAGTTAGTGAGACACGACCTCCCCTTCACAAAATCATGCCGCCTCTCACTAATACGCCCATTTGCTTCCAAATGGTAGTAAATCCTGTCACGAAGAACCTTCTCCAATAATTTCCCTACCACTGACATAAGGCTCACCGGCCTGTAATTTCCTGGATTATCCCTGCTACCCTTCTTAAACAATGGAACAACATTGGCCATTCTCCAGTCCTCTGGGACCTCACCCGTAGCCAGTGAGGATACAAAGATTTCTGTCAAGGCCCCAGCAATCTCCTCCCTTGCCTCCCTCAGTGCTCTGGGGCAGATCCCATCTGGCCCTGGGGCCTTATCCACCTTAATATTCTTCAAGATGCCTAACACCTCTTTTTTGATCTCAACATGATCCAGGCTATCTACACACTCTTCCCTAGACAAATCGACCGCTATGTCCTTCTCTTTGGTGAATGCTGATGAGAAGTACTCATTTAGTATCTCTCCCATTTCTTCTGGCTCCACACACAGATTCCCACCTCTGTCCCTGAGTGGGCCTACCATTTCCCTGGCTACCCTCTTGCTTTTTACATATGTATAAAAGGTATTGCTGTTCATAGCATCTGTATCTCAAACATTGTTTGTATGTGAGTAATTTATCATAGAAATGCACAATTATACAATTATACAAGTTATTATACTTGTATAAATATCACCTGACTGAGAATTCAATTCTGAGTTTATTTCAAAATCTTTTTGGGGGAAAAAAAGCAAATCTTGAAATTCCCCAGGTTTAGGGAACACAAAATTTCCAGCCTTCAACTCTCAAACTACAACGTGCACATTGGAAAATTTCCCAAACAGCAAATGCTCAGGATACACCGATGTGATTAAACCCTTCAGAAGGTAAAAGTGCAAACACAGGCTTTGATGCAAGGTGAAGTTTTGAAGTAAACATTTTAATGAAGATAAAGACAGTTCAATGGGTAAAGTTAAATAGTGACTAACACCACCTTGGGTTATATCAGTAGCAACACAGAAGCTTGGAGGAATACTGTTAATACAGTTCCTTCCAAGGCAGTATTCTTTTCTGTTCACGCTAGTGAAAGCCTTGCAAAGTTATCCATAAAAATATAAAAGAATATAAGTAGCAGTAGCTGTAGAGCATACCAGTCCCTTGGTCCTACTCCTACATTTAATCTGATCTTGGTTGATCTTCTGCAACCTCGACCATCTAGAAGGACAAGGACAGCAGATAGATGGGAACACCATCTGCAAGTTCCCCTCCAAGGCACTCACCATCCTGACTTGAAAATATATCGCTGTTCCTTCACTGTCACTGGGCCAAAATCCTGGAACTCCCTTCCTAACAGCACTGTGGGAGTGCCTACACCACATGGACTGCAAAGGTTCTCGAAGGCATCTCACCACCACCTTCTCAAGGGCAATTAGGGATGGGCAATAAATGCTGGCCTAGCCAGTGACACCCACATCTCGTGAAAAAAGTTATCATCGAAGGCGGCGCATGGATGAGAAATAGGAGGGGGGTCACCAGATTTAATGGCGCTTGACTATTGAACAGGAGGGGAAACCATTGCAGGTGAATCTCTGGCTGTGATGAGATAGATGAGAATGGAACCTGGTGAATGCAGTCCATGGGCGATGGTGGACAGATGTTGGGGTAGGATGATGAGGTCAACAATATCAAAGGCAACAGACAGGTGGAGAAGGAAGGATTGTTGACCACAGTCACGCTTCATGTTGTCCACAAGCTTAGGTGTTCCATTTCTTATAGCTTCATTGAGGTCATTAATAATTATTCGGAATAACAGGGACAGATTCCTGGAAGGAACTGATCCCTGTTGTTGATAATAATTATTAATGGTCTTGATGAAGTTATTATAAGTAGAATGCAGTTCAGCGAATGTTGCCTAAGGAGAACTGTGACAACAAGTATCCAAAAGCATTTCCTCCTGATTAACCAATTAAGTATTTAACTTGCAACTCTCTCTTGGATCCAATGAGCTTTTGCTTCAAATCTCCCGTGGGGCACTTTACCAAATATGTGCGACAATCGAGCTATTGATATTGATATTTAACAGCTGTTTGTTAGGAATGCAGGTTAAGTTTGTTTGGCATATCTTGACCTGTATAAAGCCACATTATTCTCCATTTATGCCACTCAATTGCTGTCATTAACATGTGCTCTAGTATTTTTTCCACCACATATCAATCTAACAGGACTGCTGGGACCTCTTCTAGATCTTTAATCTCAATGTTCCCTAGGAAGCAGCTACATTCTCTATTTGTTTCTGCTTCTCAGTCCAAGATTCCAAATTTACTCTGTCTCTCTATCTGTACCTAATCTATATACTTCCAAGCATAACTTCCACTCATGTTAGAAATAAATAAACCTCATTTGCACAAAAAGGGAATTGTGAATGCAACCCCTCCCCAAGGAAATTTCTTCCATTTGGGCCCATCTTGAACAACACCATCTCAAGGGGAAGAAAAAGAACCAACTTGCGTTTCCCAATCCGGAGGACACTCAATTGCGTCGACTATTGGAGAGGCTTTCTTTAAATTGAGATGTTAATCTGAAGCCCTGTCAGATGGATGATCCTACATCTTTAAATCGAAGGACAACTGGGAAATTCTTCCTTGCATCCTGATCAATATTTGTTCCTCAACCAATATAACTAAAACAGATAATCTGGTCATTATATTGCTGTTTCTGGGACCTTGGTTTGTGCAAATTGGCTGCCATATTTCTTACATCATAATAATGGCTGCGCTTCTAAGGTACTTAAATAGGCTGTGTAGCATCTTGGAACATTTAGAGCTGTCTTTCACAACCTCAGTGTAAGATCTTTCTTAATCTCTTTTCACAACCAATGGTGTAGTCTTGCAGCATTGTTTTTAAATGAGCAAATGTGGCATCTAATTTGCACATGGTAAGGCCACAGAAACATCAATAATCTGTTTTGATGGAGGGTTGTGCATCGAGAAATCCCATATTCTTTTATCAACTGTGCAACGGGTTCTTACAGTAGCAGCAACAACATGATGCATGTATAACATGCCAAGATACTTCCCAGGAGTATTATCAGAGTGTATTTGACACCAAGCCACATAAAGAGAGGAGACAGATATAAAGGAACAACAAACTTTAAAGGAAGGAATTCTAAAGCCTAGAACCTAGGCAATTGAACACACATCTGCCAATAGTAGAGTGATTAAAATCAGAAGTGTGCGAGAGGCGAGGATTGCAGAGGGTTTTACGGCCAGAGGAGCTTAGCAAGATCTGGTTTGCATCCAACTGATGGAGTTTTGTTTAACGTTCCAGTTCCCACGGTGTAGCAACCTTTCAGTACCACTTTGAAGTGCCAGCCTAGATCATGCATTAAAATCCTCGGAACGAGGCTCAAACCCACATCCTTCCAATTCAGAGGCAAGAGTATTTCATCAAAAGCACACCTAACGCTTAATAATCAAAAGCAAAATACTGTGGATGTTGGAAATCTGAAATAAAAGCAGAAAGTGTTGGAAACACTCAGCAGGTCTGGCAGCATCTGTGGAAAGAGAAGCCATTCTGATGAAAGGTCATAGACCTAAAAATGTTACTCTGCTTCTTTCTCCACAGATGCTGCCAGACTTTGCGTACTTTCCAGCCTTTTCTGTTTTTACTTCTCATAATCATATTGACATCAGTACGCTAAAGAAATAAATGAACTGAAAGGAAGAAATTAGAATAATATTTTGTCCTATATAGGACTGATACTGGAAACACACAGCAAGAACTTCAGGATTCCAAAGTGTTAGGGAAATTGCTGAAAGAAACATGCATATTATTAGTTTACTGAAAAAGTGTAGAATCAGTAAGATTTTTTTGTGGGCACAGCTGTTACTAAAAAGCCTGGGCAAATTAATGCAAATTACCTCCTTCTGGTCCCAGGCCAACCCAATTGAGACAGTATAGGCTGTAAGTATGAAATGCTACCAACTCTAAGGTTTAAGATGAATCCCTAAAGTAAATTAAGAGTTTCGTTTGCAAGTAGGAACATGCCCTTTGTCCCTGAGTATTCAGTAGATATAAATCAGAGAACTGGAGGATATTTAATAGAGTGAGTACTCATGTGTCAGCAAATCTCATGGAATGCACAATCCTTCCCATTTCACTGTATGAGCATGCACACTGGTAACCATTTCTTTCCGTTTGCCACCCTTGGGGGAGTAGAATACAGATAGCATTGCAGGTACAGATAGCATTGCAGGCCAGGTTAGGATTGGCAATAGTCCATGGTGGTTTAGATAGTACAAAAATGGGACATGCTAAAAACCATTTCGGAGCATACACAATGAAAAAGCAGCTTGTTCCTCTTGTGTACCCATTGTTGACTCAGAATGAGCAGGTAGAACATGTTGTGGCAAAGATTACTTCCTGAAATCTGAATGACGTAATTCAGATATTATAGCTATTTGAGTACTGGTCCAAAATAGGCTGTTTCTGATTTGAACAGTACATCTAACATGGAGGTCATCAAATTCAAGTGGCCATAAGCACGCTTTGCTACAGTTAATACTTATTCAGAAAGTTTTTTGATGCTCATCTATATGACAATGTGGGAGCTTTGGTCAGATTTCTAAAACGTATTTAACTTTTTACTACCCTTTCATGGCAATCATCTTAAAAGCTTGTTGCTGCTTCCATGAAACGTGAGAGCTTACTAGTTGAGAGGGGGAGAGAGAGAGAGAGAGAGAGAGAGAAACTCTCGCAGTTGATCCAAAGCATTCAAAATAGGTCAATTTGTTTCCAGGCCACACAACTCAAATAAAAACATTCAAAGTAGCAGTTATATATTTAATTTGAAAGACATTTTTAACTTTTTTGTAATAAACTTTATATTTTCAACAATTTCAAAGTTTCAGCAGCCCTTCAAAGACATCGGAGAGAAATAAGCATGAGATTCCATGTGAGGTTAGCAGCAAAAGCTGTCAATTTTTTATTATTTTATTCATGGGATGTAGGCTTTGCTGGCTGGGCCAGCATTTATTGCCCATTCCTAGTAGCCCTTGAGAAGGTGATGGTGAGCTATCTTCTTGAACCACTGCAGTCCATGTGGTGTAGGTACACCCACAGTGCTGTTAGGGAGAGAGTTCCAGGATTTTGACCCAGCGACACTGAAGGAATGGTGATATATTTTCAAGTCAGGATGGTGATTGACTTAGAGGGGAACTTCCAGGTGGTGGTGTTCCCATCTATCTGCTGCCCTTGTCCTTCTAGATGGTAGTGATCATGAGTTCGGAAGGTGTTGCTGAAGGAGCCTTCCTTGGTGAATTCCTGCAGTGCATCTTGTAGCTGGTACACACTGCTGCTACTGTGTGTCAGTGGTGCAGGGAGTGAATGTTTGTGGATGGAGTGCCAATCAAGCAGACTGATGAGTTTGTGGTAAGGGACTTGGCTCTCGACATATTTTATCCTGCACTAAAATTAGGAGATGCAAGCTGTTTCTTATTTCTTTTACTCAGGAGGAAACAAAAATCATCTAATTATTTCAGATATACATCTTTTCTATTGTTCAAATACCTATTTACAGTTAATAAATATGATTGGAAGTTTCTATCTGAAGCCCTGGTCTAATAATCTATTAATAATAATTCTAGACTTGCCACTCTGGTTTGACTTATTCTTGGAAGCTTCACCACATGGGCTCATGCCTTGAACTGCTCTGCCCAGTGAAACAAAACTTTTAATCCTTCTATAAAGCTTTACAATAAAAAAAATGAAAAAAAGATACTCAGATATGAACTGTTCATCCAGTTGTTGCTCACAGCTTGAGTCCTAGAGATCAATCTTTCATTCCTGGAGACTCCAGCACAAGCCTGGAGGTCTGGCAACCCTAGTGCATCCTAGCACTTTCCAAAGATCAAGGACTTCACATTGTTATGCCCAATACAGTTCATTTTATGAACTTCCAGTCAATACTTTTAAACAAAGGACCCAAACAGGTTATTAAGATGGTTGCTGCAAATCATGTGTCTTTAAGCATCTGGAATACAGACAGTATCAAGTCTCCAGTGAATACCTAATTGAATAATTGACATAAGTGGAATTCACAAATCTCATTGTTTAAGGACGGGCTAACATCTAAAGACTATGAAGTTTCCAGACCTCCCGTTTCCATGTTTCACACTGGATAATAGGGACTCATGGCCACTGTCAACTTCTCATGGTATCATAATGGCCCCCCCCCATCCAAATAGGCTGGGTGGGCCTCAGAAGTGGCATGTGATCAAAACTGGCTTCAGGAACTGCACCCTTCATACCCCAGGATCTAGAAGATCCAACAGAAGCATCAGTCATCAGCCAGTCTGACTCTGAAACTAGCTGCCAGTCATGAAACAGCCAAAGAACTCAACTAGTTCTAGTTTAAGTTTACCTGAGAACCAACCTTCTAGATATTTGACTACAAGAAACCTCACAACTTGCCGTGAATCTTACACTTTACAAGACTCTCACTTCAACTTTAAATCATTGAATTAATTCAAGAAATCACAGGGCTGCCACATGGGAGACTGGAAATTGTAAATCAGAGACTGAATTAGCTGTACCATCTTTATCTGTATTCAATGTGTGCATGTGTTTGTGTGCGTGAGGCTGAGTGTGTGACATTGTGTTATTTCAGGGTACGCTCGAGAGAATAAATAATCTTCTTTACCTTTAAATTCACAATACCCTGGTGATCAAATGCTTAACTGGAATACACACTCCAAGGGCAAGAAAAGACACACTTCTTTCCGTACAAAATATATTGATTACGAGCAGTAAGACAGCAAATACATTCAGTCCATACAACATCCATTTCTACGATGTATCCAGTAAGCTGAATGTTGTGACAAAGGTTTTTTGGACCCTGGGCTTGCTACAATTAATAGGCAGGTAAACAGGTACAACTCAATATGTTGTAAGTATGTTTAAGGGGGAAATGGTGACAGAGTGGCAATATCACTGGACTAGTAATCCAGAGGCCACGGGTTCTTGCCATGACAGAGTCAGGTCTGGTTTGACACCAATGATACCACAACACATGATCTCCAAGAGGAAGCGAACAGCCTTCATCACCTGGTAAAGTCACCCGCGTACCCGGCAAATGATGGTAGTATACCATCAACTGAAGGCCGAGTCCAGTAATGCATTTGAGACATTGAGGTATGTGGGTGGAGAAGGTGCATGAGATTCAGGCCTACAATGACCAGCATGACATGCGCAACTTCTTCCAGCTTACCAAGACGACCTATGGATCAACCGGACAAAACCCTCTCAGATCACATGATGGCTCCTGGCTCCTCAAGGACAATGACGCCATCAGTCAATGTTGGAAGGAGAACTTCAAATTGCTCCTCAAATCGGAACTCCACCATATCGGAGGAAACCCTGGGACGAAGAGGGCATTCTCCGGGGTCTCAAAAACGTAACCATCATTACTATCCACAAGAAGGTGTCACCTCCGATTGTGAAAACTACAGGGGGATTTCCTGTCCATCATGGTAAGATCCTGGCCCGCATCCTCCTGAACTGCCTTCGTACGGTCACTGGGGAGATCCTCCCGGAAACCCAGTGGGGCTTCCAAGCATCCCAGGGTACTGTGGACGTGGTCTTTGTGGCTAGACAGATCCAGGAAAAAAGTTGGGAGCAAAATCAAGAATTGTTCCTCGCCTTCATTGACCTGACCAAGCCGTTTGATTCTTTAAATCGCGAAGCTCTATGGATCACCCTTCAATGCTTTGATTGTCTGTTGAAGATTGTCACCATCCCAAGGCTCCTACAGGACAACGTGGCCGCCACCGTTCTGAGTAGAGGATCTGAAACTGACACCTTTCACATCCGGGCCGGGGTCAAACAAGGTTGTGTAATCGCCCCCGCCTTGTTCACCATTTACCTGACTGTCATCATTCACCTCATCCGAGATGAGCTGCCACCTGGTGTCTGCATTCAGTATTGTCTGGACGGGAAGCTCTTCAACCTTGGTCGCTTGTGAGCAAAAACAATACACTCCACCATGGACATCCACAACCTTCAGTTTGCGGGTGACTGCTGCGCAATGGTTCACTCTGTGCATGACAAGCAAAGATGCTTGACCTCTTCAACAACTCGTATAAGAGGCTTGGCCCTTTCTTAAACATCGCCAAGATGAAGGTCCTTCACCAGCCTTCCCTGGACCAGTTGAGCATCGCCACGCCATCCACATAGATGGGGTGGCTCTGGAGTATGTGCAGCACTTCCCTTAGCTCAGAAGTCACCTCTCCCACAGAACTACTATCGATGAGGAAGTCCAACACTGAGTTAACTGAGTTAGCGCTGCCACCTTCAAACTGTGTCAATTTGTCTTTGACAACAGGGGCCTTTGGAAGCCAAAGGTTCTGGTTTATAAGGCCTTTGTGTTGACCACTCTCCTCTACTGCATTGAAACATGGACTGTCTACCAAAGTCACATTAAGATCCTTGAGAGCTTCCATCAGCAGTGCTTGCGTCGAATCCTGGGAATCAAATGGGAGGACCGCAGGACTAATGTGAGCATCCTCCATGTGTCTACCAGCATTGAAGCCCTGTTCCTGTGGAGCCAACGTTGATGGGCAGGCCATTGCGTCCCGATGCCCAAAAACGGTCTCCCTCAGCAACGTCGATTCTCACAGCTCTCCATTGGCCAATGCTCAAAGGGCGTCCAAAGGAAAAGGTATAAGGATGCGCTCAAGATCGCCCTGCAGCACTGGGGCATTAATGCTCCTGCTTGGGAGGAGATTGCTGCCAGTCGTTCGGCATGGCACCACCAGGTCCATCAAGGTGCAAGCCACTTTGAGGCTCAGCAACTCACAGTGAGGCAGAATGACAGCAGCAGAGGAAGGAGAAGGAAACCAACCCAGGGCTGTGATTTCCACTCCTTTGCTCAACATGCCCCCACTGAAGAAGAACATGTGGATCCAGAATTGGGCTCTTCAGTCATCTTAAATCTCACCAAGCCTGACAGACATCATCCTTGATTCCGAGGGACCGCTGACAACAACAAATCCATAGGCCCAGGCTAATGCTCTGTAACATGGGTTCAAATCCCACCACGGCAGCTGCTGGAATTTATTTTCAATTAACAGTGACCATGAAACTACCACTGATTGTCACAAAAACCCATCTGGTTCACTAATGTTCTTTAGGGAAGGAAACCTGCCATCCTTACCTGGTCTGGCCTACATGAGACTCCAGACCCACAGCAATGTGGTTGACTCTTAACTGCCTTCTGAAATGGCCTCAGCAAGCCACTCAGTTCAAGGGCAATTAGGGATGGGCAACAAATGCTGGCCCTGCCAATGACACCCACATTCCATGAAAGAACAAATGAACAAGTGAGCACTCATTGAAAGGGCTTTGACATTGAACTGCAGGAAAACATCAGATGTAAGAAGTTCACGGAGTATAAAATGTTGAAATCTTACAGTACCACTGTGGGAAAATGGGTTTTTGGAGGCTGCATTGGTCTCCAGAACTGGCCTAATCATCCTTTAATCCTGTTAGGAAAACTGCAGCCCCCAGGAAATATTCAGAACCTTGGCTTGACAGGAGTATTTCGGGAGTGGGAGAAGGCACTGGGAGCACATTATCATGTGTGGTTTGATCAGAAAGAGGAGGCACACATAATCCTGACACCTGGTCAACTGGAACTGCCAATATTTCACATTCTATTACACAGCACACCGGAAACATTACAGTATCAAAACATAGTGTACACACGCATGTGTGAGATTTATTTTTAGAAATGTATTTTTAGACATTTATGTTTCTACAATCACATCAATATGTACTGGAATGCTAATAGCTTAGAACACTGCATCTGAATACATTGACTTCAAGTCTGAGACAAGCTCAATCCACTATCTAAAATACAGTTAAAATTATAACCTTAGACATTTTGTTAGCTGTGGAAGTGCTGGAAAGTGATAAAGGTTAAATTGAAGCTCTGAATAATAATAGGATAGCGCCAGACTGAACTTCAGGAAAGCAGCTAGGAACACTGTTGATTGGTATAATTTCCCTTTACTTTATTAAAGATTGTGCAAGTGTGTGTTTGCCTGAATGGAATTGAAAAAGAACACACTTGTGGACTCTGAGTGCAGATTCTTGTCCATCAAGGAATATATGTCGTTAAGTTACACATCTGTAACCCATAGTTGTCCATTCTATAAATGATTGAGAGTCCTTGGACAACAGTCCCCAATCAGGGCTTCCAATGGGCAAGGTTCTGCATTTGGAAAATGGTGGAAGTGGAAAATGGATCCCTATGATGGTGTTCAGCAACCTGGGACAGCAGTATTTCTAAAAATAAATCTCACACATGCATGTGTACACTATGCTTTGATACTGGAATGTTTCTGGTGTGCTGTGTAATAGAATGTGAAATATTGGCAGTTCCAGTTGACCAGGTGTCAGGATTATGTGTACCTCCTCTTTCTGATCAAACCACACATGATAATGTGCTCCCAGTACCTTCTCCCACTCCCGAAATACTCCTGTCAAGCCAAGGTTCTGAATATTTCCTGGGGGTTGCAGTTTTCCTAACAGGATTAAAGGATGATTAGGCCAGTTCTGGAGACCAATGCAGCCTCCAAAAACCCATTTTCCCACAGTGGTACTGTAAGATTTCAACATTTTACACTCCGTGGACTTCTTACATCTGATGTTTTCCTGCAGTTCAGTGTCAAAGCCCTTTCAATGAGTGCTCACTTTGTACAGATTGGGGGAGTGTGTGAGCCTGTATGCCTCTGTTGGAGCCTGAGGAGAGTTGAGTGAGGCAATGAACTTCCTGAGGGCAGAGGCCAGGGGTTAGTTACTGCAGGTGGGGCTCGAGGAACGAGAGCAGGGCATATTGCAGGCCATATGCAATGCCCAGGTCTTTGAGTCAGCCTTGGTGCTGCTGTGTGAACCCAAACCTGAGCCGGGTTGCACATGCATCATCATTAGCGTGTAAACTGGTGGCCTGACACCATGGAGACCAACGTGCAGAAGTGAAATGAGAACAGTAGTTATGATAAATAATATAACAGGACAGAACAGAACAACCCAGAACAGCCTGTCTCTGCTCCAGCTCCTCAGAGCCCTGGCCACAGTAACCAGGTCCTGGCCTATGCCCTCAGGGCACTCATCGCCTCATGCAACTCTGCCCAGACTCCAACTGAGATATGCACACACTGCACAAAATATGCTACCTCTAGTCATCATCACACCAGACACCATCACACCCCATAAGTTAAATTAAACAATAAGTTGAAGTCAGTGTAGAAACACACCCCTTGAGAATAGTGTGAGAACATTTCACTCACTCATTATAAAAATGGTTTAACAACTCTGTCCAAATAGCAACTTGCCAGTAAAATTGGACAGTTTTTGCACCCAAAAGTCAAATATTCTGAGCAGGAAGACTACCCTGTATGTAACAAACCCTCTTCCTTTCTCTCAATCAACAGATTCTCCCCTTCATTTCATGCATCCAAGTGTAACTAGTTAAAATCAGAGTAAATCCCATGCTTGCGTACTCCTGGGCCATTGTGAACTAGGATGGAAAATCATGGTTGTTTGCGTCAGGAAATGTTGTTCATACGCGCAGTGGACAAGGCCTGGTACCAGGATCATGCAAGAGGAAAATGTTTACCCAGTTAGTGCTATGCCACCTAGATCCTTCAAAGAAATCTTAATTGTGCCCAGCCCAATTAAGGAAGGGACAATTTCTTACGGCATGAGGCAGCTTCAAATCCATTTTGCTCAGAGAAAATATAAATTGTCAAACTCTGACCAAGGATTCAGCCTCTTGGGTTTCATCCCCCACAAGGATCAAATGGCCAGATCAACTTGGACTAAACTAGGCATTTTATTGACACCTTAGCAGCTTTTAATGATTATTGACCCTCACCATGCAGTCTATGCTGTCATATGTTCTTAAGTCCTGGTCTTGTTCAGTGACACAACGTTTTCTGTTCTATTACACACCTAGCAGCTACCAGTGTCCTTCAAGCACTTGGTGACAGTGCAGCTGTTCAGAGACATGTCATCCAATATCTAAACAATATATACAGCACATTTGCTTCTAGGTTTCAGCTCCTCCTGCTGTTGAGCAATCAATAGTCAATGTCAACAATCATCAGCTGAAAGAATTTTCTATTGGGTGGAATTAAAATACCCGCTGCACCACTCTGGGTGTGAATCCAAAACCTATATTGGCCAACATGACTCTTCCCTTGCTCAACCCTCAGTTTAGGTGAACGCAAATCTACCTTCACTCTCCTTAACTGCCCTCCCTCCAATTTGATGTTGGCACTTGGTCTGACCATGACTTCCAGCTCCTACCCTGTTAATGCCACTGCCATTTCTTACCTCCTTGTTGATATATCTTAAGCAACTGAATGCAGCTGCACATTGGGGAAACACGTTCCCACACACAGTGTGAAGCTGTGTTTAATTAGTTGATACAGCAGCAGCAACATACATGAACAAGGCTCCATAGGAGATTCAAGACAGGGCTGGGCAGGACAATTTCTATTGTACCAACAATCCTCTTTTTAAAAATCCAATCCTAGTAGGTGCATCAAGTCTGAAGTGGTTAAGTAGTTTGAGAACATATTGGGTCAGGTTAAACTGGGCCCAGGTCAGAAATCTTCTCTTTGGCTACTCATTGTCATCCAACAATAACGAAGATGTAATGTCTTCTAATGATGGCATCTTTCCTTCCCCAAACTAAGAGAAGATGGGTGCTCACCATTTACAATGAATAGCAACATATTGAAAGCAGTCTTCAGGTAGTGGAAAATGTATCAAAGCAATTCACATTAGGAGGGCACAAATAGCAGACGTTGAGTGGGAAAGGAAAAGGACTGTGAAAGGGGATGGAGAAAGAACTAAGTCCTACAACAAAGGTTCACCTTTCAGGAAGGCACAGAGTTAAGGCAACCACCTCTCTAGTATGAGGTAATCTTGGGTCCTTTCACACAAAATCTTAGCATCTGTCTCAGTGGCATGGAAATGGTGCCTTGTTCAGACAACATTAATTATCATATGCAGAGGAAGGTGCTTCAGAGTCAAATCTTGCTCTTGTCACTGTTGGGAACAGAAAAAAAAACACAGAAATATTGTCCCATATAGTGACATGTTGTGGTCCATTTTAGTGGCGGGATATGAAGTCAATGAGGCTGAAAAAAAGTCACTGCTACATTACCCCATGTACAAATCAACAATAGTTTAGTTCAAATACTAGAATGCTTTCTTTTGGACCAAACTCAATAAAACCATTAGAATTAGCTTGAGGCATTGGTGAGAACAAAGCTTTATACAGCCCGCTGAGCACTTCCCATTACATTTCTTTGCACTCCAGTGTCAGGATAACCTGATCCTCAGGCACAACTACTGGCCAACAGATAAACTAGCACTGAATTGAAATGCCAAGGAAACTTACATTTACATGTAGATCTTGATCAGCTTACCTGATCACTTCTATCTCAATCACTATACATCTTTTACAGATAAGCCTGGAGATTCTGCTCCTCCCTCAAACAGAACACAGATTGAAGAAATGGGATAAAAGCAAAAAACTATGGATGCCGGAAATCCAAAATAAAAATAAAAATACCTGGAAAAACTCAGCAGGTCTGACAGCATCTGCGGAGAGGAACATAGTTAACGTTTCGAGTCCGTATGACTCTTCAACAGAACTAAGGAAAAATAGAAGTGAGGTGAAATATAAGCTGGTTTAAGGAGGGGAGGGGTGTGGGGGTGGGGAGGTCGGACAGGTAGAGCTGGATAGAGGGCCAGTGATAGGTGGAGATAACCAAAAGATGTCATAGACAAAAGGACAAAGGACAAAGAGGTGTTGAAGGTGGTGATATTAATAAGGAATGTGCTAATAGGTGACATTAAGGGTAGAAAGCAGGATGACCAAGGTACAGATAGACCTAGTGGGGATGGGGAGGGGGAAGGGAACGAAATAGGCTAAAAGGTAGAGATAAAACAATGGATGGAAATACATTTAAAAATAATGGAAATAGGTGGGAAAAGAAAAATCTATATAAATTATTGAAATAATGGGGGATCGGAAAGGGGGTGAGGATGGCGGAGAGAGTTCATGATCTAAAATTGTTGAACTCAATATTCAGTCCAGAAGGCTGTAAAGCGCCTAGTCGGAAGATGAGGTGTTGTTCCTCCAGTTTGTGTTGAGCTTCACTGGAACAATGCAGCAGGCCAAGGACGGACATGTGGGTATGAGAGCAGGGTGGAGTGCTGAAATGGCAAGCGACAGGGAGGTCTGGGTCATGCTTGCGGACAGACCCAAAGTGTTCCGCAAAGCAGTCGCCCAGTCTGCGTTTGGTCTCTCCAATGTAGAGGGAACCGCATTGGGAGCAGTGAATGCAGTAGACTAAATTGAGGGAAGTGTAAGTGAAACGCTGCTTCACTTGAAAGAAGTGTTTGGGCCCTTGGACGGTGAAGAGAGGGGAAGTAAAGGGGCAGGTGTTGCACCTTCCGCGGTTGCATGGCAAGGTGCCATGGGAGGTGGTTGAGGTGTAGGGGGGGATGGAGGAGTGAACCAGGGTGTCCCGGAGGGAACGATCCCTGTGGAATGCCACCAAAGGGGGTGAAGGGAAGATGTGTTTGGTGGTGGCATCATGCTAGAGTTGGCGGAAATGGCGGAGGATGATCCTTTGAATGTGGTGGCTGGAAGACTTCCTTCTTCCTTAACCAAGGTTTTCCACCCACGGTGATTGACAGGGCCCTTAACCATGTCTGGCCCATCTCCTGCGCATCCGCCCTCATACCTTCCTCTCCCTCCCAGAACTATGATAGGGTCCCCCTCGTCCTCACTTATCGCCCCACCAGCCTCTGCATTCAAAGAATCATCCTCCACCATTTCCGCCAACTCCAGCATGATACCACCACCAAACAAATCTTCCCTTCACCACCCCCCGGCAGCATTCCGCAGGGATCGTTCCCTTTGGGACACCCTGGTCCACTCCTCCATCACCCCCTACACACTCAACCTCCTCCCACAGCACCTTCCCATGCAACCGCAGAAGGTGCAACACCTGCTCCTTTACTTCCCCTCTCTTCACCGTCCAAGGGCCCAAATACTCCTTTCAAGTGAAGCAGCATTTCACTTGCACTTCTCTCAATTTAGTCTACTGCATTTGCTGCTCCCAATGTGGTTTCCTCTACGTTGGAGAGACCAAACGCAGACTGGGTGACCGCTTTGCAGAACACCTTCGGTCTGTCCGCAAGCATGACCCAGACCTCCCTGTCGCTTGCCATTTCAACACTCCACCCTGCTCTCATACCCACATGTCCGTCCTTGGCCTGCTGCAATGTTCCAGTGAAGTTCAATGCAAACTGGAGGAACAACACCTCATCTTCCGACGAGGCATTTTACAGCCTTCCGGACTGAATATTGAGTTCAACAATTTTAGATCATGAACTCTCTCCTCCATCCCCATCCCCTTTCCAATCCCCCTTTTTTCCAATAATTTATATAGATTTTTCTTTTCCCACTTATTTCCACTATTTTTAAATGTATTTCCATCCATTGTTTTATCTCTACCTTTTAGCCTATTTCTATCCCTTCCCCCACCCCACCCCACTAGGGCTATCTGTACCCTGCTCGTCCTGTTTTCCACCCTTAATGTCACCTATTAGCACATTCCTTAGATAATATCATCACCTTCAACACCTCTTTGTCCTTTTGTCTATGACATTTTTTGCCTATCTCCACCACCCCCCTTAAACCAGCTTTTTTTCACCTCTTTTCTATTTTTCCTTAGTTCCGTTGAAGAGTCATATGGACTCAAAACGTTAACTGTGTTCCTCTCCGCAGATGCTGTCAGACCTGCTGAGTTCTTCCAGGTATTTTTATTTTTGTTTTGAAGAAATGGGAGATTTGCAATTTTTAAGAGGCCATAAGTTTGATATTATAAATTAAATCATTATGGTATTGGAATATTCTGTTACGTTCTGTTATTTTCTGTTTGTTCTTGTTTCCATGACTGTATTTCTGTTTGGTCCTTTTTTTCCTGTATTTCTCCTGAATCCTCCAGAGTGAACCTGGGTTTGGGTAGAGATAAAACAATGGATGGAAATACATTTAAAAATAATGGAAACGGGTGGGAAAAGAAAAATCTGTATAAATTATTGGAAAAAAGGGGGATCGGAAAGGGGGTGGGGATGGAGGAGAGAGTTCATGATCTAAAATTGTTGAACTCAATATTCAGTCCGAAGGCTGTAAAGCGCCTAGTCGGAAGATGAGGTGCTGTTCCTCCAGTTTGCGTTGAACTTCACTGGAACATTGCAGCAGACCAAGGATGGACATGTGGGTATGAGAGCAGGGTGGAGTGTTGAAATGGCAAGCGACAGGGAGGTCTGGGTCATGCTTGCGGATAGACCGGTGTTCTGCAAAGCGGTCACCCAGTCTGCGTTTGGTCTCTCCAATGTAGAGGAAACCACATTGGGAGCATTGAATGCAGTAAACTAAATTGAAGGAAGTGCAAGTGAAATGCTGCTTCACTTGAAAGGAGTGTTTGGGCCCTTGGACGGTGAGGAGAGGGGAAGTAAAGGAGAAGGTGTTGCACCTTCTGCGGTTGCATGGGAAGGTGCCGTGGGAGGGGGTTGAGGCGTAGGGGGTGATGGAGGAGTGGACCAGGGTGTCCCGGAGGAAACGATCCCTGCGGAATGTCGCTGGGGGGGTGAAGGGAAGATGTGTTTGGTGGTGGCATCATGCTAGAGTTGGCGGAAATGGTGGAGGATGATCTTATGAACGCGGAGGCTGGTGGGGTGATAAGGGCTATGTCTTGCTTTCTGCACTTGAGGATTGAAAAAGCTGGAAAATAGGTTTGAAGAAAAAAGGAATGGGGGGGGATGTACTGATCAGGGAAGGTGGGAAGAGGCTCACGTGGAGCACAGGTACATTGAGTTGAAAGCCTATGCCTGTCCTGTAAAATTCTATGAAAAATGTCATAGAAGTGCAACTGTACTAAAATTCACAGCTGTACCAAAAGCTCTTAAGATTCTCCGATTTATGAGCAAGAAAACTACCAGAGCAGATCAAGTGATCAGGAAAGATATTGGTCAGGGATATGCATGGAAGCTCCCCATCCAGCCTCTTTAGGATTGAGAACTGATCTCATATTTTTGGAGGCTTAGCATTACCTTTCAGGGTAGGGAAGCCATTTCCTGCAGACAGCCATTAAATTAGCCTCGGTGGCTTTAATGTCAGTTTTTCTTGTTTCCCTCTGTCTTAATGCATTTTCTGGTGTGGTAGTTGCTGTAAGTATTAGTTTACTCTCAATTCCCCACCTGGTTCCTTTTTCAACCCTTGATAAACTGTTGCTCCATTCTGAAGATTAGACATGCAGATGTTGAGGTTGTTTTGTTGCCTGCTGAACTATGTAATGAACGAAAACAAAAATACCTGGAAAAACTTAGCAGGTCTGACAGCATCTGCGGAGAGGAATACAGTTGACGTTTCGGGTCCGAATGACTCTTCATCATTGCTTTTATGTAATAAATGAGGCAGCCACGTAACCCATTGTTCTGTGGCTGTCAAGTGGAGTGTGCCAAAGTACTGCTTTACACAGGCTCAGCCATCAACCTCATGTTACAAATCCAGCCTCAGTGATCATCCAAAACAGACTCCAGATGGTGGATTTCATGTTTGGCTAGCTCGTGCAGACAGTATGTTAAGGCTGTAAAGGAAAGAGGCCCAAAGACACCAGATCTCAAGATCATTTGCACTTTGCACATAATTGTGGGGTGATGGGAGGGTGGGTTGATGCAGGTGTCTTGAGTGTCTTGCTTTACACTCGACCATATGTCCCTGTTTACCAAGGCCAGGTACTATGCCCACAGGCAAGCACTGTCCCTGTAAGTCTCTGATTCACAAAACTCAAACCCAAACTGCCACTTTCTTTTAGATAGGTTCAATTCATTCTAATTGCAGCTCAGATAAGTCCACCCTCACACTCAGATGGACCAAACAATGGAGTCTACTGTTGATTGACAGATCCTCTGCCAATGGTAGCAATGGATCAATGAAAGGGCGATTCACCCCTTGTTGCCTGCTGAACTGCTGTGGTCCAAACCAAAGCCAGACAATGAAAGGAGGATCACCGACAAGTAGTTTTGATCGCTTTCGCATTCACTTCAGTTTAGGCTAATGAAAGGAGAAAGGGGGGGAGCGCAGTGGTGAGTGCTGACCAATGGGATAGCTATGTTTGTGTGGGAACTGTGATGATGTTGTCTGTGTGAGGTGGAGCCTGGGAACAGCTAACACTGAGGATGACCTGAGATATAGATTGGAAGGATTTTAAATGACTGCCTCAAACTCAGCAGACATATTTCAGCACCCCAGTCCCACTCACTCTTATGAGAACAGTGCCAGCCGAAGGTTAAATATGTCAACCTTCCGAATGCTCCATAACTTTGCTACACAGCAAGGACTTAATAAGTGTGACTTCCTCAAGGTGATGACTCTCAGGTGGCTGGAACAAGAGTTTGACTGGCTCTGACGGATGAGACTCATCAATATCCCAATTCAGGAACAGTCCTTGCCACACCAGCCTGCCCTGAACAGATGCACAAACGCCTTCAGAATTTCCAAACATTTCATCCATCACTTTGCGAGAAGACTCTAAAAATACAATGAACACAATGTAGTGGAAGTGGAAATTTTTTTACCTGAAACATTATGGACACATCTAGAATTTGCCAGCCCTGTGCTGCCCTTCAGTACCAATGTGTGATTCTCCGAGCACTTAATGCTTCTTCTCTCAGCCCACTCCCTATACTGGAAGGTTGTGGGTTCAGGCCCTGAAGAGGAGTCATATTGGACTCAAAATGTTAACTCTGTTTTTCTCTCTCCACAGGTGCTGCCAGAACTGATTCCAGCACTTCTTGTTTTTATTATGCTATAGGAATGAAAGTGACTGTGTCTCTATGAGAGGTTTGTGGTGAGATGATCCTTAGTTCCTGTTGAGTATCTGGCCTGAAAGAGCCCAGCAGGGTGAGCTGTGATACTCAAGCAGCTGCAGGAGTAGGCTGGCCCCACTCACGTTCTTGCACATATGCAGTCAACAGCAGAGAGTGGTGGAAGATTGTGGATCCTGAGCAGTGGCATCATTTCTAAATACACCTGCTTCTGCAGCAGGATGCCATGCCTGCACACTCACCGATGTGTAACAGTAAACCCAATGAGAGCCGAGAGATTAATTAAGTCGTCATCAGCAGCTGCCCCTATCCGCTTTGCAAGAGTGGCCGAAGAAGAGGAGACATTTGATGATGTTAGTATTAGTGTAGTTATTGGGAAAGGGAAGTGTACCCTGGGACGAATGTGGCATGCCACACAAATTTGGTGAAGAGGAAACTCTGTTCCATTCTACATTACGTAGAATTACATACAATTTACAGCATAGAAACAGCTCATTCAGCCAACTGGACTATATTTATGCTCCACACGAATCTCCACCCACCTTAACAACATGTCCCTCCTATTCCCTTCTCCCTCAAGTACTTACCTAACTTCCTATCAACTGCTTTTAAACTAAACATCTCAAGCACTCATTTGGCAGCACGACTCACATTACCGTCATTACCACATAGTTCCTCCCAAGTTCCTTCTGGATTTATTGGCGACTTGTTCATCTACAAGTTCTCTAGTTCTGGACTCCCCACAAGTGGAAGCATCTTGACATTTACTCCATCAAATCCCTTCATAATTTTAAAGAACTTGCCTCAGAGAAAAGTGTTCCAACTTGTTCAGTCATTCCTGATAATTAAACCTTTCAATTCTGGTATCAAACTTGGTGCAAAAAAAGTTTGACTCCTCCATCAACATGTGTAATAGGGCTGACTTTTATGCGCCTCTGCGGTGGGCAGGAGTCCGTTCCAAAAGTCTCACATCCATCTTTGACATCGGCCACTGAAGGTGGGAGGGATATTGGGACACAGAAGGAAGATCACAGCCACTATGTTTGAAGTAACCCCTGGCATGGGACTGGTGTCAGCTCCACCAAGAAACATTGTTTGGAAACAATTGAACATTCTGTTGGTGAATCGGACTTCATTACAACGACTGCAATAGTAAATGATTATTGTTAAAAAATTGTTTGACTGTTCCAATAGCTGGGAAGCTTTCGGGACCTGAGCCAGGGAAGAGATAACATTGGAATGCAGCTGAGCCATAACCCTGATGAATATCAATTATTGAGGGAGATATTGAACATCAGGATGTTAACTCTGTGTCTCTCTACAGGCGACTGACAGAAGGGAATCAGGAGATGGGAGGGCAAAAGATCAAGGATGGCCCCAAGGTTCAGCGATGGCTCCCTGTGAGCCTTCCTCCAGGCTGTAAGTGACAAGCGGGAGATCCTCGTGCCAGCTGACAGCAAGAGGGAGACCTCCCAGCCTCACCAAAGCAGCCTAGAAAGGTCACAGCAGAGGTAATCAGCCTTAGGGCTGCAAGCAAACCTGGATGCAGTGCTGCAAACTCCTCAGAGATCTGCAAGGGTGTGTCACCATTCTGGAGATGTACATGCATGGCAAGTTGTGTGATGGATTCCTCAGGGATTGTCATGTATGTTGCCCAAGTGTGTGAGGCGTCATGATGCACACATACCACTCTGCATGGCACAGGGAGCTATGAAGGTGTTTGAGGGAGTGGGGTTGTAAATGCCACACCTATTAGTTGGCAAAGAACATTGAGGAAAAGAAGTGTGCTGCCGACAAGAGTTCACGTTGGCTATACATGTGAAGGAATGATTGTACCTCAGAATCAATCATTACAGTGTCCCTTCTTTAATTGCAGGAGAAGAGGGCACACAATGCCAGGGAGAGAAACAGAACTGGAGACCATGTGCCAAACCAGGCCATTCTAACCCCCATTGAGGAGGAGATGCTGCATTTGGCTGCCAATGAATGGAGCTGAGCCAAAGGTGGAGGTGAGTTAGTTGGTAGGCCTTGGGGTGGCGAGATTAGAATGGGACATCTTTATTATTGAAACAATCATATATGAAGGAGGCTGGGGACAGAAGGATGCATGATGGGTTGGTACGATGTTAGGAATGAGGCATTGATGGTTTGTGACTTTGAAGACTCAAGTATATCAGGGAGGAATATGCGACTGTACATTGAAAGATGTAAAATGCAAACACTGAATAACATCTCCCAATGGATGCAGTGCTTGTAATGAGGAAGCTCGTCTCAGTGCACTCACCGCAAAGGCTGAAGATGCCCCGAACGCTAACTTTTGTTTCCGATATGGATGCA
Source organism: Carcharodon carcharias (assembly GCF_017639515.1). Taxonomy (NCBI): domain Eukaryota; kingdom Metazoa; phylum Chordata; class Chondrichthyes; order Lamniformes; family Lamnidae; genus Carcharodon; species Carcharodon carcharias. The sequence continues at coordinate 81,443,989 of NC_054484.1, forward strand.
AAATAAGCTACGGCTGTCGCTAGCCTCAAGGGTCCAACATTAACCTCCAAGGAGGAAGAGAAAGCCTCAGAGGATGCACTGTCACATCTTTGTTCTGCACCCAGCACCAGTGCAGATACTTGCACCTGGGTGGGTATGCATGCCTCAAAAGGTAAGGGGAGCACATCATAGTCACATGTACTACTACCGGAGACTGAGATGGAGCAGGCCCCTGGCACTCGGAAGAGTGCTGGAGGAAAGCCGGATGAGTTTTACAGTCAGATGATGAGTCATCCGTTAGGTGACAGGTGCTGCTCGTTCAGCACAACTTGTGTGAAGATGTGATAGCGATGCTAGATGTGCCTGCACATTCTGGCACACATTTGGAGGACTCCATCCAGGCCATGAGCACTGCAGTCAGCCACTGTACAAAATGCATGGCTTCCTCCTTTGACAGACTGGCAATTGCCATGAAGGGCCAAACCCAGCAAGTCAATGAAGCGATAGCGGGTATACATTCTGACCTGCACTCCATCGCCTAGTCTCTGAGCTCTGGGACCCAGAGCTGGGGCAAGAGGGGATGGTGAGGAGCCTGGAGTCAAATCTGGCTCTCGGCTCCTCTCAGGAAAGCAGGGAGGGCCAAATGGGCCTCATAGCGGAGGGTGAGCAGCAGCAGCTGCCTGCTGGGGGCACTCTTGATGGGGACAGCCTCCCCTTCATCTCTCTGCCATTGGTACTGCTCTTTCAAATGCCACCTCGACAGATGGGCATCCTGCCACTGCGCAAGAGATTCCCACCAAGCTGGAGTCCTCGCAGCCTTTGGCGACCAGCGGACGGCCAACAAAGTCATCCCGGACAAGGGGAAGCAAGGGTCAGCAGCCTACTCCACAGCAGCTGTAAACAAGTGTGGAGCAGCATGTCGCAGCACCCAGAAAAGATTCAAGAAAACCCCACAGTAATCACGCTTGGGTGCGCAAGGAGGTATTTCTCATTTGTGCTATATGCACATTAATTACTTTGTGTTTATAAATGAATTCTGTTTTCCACATTTTACCCAGCTGTTTATTGACTGTGTGTGAAAAAATTAATAAGATCACAAGAATTAGGAGGAGTATGCCATTCGGCCCCTTGAGCCTGTTCCACCAGTCAATAAGACCATGGCTGATCTGATTGTGGCCTTACCTTCAAATCCCTGTCTATCCCCTTGCTAACTCTGGCTGGAAATATTTCAGGAGAAGGATTCAGATGATGATCTTATTCAATGATTTGCATTCAAACATTTGACACTGTTAGACTGATTGGCATTGCTAATGCAAGGGATGGTGGCAGACAATGAAACAACTCACTGGAGGAGAAGACTCCACAAATATCCCCATCCTCATTGATGGGGGAACCCAGCAAATCAGTGCAAAAGATAAGCTGAAGCATTCGCAACAATCTTCAGCCAGAAGTCCCAGTGGATGATCCATCTCAGCCTCTTCCAGAGGTTCCCAGCATCATAGTTGCCATTCTCCAGCCAATTTGATTCAGTCCACTTGGTATCAAGAAACGGCTGAAGGCACTGGATACTGCAAAGGCTTTGGGCCCTGACAATGTTCTGACAATAGTACTGAAGACTTGTGTTCCAGAAATTGCAGCTCCCTGTGCCAACCTGTTCCAGTACAGCTGCAACACTGGCATCTATCCGGCCAGATGGAAAATTGCTCAGGTATGTCCTGCACAAAAAGCAGGACAAATCCAACCCAGCCAATTACCACCCCATCAGTCCACTCTCAATCATCACTAAAGTGATGCAAAGTGTCATGAACAGTGCTATCAAGCAGCGCTTGCTTAGCAATAACCTGCTCACTGACCCTCAGTTTGGGTTCCGCCAGGGTCACTCAGCTTCTGACCTCATTACAACCTTGGTTCAAATATGGGCAAAAGAGCTGAATTCCCGAGGTGAGGTGAGAGTGACTGCCCTTGACATCACAGAATCATAGAATCACAGAATCACACAGTGCAGAAGCAGCCATTCGGCCCATCGAGTCTGCACCGACACATGAGAAACACCTGGCCTACCTACCTAATCCCATTTACCAGCACTTGGCCCATAGCCTTGAATGTTATCACGTGCCAAGTGCTCATCCAGGTACTTTTTAAAGGATGTGAGGCAACCCACCTCCACCACCCTCCTAGGCAGCACATTCCAGACCGTCTGGGTAAAAATGTTTTTCCTCACATCCCCCCTAAACCTCCTGCCCCTCACCTTCAACTTATGTCCCCTCGTGACTGACCCTTCAACTAAGGGGAACAGCTGCTCCCTATCCACCCTGTCCATGCCCCTCATAATCTTGTACATCTCGAACAGGTCCCTCAGCCTTCTCTGCTCCAATGAAAACAATCCAAGTCTATCCAGCCTCTCTTCATAACTTAAATGTTTCATCCCAGGCAACATCCTGGTGAATCTCCTCTGCATCCCCTCCAGTGCAATCACATCCTTCCTATAATGTGGGGACCAGAACTGCACACAGTACTCCAGCTGTGGCCTCACCAAGGTTCAATACAACTCCAACATGACCTCCTTACTTTTGTCATCTATGCCTTGATTGATAAAGGTAAGTGTCCCTTATGCCTTTGTCACCACCCCACTAACATGCCCCTCTGCCTTCAGAGATCTATGGACACACAGGCCAAGGTCCCTTTGTTCCTCAGAACTTCCTAGTGTCGTGCCATTCATTGAATACTTCCTTGTCAATTTACTCCTTCCAAAGTGTATCACCTCACACTTTTTAGGGTTAAATTCCATCTGCCACTTATCTGTCCATTTGACCATCCCATCTATATCTTCCTGTAGCCCAAAACACTCAACCTCACTGTTAACCATCCAGCCAATCTTTCTGTCATCTGCAAACTTACTAATTCTTCCCCCCACATAGTCATCTATGTCGTTTATATAAATGACGAATAATAGGGGACCCAGCACAGATCCCTGTGGTACGCCACTGGACACTGGCTTCCACTCACTAAAGCATCCTTCTGTCATCACCCTCTGTCTCCTACAACTAAGCCAATTTTGAATCCACCTTATCAAATTACCCTGTATCCCATTGTGCATTTGCCTTCTTTATAAGTCTCCCATGTGGGACCTTGTCAAAGGCTTTGCTGAAATCCACATAGACTACAACAACTGCACTACCTTCATCCACACACCTTCTCAAAAATTCAATCAAATTTGTTAGGCATGACCTTCCTCTGACAAAGCCACACTGACTATCCCTGATCAAACCTTGCCTATCTAAGTGGAGATAGATTCTCTCCTTCAGAATTTTCTCCGATAGTTTCCCGACCACTGAACCCCTGCAATCTCCTCTCTTGCCTCCCTCAGCAGTCTGGGACACAAATCATCTGAACTTGGAGATTTGTCCACTTTTAAGCCTGCCAAAACCTCCAATACCTTGTCACTCCCTATATCAATTTGCTTAAGAACCTCAGTCTCTCTCCCCGAGTTCGATACCTGCATCCTCATTCTCTTGGGTGAAGATGGATTTGAAGTGTTCATTCAACACTCTAGTGATGTCCTCTGGCTCCACCTATAAATTTCCCCCTTGGTCCCTAATGGACCCTATTCTTTCCCTGGTTATCCTCTGCCCATTGATATACTTATAGAATATCTTGTGATTTTCCCTACTTTTACCAGCCAGAGCTTTTTCATATCCCCTCTTTGCTCTCCTAATTGCTTTCTTAAGCTCCACCCTGCACTTTCTGTACATCAAGGTAGCATTTGACCAAGTGCGGTATCCAGAAGCCCTAGCAAAACTAGAATCAATAGGAATCGGGTAAACCGCTGGTTGGAGTCATACCTAGCACAAAGGAAGATGGCTGTGGTTGTTGGAGGTCAGTCATCTCAGTTCCAGGTCATCACTGCAGGAGTTCCTCAGGGTAGTGTCCTCGGCCCAACCACCTTCAGCTGCTTCATCAATGACCTTACCTCCTTCATAAAGTCAATAAGTACTGTGACGACACAGTGGCCGTGTGTTTGGAAGGTGCTGCTTAAGAAGCCTTGGCGATTTCCTGTAGTACATTTTGTAGATACTGCTGCCACTGTGTATCAGTGGTGGAGGGAGTGAATATTTGTGGATGAGGTGCCAATCCCCATTATCAATATCCTGGGGGTTATCATTGACCAGAAACTGAACTGGACTAGCCATATAAATACTGTGGCTTCATGGGCAGGTCAGAGGCTAGGAATCCTGTGACGAGTAACTCACCTCCTGACTCCCCAAAGCCTGTCCGCCATCTGCAAGGCACAGGTCAGGAGTGCGATGGAATACTCCCCAGTTGCCTGGATGAATGCAGCTCCAACAGTTGTTGGAGCTACATTCATCCAGGCAACCGGGGAGTATTCCATCGCACTCCTGACCTGTGCCTTGCAGATGGCGGACAGGCTTTGGGGAGTCAGGAGGTGAGTTACTCGTCACAGGATTCCTAGCCTCTGACCTGCCCATGAAGCCACGGTATTTATATGGCTAGTCCAGTTCAGTTTCTGGTCAATGGTAACCCCCAGGATATTGATAATGGGGATTCAGCAGTGGCAAGGCCATTGAACATCAAGGGGCAATGGTTAGATTCTCTCTTGTTGGAGATGGTCATTGCCTGGCACTTGTGTGATGTGAATGTTACTTGCCACTTGTCAGCTCAAACCTGGATATTGTCCACGTCTTGCTGCATTTGGACATGGACTGCTTCAGTATCCGGGGAGCACAAATGGAGCTGAACATTGTGTAATCATCAGCGAACATCCCCACTTCTGACCTTATGATGAAGGGAAGGTCATTGATGAAGCAGCTGAAGATGGTTGGGCCAAGGACGCTACCCTGAGGAACTCCTGTAGTGATGACCTGGGACTGAGATGATTGAGTTCCAATAACCACAGACATCTTCCTTTGTGCGAGATATGACTCCAACCAGTTCTTTAAAAGCCTGCACAGATATGATGGGCCTAATGGCCACCTTCCTTACTGGACAATATATGATTCAATGATACAGTTCTCCATGTTGATAATTAATTTTTTTTCTAGCATCAATGTGTTCTGAACATTCAAGAGTTTGTACTAGGAGCCAACATTCTTCATGGAAAATAACAGCAAAAGAAAAACAGAACAGAGAAACATACTAACAAAAAAGGCAGCGAAGGAGAGTTCAGAAACAAAACTGGAGAGACGCAATACAACCATAAAAAATAAATAAAGATTTTCTCTATCAAAGGCAAAGAGAAAAATCAGATGGCTGGAAAGAAAATAAATGGCAAAGTTGAATTATTCTAATTTGGTCTTAACCTTCAACCACAGATACTTTACAAGACTTTTTGTAATGTAACAGGATGCTGAGTGCAAAAGAGGGGTGACTTGTGGTTTACAATGTTTGATGCCATTCAATAGTTGGTTTTTTGTAATCCTTTGCTTTAACACCAAGACACTGAAGTGTCAATCGTGGCTCTTTTATCATCTTGCCTCGGAGTCAGACTGTTGTGGGTTTTAAGACCCACTCCAGAGTCTTAAGCACCAGATTATCATATTTGTGGGATCTTACTGTGCAAAAATTGGCTGCTGCATTACCTACATTATTCCAGTGACTACACTTCATTGGCTGTTGAGCACTTTGGGATGTTCCTTAGGCTGTGAAAAGAAAACGTCTAACCATCTCCTCTTCTTTTTGTTAATTTGTTCATGGGTTTATTGCCCATCACTAATTGCCCTTGTTCAGAGAGCATTTAAGAGTGAACCGTATTGTTGTGGATCTGAAGTCACATGTAGGCCAGACCAGGTAAGAATGGCAGATTTCCTTCCCTAAAGGACATTAGTGAACCAGATGGGTTTTTACCACAATCAGAAATGGTTTATGAGCGTCAGACTTTAATTCAGATTTTTATTGAATCCAAAATTGAATCTGGGATTTGAACCCAGGTCCCCATAGCATTACCCTAGGTCTCTAAAATACTAGTCAGAAACAATATCACTATGCTACCACCTCCCCTAATGCAACAGCATTACCAATGTCAAATCCCCCACCATCAACATCCTAGAACACACATGGACCAACTATGACCCACGAGCCAAACCTGGCTCTCGGGAACTTCCAATCCTCCCTGTGGCTGTGGCACCAGTGTGCGTCTGCATATCTGCTCCTGCATGATTGGCGTTAGGAGCAGTGAAAATAAAATGCAGATCCCAGAGAGCTTCAAAAGGAAGTATTTCCAGGTAAATTAGAGTTAGCCAATGACCTAGGGCCACTGGCAGGCTTTTCTCAGGAAACGTAGCCCTCATATTAATGGGATGAACGCATAGGGAAAAGCAGTGAGAGCAGCAAAACGGAAATGCACATGTAAGATTACTCATTAAATTACTGCAGCTTTGATTTGCATTTTGGTTTTGAGGGTATTTAAACTTTAATTTCAAAACTTCAAATTATTTTACATTTAGGTTTTAATACTCATGAAAAGTCAAGTCAACTCTTTATATAGTTGTGTTTCCCCATTTTTCTCATTTCCCTCATTGAAGAGGTAGATTTTTGCTTAGGTCTGTGCTCAGGTTCCTGGGAATCCAGGATTTGAACCTGAATTCACATAACAATACACTGAAGAGTGCCTTTACCCACTGGAGTGGGTATATATCTGTAATCTATTTTTAAAAAAGTTTGCATCTGAGTGCACATGCTGACAACTTTTCACATTATAAATTCCTCTCGCCACATTTTCACAAGGATATGAAATTTTAATGAAATGTGGTGGCGGGGGGGTGGAAATGATGAGAGAAGCTGGGGTTTTACAGAAAGTTAAGGGTAGCTGGAATAGAGGTCTTCAAAATCACAAAGGGTTTTGATTACCTAAATAAGAGCAAATTGCTTTTGGTGATAGAAACCCAGCGGGACATGATGTCATGGTGGTAATGTCACTGGACTAGCAATCCACAGAGGACTAGGCTAATACTCCAAGTAATGGTGACCATGAAACCATCTTCAATTGTAATAAAGCCTCATCTGGTTCACCAGCTTCTTTTAGGGAGGGAAATCTGCCATCCTTACCAGGTCTGGCCTGTGACTCCAGATTCACAGTAAAGTGGTCGTCTCTTAACTGCCTCTGAAATGGCCTAGAAAGCCATAAAGCAATGATGAGGGATGGGAAACAAATGCTGGCCTTGCCAGTGACATCCACATCTCATCAATGAATAAAACATCTTTCAGTTCTTCCTATATTTCAATATGCATATGGGTTAAGTAATTTGATGGTTTCAAATCTTTATGGTAACGTAGAGGGTTAATGAATATGTTTGGTTGGGAGTATTTGAATATAACTGGTGTCCTTATTTCAAAAGCACCTGGAATGGCATTATTTACATGGCTTGTTGAGTTGCCCTGTGCGTAGCTATCATTTCAGCAACTGCTGCTGCAATTCCCTGTTACAGAACCACAGAGTAGCTGCAGTGTGCTGGGGAGGCTAGGCAACATTCAACTTTCTCCCAAGGGGAGGTCAGGCTACAATAATACTGACTGTACCAATTAACAAAAACCCCAAGCCAGTAATATCCTCTCCAATCAGGGAACCTATCCATATATGTGCCTATCAACAATACACAAATAAGTAACTTTATACCATACGTATCAGCAAAACTGCATAATCAATCAATAATCCTGTAGGAATGAGCAAACCAAATCTATAATGGGTATAAACCAACAGCCCCACACCAAAAAGATTTGTACTAATCAGTAATGGCCCAAATTAATTAAGCACAACCTATACCAATAGTGACCAATGAATGTCAGTGAAAATTAATTAAAAATTGTACCAAAGAATAGATAACCGCTACCAATCCACTGTAGATCAGACCAATCAATAGTTTTGAACAGTTTTGCACAATATTTTAGCCATCATTCAAAAGATTAACTGAGAATCACATTTTGTAAATAAAAAAGCGATAGACAGGTATTATTGGCTGTATGATCTCAATATCCATATACATGAGAACTTCAGCTTTTTCGTGGGTTTGTTAGTAAAATGGGGAGACAAAGAAAGTGTGAGAGAGTGCATTTTGACCAATGTGTGGGTTACATTTCATGGTTATCTGCTAAAATTGTGCGTGGCATGGATTAAAACACCAGGCTTCAGCGGCATGGAAACGCCAACAACACTCAATGAAGGGGGTCTGTCATTATGATTAGCTTGAATAATCGGAATAACTGCTCCAAAGCAACAAAAGAAAGCAAGAATAACCACGAAAGGACCGGATCGAAGAGGAGATATTCTGGCAAAGGGCAAGCAAAAGGCACAATCAGCCAAATTACACCCGTCCATGCCGTACAGTACAAATTCTACATCCAAAACTTTGCTGCCCATGTCCTAACTCACACCAAGTTCTGTTTAGCCTTCATTCCTGTTCTCCCTAACCTAAGCCAGTGTCTTACTTTAAAATTCTTAACCTGGTTTACAAATCCCTCCAATGCTCATCCCTCTTTATCTCAGACTCCTCCACGATATCTATGCTCCTTCATTTCTGGCATCTTGTGTGTCCACAATTGTAATCACTCCATCATTGATGACTATGTTTTCAGCTGTCTGAGCTATAAGCTGTCTCCCTACCCTCTGACTACCTCTCTCTCTCTGCTCCTTAACATGCACCTGAAAACCTATTTCGTTAACCAAGCTTTTGGTCATCTGCACTAACGTTTCCTTCTGTAGCTCTGTGTCAATTTTTTTTTGATAATAAGGCCCCCATGAAGTACCTGAGGATGCTTTACTATGCTAAAAGCTCTACATAAATACAAGTTGCTGTTGTTGCACACTCATAGATGGTCAGTGATTTCTATTGAGCAACACTGTCTCAGAAAGTTATCAGACAAAAAAGACATGGCAAATTTGTTGCAGCCTCAAAGCATTCCTGATCATTGATGTCTGTACCAGCTTTGGGTATCCTCCCCAATTCGCACCACTAATCACATTACATGATGTGGAAAATAAATGGGAGCACAGAAGATTGATCTATTGGTATGATCCAGTGTTTTTGAAGGTAAAAATCCAATTTTGACAGATTTTATTTTGGGAATTCCAAAGACACAAATCCAGAATCAAACATGTGGAGAAAAACAAAATGTGCTAGGGATCTAGGACACAAGTTAGATGAGGTACAAGTCTAGCTGTAAAGAGACACTGATTGCAGAGAAAACTCCACAATGAAGCCAGGTTAGCTCCAGGTTCAATGTCAGGGCTGTTTTGACAGCAGTGCTGTTTGAGTTGTTTCAGGATTTGCCATGGAAAAGATCCCACATCACCCAGTGTTCATTTCTACCTAGTTTATACTGATTCATAAAACAAGGAGGCCTTGAAACAAATTTGTGGCATTTGGCATAAAGCACATACAAAATCCATGTTGAAACATGCATCAGTAAGAAACCTCAGTGAAAAGTGGGGAAATTCTACACAAACACTGGTACTCAGCTCAGGAAACAGCTTCAAGTCTCAAGATAAATATAGCGTAAATAATCTAGACGGGACCAAAGAAAGAAACATGTGGACTTTATCCACTCCATTGACATCCTGATAAAGTATTACTGCTCCAACAACAACTTGCTTTCACATAACACCTTTAACATAGAAAAACAAAAGATCAAGACACTGGACAAGACTGTAAACAATAATTTAAAAAATGACACCTGGTTACAGAAAGTGATGTCAGGGTGAATGAACAAAAGGGTCAAAGAGATAGGTTTTAAAGGCTGTCTTAAAGGAGGAACAAAAGGCAGAAGCAGATGGAGGAAATTCCAGAGCTCAGAGTCTAGGTGAAGGCATGGTTACCAATGAGGGCACAAAGGAAATTGGGGATATGCAAAAGGCCAAAATTACAGGAACACAGATCGGTGGAGCTGGAGGAGGTTATAGAGGGGCAAAGCCATGGAAAGATTTAAGCACGAAGATGAGAATTTTAGAATTGAGGTGTTACCACATTGGCCCCCAATGTATGAATTAATCCCTCAGACTTACATCATAACGCAGAGCAAAAAAAGCTGCATATTTTAAAATGATAACTTAAAGGGATTACTTTCATGATGGTGTGCCAAAAGATCCTCTTGTAGCAGATGTAGTGAACCACAGTACAGAACACAGAGACAAGCTGTCCCCATCATAAGATAAGAAAAATAACTTGCTTTTATAATAGGATCTTGCACATCCTCAGGACATGTCAAAGCACTTCACACCAAGTTCATGTATTTTTGAAGTTTTGTCACTGCTTTAATTTAGGAAAACACAGCCATTATATGAATAACAAGATCCCACAAACAGCACTGAAAATAAATAAGCAAATCATGTTAATAAGTGGTGTTTTAAGGATAAGTGCTGTCCAAGACCCTGGGTGTACTTCCCTACTCTGCAAATAATTCTGTGTGACCTTTAGTGTCCATCTGAAGGAAAAGGTGAGTTAACAATCTTGTTCAGAATCCAATTCATGTTTCCTGTCTCTTCTCTGATCTGAGTTTTTGTAGTATTTCAATCAAATTCCCAGCATCTGCAGGTTTTTTTTGTTATTTAGTAAATACTATCCTAAAGGGAGTGCTGGACCTCAAAGACCGGGGATATATGTGCACAAATCATTGAAGGTGGCAGGACAGGTTGAGAAAGTGGTTAAGAACGTATACAAAATTCTGGCTTTTATAAATAGAGACATACAGTACAAAATCAAGGAAGCTATGAGAAACTTGTATAAGACTAGAGTATTGGGCAGTTTTGGGCTTTAGAGAGGGTGAAGAAAATATTTATGAGAATGGTTTTAGGGATGAGGAACTTCAGTTACCTGGACAGATTGGAGCAGCTGGGATTGTTAGAGAAGAGACATGAGGGGAGATTTAATAGAGGTGTTCAAAATCATGAGGATCTAAATAGAGTATATGGAGAAAAACCGTTCTCATTGATGAAAAGGTCAAGAACCAGAGGACACCAATTTAAGAAAAATGGCATAAGAACCACAGGCAACATGAATCCTGAGCATATTGTGGAGGAAGATACAATCAGGACTTTCAAAAGGAGAATTTAATAAGAAAGAACCTGAAGAGAAAAAAAATGTGCAGGGCTACAGGGAAAGGGTGAGGGACTAAGAGAAGCTCCTGCAGAGAGACAGCACAGGCACAATGGGCTAAATGGCCTCCTTCAGTGCTGTAATTGTTCTATGATTGAATGAACATTCTCTCCAGTCTCCCTCAAGATTACCTTCAGTCATTTTAGGAGCTTTTATAGAGGCACTTGTCAGACATGGTACAGTATAATTCACACAATGTGCTGTTGCACTTGGTGTTCCCAGCAGTTGCTGGCTGCCAGTGTCTCTGTGGATTGGCCAAATTTGCTCGATGGTCTTCCAAAGGAACTCCCGATCACTTTTCTTAGAAGTCTGGAACGGTAGCATCAATCCTCCTCTAAATTTCAGTCAAAGCTTAAAACATATTACAGTAGTGTGTCAGTAGCCAGGGGAGGTCCCATTACCCTCTGTTGGCAGGGGTGGAATAAAACCAGTTATTCATGTTTTGAATATTTCAATGTCAAACAACTATCAATATCCGATTCACAAGATGCTGTGTTACTGAATAATCTTCGGTGAGTTGATGCCAAAACAGTTCTAGAAATGGTTGGTTACTTAAAAGTTTTACCCATTGCAAATATTCACTCCTCTCAAATCAGAATGTGTATATGTTCAAAAGGCACATTCTAAAAACCCTGCACCACATGAAAGCAGTCCACAGACTTGCTCACTGTCCTCAGCCTCATTCCCTCTGGTGTCTCTCCTCAGCCTTCATGTTTAGAATGATGTCTCCATGTTCCATTCTGAGTGCCAGAATGGGGAGACAGATAAAAGGAGCCAGTGAGTCAGTGTTGGTATCTCCAGTGACCATGTGAAAGCCTCAATAATCAGTAATAGAATTAAAATAAAAAAAGACTCTCGCCACCTAATAACAACTCTGGTTGAACCCATTTTAATCACCTAACCCCCCCCGCCGCCACCAAATGGGCCAGACATCCAGTTTTGTGTCGACAGTTGAGTTTTTAGTCAGACTGACCCCTGCCTCAGTGACTGGGACAAAGAAACAGGTTGGTTTTCATGTTTTTTCCACCTCCTGTTGTCTCTCTACCCACAATGATTCTCAGGATGCGATGACATCATCCCTGTGGTTGGTAATGGTGTCCGGTATTAATGGCCTCTGGCAGTCCCATCTTCAACAGGGCCTCGCGCCTGCACTCTCCTGACTGGCGCATCATCCTCGTGACACCCTGCCTTCCTGTAGCCAACTGGAAAATGTACAGACTCTTCGTTGTTGGATGATTCTTTTTTAACCACTAGTCGAACAGACATCTTTCCCCTCCATCACCAACATTTTAATAATTAATAAAAGAAAGTGCTCAAAGGATTTGCAATAAAACATTTATTTTAACATCCCAATTAGCTTCTTCATTTGACAGAAAGATAGACAGGAAAGTAAGTTGTCAAGAGGATGTAAGGAGGTTGCAGACAAATAGAGATAAAGTCAGTGGGCAAAGGTCAGGCAGATGAAGTATAATGTGGGAAAATGTGAAATTGTTCACTTTGGCAGGAAGAATAAAAAAGCAGAGAGAGCACTATTTAAACAGAGAACGACTGCAGAATTCCAAAGTGCAGAGGGATCTAGGTGTTCGAGAACATGAGTCACAAAATGTTAGTATGCTAGTATAGCAGGAAATTAAGAAGGCTAATAGAATGCTATCCTTTAATACAGGAGGGAATTGAACATAAAAATAGGGATGCTATGCTTCAGTTATACAGAGCATTGGTGGGACCGCATCTCGAATACTGTATGTCTTTTTGATCTCCTTGGTTGAGGAAGAATGTAAATGCGTTGGAGGCGGTTCAAAGAAGGTTTACTAGATTGATACCTGTAACAAGCGGGTTGTCTTATGAGGAAAGAATGGACAGACTGGGCTTGTTTCCACTGGAGTTTAAAAGAATGAGGGGTAGCTTGATTGAAGGATATAAGATCCTGAATGGTCTTGACAATATGGATGAGGAAAGGATGTTTCTTCTTGTGGGTGAGTTCAGAACTAGGGGGCACTGTTTTAAAATTAGGGGTCATTCTTGTCGGACAGAGATGAGGAGAAATTTCTTCCGAGGGTCGTGCAACTCTGGAACACTGGTGGAGACGGGGGCCATTGAATATTTTTAAGATGGAGGTAGATAGATTCTTGTTAGGCAAGGAAATCAAAGGTTAAGAGGGGTAGATGAGAATGTGGAATTTGAAGCACATACAGATCAGCCATGATCTTATTAAGTGATGGAGCAGGCTCGATGGCCTGCTCCTATTTCGTATGTTCCTCCTGGGTTGCTCCCAGCAGTGTCCTAGAGGTGAAGCTTCATTTCCTGGAAATTCCAGAACAATCCTGGAGGCTTGCCAGCCCTAACTGACATTACTATGATCAGTCTTTTACCTGCACATGCCCCAATCTGCAGATGGTCTTAGGCCCTGGGTCCTCTGGAAACCAGAAAAGCTCTGGCTGCAGCTTCTTAGCTGAAAGGTATAGCTTCACAGTTACAGGCACAGACTGTAGGACGCCAACCCAAGTGCCCAATTTTTTGGAAGGTGGGCAGAGGGGGCTGAATTTCAACACAAAATAAAGCAAAAGCAAATTCCAAAAAGAAACAGGCAGCGCTTGGAACTTTATGAACTGCGAATGACTAAGAATCCAGGTTTTGCCTTCATGCCACACCTTAGAAGTTTTAAAAAATCACATGGAGTCCAAAAGCACCAAAAGCTTGCATTTATACAGCACCTTAAATATAAGGCAGTAGAACTTCCCAAATGCTTCACAGGAGCATTGTCAGGCAAAGTTTGGCACTGAGCCTCAGAGAAAGATTAAGGCGTGAACAAAAGCTTGGTCAAAGCTAGGTTTTAAGGAGCATCTTAAAAGGGGGAGACACAGGTATAAAGGCAAGAGAGCAGCCATGAAATGAAAAATCTAGAAAGGGAAAAGAAGAGGGAGTTTCTTGAAACGAGAAGGCACGCAGCTTGTGCTGCAGATCATTTGAGACTCAAACAATCCCGTCTTACACTGTTTACACTGAACAAAAATAGGCCTCTGCACAGGGCAGAAAAATGTTGATATTTCAGGCCTAGTATCTCAACAGGTTCCCTTCCTTTACAGATGCTGCCTGACTGACCCGGGTTGTTTCCAAGATGCTGCCTGACTGACCTGGGTTGTTTCCAAGATGCTGCCTGACTGACCCGGGTTGTTTCCAGCATCTTATGTTTTTGCTCCAGACCTATAGCATCAGCAGTTCTGTCTTTTCCCACTGATTTGAGGTTAATGAACAGTCAGCAATGGATGGCTTCGTGAAGCAAGGAAAAGAAACAAAAATATGGAAATAGTTTCATCCAGAAGAAAAGTTATCTAAAATAGCAAAGAACAGGGGAAACCACCCCACAGACAGAATCCTCGATTGACATCTGAACAGACTGCCACCTAGGGCAGGGCAGGAGGAGTGCAGGGGGCAGCTGCAACCACTCTATTAGCCATTGGTCAGTTGATAGCATTCTCATTTCTGAGTCACTAGATTCTGGGTTCAAGTCTCACTCCAGGGCTTAAGCACAAAAGTCGAAACCAACACCCTAGTACAGTACTGAGGGAGCACTGCACTGTCAAAGGTACTGTCTTTCAGACGGGATGTTAAAGTTGAGGTCCGATCTGCCTGCTGGGATTGATGTAAAAGACATCATTACCTTACTCTGAAGAAAAGCTGGTGCATTATTCCCAGTGTCCTGACCAATATTTATCCTTGAAGAAAAAATCTCAAAAATCAGTTTATCTGGTCATTATCACATTGCTGGTTTGTTATGGTGGGGGGGGGTGCTTGATATGTGTGAATTGGTTGCTGAATTTCTACATTACAACAGTGACTGCACTTCAAAAGTACCCAATTGGCTGTATAGCACTTTGAGTTGTCTGGTAGTCATGAAAACCATATAAATGCAAGTGTTTTTCTTATTCCCTTGCAACTCATTTCCATTTCCATGCATATGGTAAGATCTCCTGTGCTGTAAAGCATTCTGTGGGAAGAACTGCATGGGGAAATACTCAGCCCTTGAAAGGGTCCTTATTAGAAGACCAGACAAACACCCAAAGAGCAACTTAAAAACAACTGCAATGCCATGCTGGCTTAGAAACAGCTGCATAACCACCTCTGCTCAGGCTGAAAAGATAGCAGTGACGCAGTAACATTTTGGGCTCAATAAGTCATTGACTGTACAGTTCTAAACCGATTTAATGAGTGCCACCCAGTATTAGTGTCAATCAGAGACAGCCAAGATTCCAGGGGCACTTGGGCTTTCTTAGAGACAGGCTGGCTTTTGACTTGCTCAACGATTTTTGCTTTCCAGTTATGAATTTCAGATGTGCTCTTTCAATTTGGAACCCCAAGCATTTCCTATAGCTTGACATGTTAAATAATTAATCTGTTGTACTGCTACAGCAGGCACACACACACTCACAGCTTCCTTCGCCATTGCAGTTTGTGCATTTCTTCCTGGTTTCCAAAACACACAAATCCTTCAGTGCACAACTAATACAAAGAAAGTAAAGAACCCACAGGAAACGGAATATAATGAGAAATTCTGTGCATTGATTATGCATTTCTTAGTAGTCTTGACAGTACCGCAGAATCAAAGAGAAGACAGCCATTTGGCCCATTTTGTCTGTGCAAGCTCCTTGAAAGAGCTATCCAATTAGTCTCATTCCCCTGCTCTTACCGTAGCCCTGCAACTTTTCCCCTTATTATTTAAACTGCTTCCACAAGCCTTTGGAACAATGTATCCGAATACAATGAAAATTATTGGGATAAGTTTTCTGGAGAACATTACAATAAAAAAACAGGACATATGGAGTAGAAACAATTTTTTTTCCAGGTCAAGTCCCAGGCAGAAAGCTTCGTCAGTCCAGACTTGGGGTATGGAACAAGTCCCATAATATTACAGCCATAAACTGCATCCCCTCCGAGCACAGCTGACAAAATGGTAAGTAAATAAAACAAAATACCCTGATCCATGTCCATGGTATACAGCTATACACATTTGGGCTGAACACTCCTCCTATGTCTTTGTATTTAATCCACACCAGAAGCTGTTTACACGCTAAACGGCATCAGCCATGCATCAGACTCCAAATGTTACCACAATGACTATACTTAATGCTGGGAAGCGCCTGGGACATCCTGAGGTTACGAGAGGCGCTATATAAATGAAAGTTCCTTTCTTTTAACCTAAAAAACAAAGTTGTATCCTCCAGGACCAACTGATTCAAGTTCCAACTTCCTCATGGCCAGATAAATAAACATATCAAAGCGAATAAGAAAGACATTTACTCACCCTACTCTGAACTCTTGTGTAGGCTTCAGACAGCAGCTGCCCTGCTTATCCTGCTATTCCCAGCTTCGGCATGGGCTTGCGCATTCCATGGAAATCTTATAACTCAACTGGGAGCTGCAGAGAGAAGCTGCTTTCCTCTCTCCCCTCCCTGGATGAGTTACAAAAAGCTGGCAGCTTCCCCAACTAATCGGATAATTTATGTGAAGAGCAACACTTTGCCCATTATTTTGAAGCTGAGTGAACGCTTGGTTCACCTGGAAATGTTTTTCCTTCAAGAGGGGAGGGAAGCTCAGCCACTGAAGCAGACAGGAAGGCTGACAGTACGTTGTGAGGTTACACAGCAATTGCACGCAATTCAAGGAATCACCAGCCCGAACTAACAGAGGGATGTCACCAACACACCCAGCACTGAGACAGAGTAGCTGTCACAGTTAACTGACATCAGAGAGAATCCCCTCCACACCCAATCCAGACAAAGGCCCTGACTGTGGGGAAAATAGGAGCACCTTAGCCTCTTTTGGGGCTTAACTTTCCCACAGGCTTCTGGACCCCAGTACCCACAATGCTGTTAAGGAGGGAGTTCCAGGATTTTGACACAGTGACAGTGAAGGAACGGTGACATGTTTCCAAGTCAGTATGATGAGTGGCTTGGAGGGGAACTTCCAGGTGGCGGTGTTCCGGTGTGTCTGCTACCCTTGTCCTTCTAGGTGGTAGCAGTCGTGGGTTTGGAAGGTGCTGTCAAAGAAACCAGTGCATCTTGTAGGTGGTACGCACTGCTGCTGGTCACACTGTGTGTCAGTGGTAGAGGGAGTGAATGTTGAAGGTGGTCTTGGTGGTGGTAAAAGGAGGAGTAGAACTGATTAGGGATCAAAAAGGGATTGATGCATGGAAACAGGGGGCATGGCTGAGATATTATCAAGGTAGATGATGCTGCACAGGTCATAGTGAAAGAGGAGGTAATTTAGATGCTAGAAGGGTTTAAAATTGGTAAGGAGGAGGTATTGGATAGGCTGTCTGTATGTAAAGTTAAGATACCAGGACTGGATGAGATACCTCCAAGGATACTGAGGGAAGTGAGTGTGGATATTGCAGAGGCACTGGCCATAAATTTTCCAGTCTTCCTTAGATTCGGACGGTGATACCAGAGGGCTGGAGAATTACAAACTGCAAAATAGGAGCAGGGGTAGGCCATTCAGCCCCTCGAGCCTGCTCCACAATTCAATAAGATCATGGCTGGTCTGATTGTAACCTCAACTCCACATTCCCACTTACCGTTGATAAGCTTTCATCCCCTTACTCATCAAGAATCTACCTCTGCCTTAATTTGAGGAGTGTTCCGAAGACTCACGAACCTCAAAAATTTCTCATCTGTTTTAAACAGGCGACTGCTTATTTTTAAACAGGGACCCATAGTTTTTGATTCTCCCACAAGAGGAAATATCCTCTCCAGATCCACCTTGTCAAAACCCCTCAGGATCTTTCAAGCCACCTCTTACTCTTCTAAACTCCAGCAGATACAAGCCTAATCTGTCCAGCCTTTGCCTATTCCAGGTATTGGTCTAGTAAATCTTCTCTGAACTGCTTCCAACATATTTACATCCGTTCCTAAATACTGGGGAGGCAGTGGAATAGTGGTATTGTCACTGGAACAGTAATCCAGATACTCAGGGTATCCAGGTTTGAATCTCACCACAGCAGATGGTGAAATTTGAATTCAGTAAAAGAATCTGGAATTAAAAGTCTAATGATGACCATGAAACCATTGTCGATTGTCGTAAAACCCATTTGGTTCACTAATGTCCTTTACTAATTTCTTTCCTTTAGGAAAGGAAATCTGCCATCCTTACCTGGTCTGGCCTACATGTGACTCCAGGCTGTTGTTTGTGGGAGCTCACTGTGTGCAAACTGGCTGTTGTGTTTCCGACATTACAACTTCAAAAAAGTACTTCATTGGCTGGTAAGTGCTTTGACATGTTCTTGGGCCATCTCTTCCCAACCTCCAGCACCTCTGCAGCTTTGATCTGCAGGCACTGCCATTCACACTAGGAAGAGGCAGGAGTCTTATTTTTTGTGACTCCTTATGGCGAGACAATAAAATTTGACAGTGTGGAATCACGATGGACGCTTTGGCCCAATCACTGTCCACCATGGTGTGAAGAAGGTTGCTGCTTCTATGAAAAAGCAAAACTTATGCGAGTGCTTGCATTTCCTCCAGCATTCACTTGATGGTAACTTGAAGCTGAAGTGATCCAAACTGTCCTGTCAAAGCAGCTGGCAGTTATTTACTGCACTCACCAACAGTAGGTGCCTGCTGTTGCTCGGAGCTCAAAAGGAAGGATTGATATTGGACAGCTGCAAATCCCATGATGGACATCTGACCAGCTATTGCGCTGTGTCATTCTGATCACGGATAGCTGCCCAATCTCTTTACCCTACTGAATTCAGCTCCTTTATTCTGATGGCAGATTTGTAGATCCATGAATGCAGGTAGCTGGCAGGAGGAACTTGGATTTTTTTGCCTCTACTGTAGAAGCATTAAACTCAAGAGGACCTTATTCAAGGAAAAGTTCCAATATCACAATTATTGGGTAAATTAGGAATTAGCTCTGCATGAAGGGTCTTGGGTAGTTGTGAGCATAAACCTGAGGGAATTCAGGAGTTTAATTCCCACTTTAAGGCAGGTGTCCCATATGATGAGCATTGGAATGTAGGTTGTATGGCCCAAAGGACCATAGGTGGCTCCTAAGGACATCAATGGAGTATATCCGCACTTATTTTTCTTATTGACTGGTTTGTCCTGTTTACAGATGGTGCCAGTATTTCCTCAGAAGGAGGTAAGCCGAGCCCACATAGGTGGGCAACAGGACAGCAGTGGCATTCTAGCCAGAGGGGGCATCTTAATTGGCTCCACACTGCCAAACCAATCACAAGCCACTTAGAAGTAACCACTGCAGGACCTGACAGGAGAAAAGGAAAGAGCCTCCAATTTTGAGATGCCCTCACAGAGCAGGTAGAAATTTCTCTCGGGCCAAGCAGACAGGCCACCTGCAACAATCGGAGGGGCAACCCCCTCCCGCAGTGGTGTTGGAATCATGGGGACTGCCTTTGTCACTGGAGGCATTTCCAGAACGCTCCCTGGGAAGTCGGTCCTAGTGAATTACTGACAGCCTCGCAAAATGGCCTCTAAGGGGCACATAATTTAAATTAGCTGCCTGCCCTGATTGCAGTCCTGCTGCTGTTTAAGTGGCCTGGCGGAGAGGCTGCATTTTACCAGCACCACCCCTCACCTCCTCATCCACCACCTTGGGCCAGTGAAATAACATTTCAAATCCTCAGATTTGAAAAGGGCTGTTTTAAGTGATCTTCTGCAATGGGACTCAGAACAATATGATTTGTATTGGCAAGTGACAACATATGTGAAAAGACTGAAAAAGTCAAAAGGAGTTTGATTTAGACAAACCTATGACACTGCAGCTGCATTTTCCCATTTAAACTTCAGCCAACCCAGAACCTCCTGATTTGCATTGGATACAAGGTATTACCACAACTTGCATTTATACAGAGTCTTCAATGTAGTAAAATGTCCTATAGCATTTCACAAGTGCGTTAGCCAAAAAATTGACAGTGAGCCACAATAATGAGGTATTAGGAAAGGGAAACTAAACCTGGGTCAAAAAGGTACTAAAGAATTGGAGAGCTAAGAGCCTATGCAGCTGAATGCTGAACGATGAAACTGGGGATACACATGAGACAAGAATTGGAGGACAGCAGGGATCTAGGAAGGTTGCAGAGTGCAAAGAAGGATGAGGATTGAAGGAGTAAGTGAGCCCATGGAAGGATTCAAACACAAGGATGAGCATTTTAAAAATCAGGACACTGACAAACCAGGGGCCAATTCAGTGAGTTTGGTCAAATTAAGGAGTAACAAAGAAGCAAGAGAGACAGATAGAGATAGAGAGAGAGAGAGGGAAGAGAGAGAGAGAGAGAGAGGCACGAGAGAGAGAGGCGAGAGAGAGAGAGGCGAGAGGCAGATCGAGAGAGAGAGGAGGTAGATCAAGAGAGAGAGAGGCGAGAGGCAGATCGAGAGAGAGAAGCGAGAGGCAGATCGAGAGAGGGGGCGAGAGAGAGAGGGGCGAGAGAGAGAGGGGCGAGAGAGAGAGGGGCGAGAGAGAGAGGGGCGAGAGAGAGAGGGGCGAGAGAGAGAGAGGGGCGAGAGAGAGAGAGGGGCGAGAGAGAGAGAGGGGCGAGAGAGAGAGAGGGGCGAGAGAGAGAGAGGGGCGAGAGAGAGAGAGGGGCGAGAGAGAGAGAGGGGCGAGAGGCGAGAGGCAGATCGAGAGAGAGAGGCGAGAGGCAGATCGAGAGAGAGAGGCGAGAGGCAGATCGAGAGAGAGAGGCGAGAGGCAGATCGAGAGAGAGAGGCGAGAGGCAGATCGAGAGAGAGAGGCGAGAGGCAGATCGAGAGAGAAAGGCGAGAGCAGATCGAGAGAGAGAGGCGAGAGGCAGATCGAGAGAGAGAGGCGAGAGGCAGATCGAGAGAGAGAGGCGAGAGGCAGATCGAGAGAGAGAGGCGAGAGGCAGATCGAGAGAGAGAGGCGAGAGGCAGATCGAGAGAGAGAGGCGAGAGGCAGATCGAGAGAGAGAGGCGAGAGGCAGATCGAGAGAGAGAGGCGAGAGGCAGATCGAGAGAGAGAGGCGAGAGGCAGATCGAGAGAGAGAGGCGAGAGGCAGATCGAGAGAGAGAGGCGAGAGGCAGATCGAGAGAGAGAGGCGAGAGGCAGATCGAGAGAGAGAGGCGAGAGGCAGATCGAGAGAGAGAGGCGAGAGGCAGATCGAGAGAGAGAGGCGAGAGGCAGATCGAGAGAGAGAGGCGAGAGGCAGATCGAGAGAGAGAGGCGAGAGGCAGATCGAGAGAGAGAGGCGAGAGGCAGATCGAGAGAGAGAGGCGAGAGGCAGATCGAGAGAGAGAGGCGAGAGGCAGATCGAGAGAGAGAGGCGAGAGGCAGATCGAGAGAGAGAGGCGAGAGGCAGATCGAGAGAGAGAGGCGAGAGGCAGATCGAGAGAGAGAGGCGAGAGGCAGATCGAGAGAGAGAGGCGAGAGGCAGATCGAGAGAGGCGAGAGGCAGATCGAGAGAGGCGAGAGGCAGATCGAGAGAGGCGAGAGGCAGATCGAGAGAGGCGAGAGGCAGATCGAGAGAGGCGAGAGGCAGATCGAGAGAGGCGAGAGGCAGATCGAGAGAGAGGCGAGAGGCAGATCGAGAGAGAGGCGAGAGGTAGATCAAGAGAGAGAGGCGAGAGGCAGATTGAGAGAGAGACAAGAGGTAGATCGAGTGAGAGAGAGGCGAGAGGCAGATCGAGAGAGGCGAGAGGCAGATCGAGAGAAAAGCGAGAGGCAGATCGAGAGAGGGAGAGGTGAGAGGCATCGAGAGAGAGAGAGGCGAGAGGCAGATCGAGAGAGAGAGGTGAGAGGCAGATCAAGAGAGAGAGGCGAGAGGCAGATCGAGAGAGGCGAGAGGTAGATCAAGAGAGAGAGGCGAGAGGCAGATCGAGAGAGAGGCGAGAGGTAGATCGAGTGAGAGAGAGACGAGAGGCAGATCGAGAGAGGCGAGAGGCAGATCGAGAGAGAGGCGAGAGGTAGATCGAGTGAGAGAGAGACGAGAGGCAGATCGAGAGAGGCGAGAGGCAGATCGAGAGAGAGGCGAGAGGTAGATCGAGAGAGAGAGGCGAGAGGCAGATTGAGAGAGAGGCGAGAGGTATAATTGAGAGAGAGAGAGGCGAGAGGCAGATCGAGAGAAAAGCGAGAGGCAGATCGAGAGAGGGAGAGGTGAGAGGCATCGAGAGAGAGAGAGGCGAGAGGCAGATCGAGAGAGAGAGGCGAGAGGCAGATCGAGAGAGAGAGGTGAGAGGCAGATCGAGAGAGAGAGGTGAGAGGCAGATCAAGAGAGAGGCGAGAGGCAGATCGAGAGAGGCGAGAGGTAGATCAAGAGAGAGAGGCGAGAGGCAGATCGAGAGAGAGGCGAGAGGCAGATCGAGAGAGAGAGAGGCGAGAGGCAGATCGAGAGAGAGAGGCGAGAGGCAGATCGAGAGAGGCGAGAGGCAGATCGAGAGAGAGAGAGGGGCAAGAGGCGAGAGAGAGAGGTGAGAGGCAGATCGAGAGAGAGAGAGTGAGGTGAGAGGCAGATCGAGAGGCGAGAGGCAGATCGAGAGAGAGAGGCGAGAGGCAGATCGAGAGAGAGAGGCGAGAGGCAGATCGAGAGAGGCGAGAGGCAGATCGAGAGAGAGAGGCGAGAGGCAGATCGAGAGAGAGAGGCAAGAGGCAGATCGAGAGATGGAGAGGGTGGCGAGAGGTAGATCGAGAGATGGAGAGATGAGAGAGAGAGAGAGAGAGGGAGGCGAGAGAGAGAGAGAGGGAGGCGAGAGAGAGACAGAGGGAGGCGAGAGAGAGACAGAGGGAGGCGAGAGAGAGACAGAGGGAGGCGAGAGAGAGACAGAGGGAGGCGAGAGAGAGACAGAGGGAGGCGAGAGAGAGACAGAGGGAGGCGAGAGAGAGACAGAGAGGGAGGCAAGAGAGAGACAGAGAGGGAGGCAAGAGAGAGAGAGGGAGGCGAGAGAGAGAGAGGCGAGAGAGAGAGAGAGAGGCGAGAGAGAGAGAGAGGCGAGAGAGAGAGAGAGAGGCGAGAGGCAGATCGAGAGAGAGAGGCGAGAGGCAGATCGAGAGAGAGAGGCGAGAGGCAGATCGAGAGAGAGAGAGGTGAGAGGCAGATCGAGAGAGAGAGAGGCGAGAGGCAGATCGAGAGAGAGAGAGGCGAGAGGCAGATCGAGAGAGAGAGGCGAGAGGCAGATCGAGAGAGGCGAGAGGCAGATCGAGAGAGAGAGAGGGGCAAGAGGCGAGAGAGAGAGGTGAGAGGCAGATCGAGAGAGAGAGAGGCAAGAGGCAGATCGAGAGATGGAGAGGGAGGCGAGAGGTAGATCGAGAGATGGAGAGATGAGAGAGAGAGAGAGAGAGGGAGGCGAGAGAGAGACAGAGGGAGGCGAGAGAGAGACAGGGAGGCGAGAGAGAGACAGAGGGAGGCGAGAGAGAGACAGAGGGAGGCGAGAGAGAGACAGAGGGAGGCGAGAGAGAGACAGAGAGGGAGGCGAGAGAGAGACAGAGGGAGGCGAGAGAGAGACAGAGAGGGAGGCAAGAGAGAGAGAGGGAGGCGAGAGAGAGAGAGAGAGGCGAGAGGCAGATCGAGAGAGAGAGGCGAGAGGCAGATCGAGAGAGAGAGGCGAGAGGCAGATCGAGAGAGAGAGAGGTGAGAGGCAGATCGAGAGAGAGAGGCGAGAGGCAGATCGAGAGAGAGAGAGGCGAGAGGCAGATCGAGAGAGAGAGAGGCGAGAGGCAGATCGAGAGAGAGAGAGGCGAGAGGCAGATCGAGAGAGAGAGGCGAGAGGCAGATCGAGAGAGAGAGGGGCGAGAGGCGAGAGAGAGAGGGAGGCGAGAGGCAGATCGAGAGAGAGAGAGAGAGGGGAGAGGCAGATCGAGAGAGAGAGAGAGGCGAGAGGCAGATCAAGAGAGAGAGGCGAGAGGCAGATCGAGAAGAGAGAGGCGAGAGGCAGATCGAGAGAGAGAAAGCGAGGCGAGAGGCGAGAGGCAGATCAACAGAGAGAAAGAGAGGTGAGAGGCAGATCAAGAGAGAGAGAGGCGAGAGGCAGATCGAGAGAGAGAGGCGAGAGGCAGATCGAGAGAGAGAGGCGAGAGGCAGATCGAGAGAGAGAGGCGAGAGGCAGATCGAGAGAGAGAGGCGAGAGGCAGATCGAGAGAGAGAGGCGAGAGGCAGATCGAGAGAGAGAGGCGAGAGGCAGATCGAGAGAGGCGAGAGGCAGATCGAGAGAGGCGAGAGGCAGATCGAGAGAGGCGAGAGGCAGATCGAGAGAGGCGAGAGGCAGATCGAGAGAGGCGAGAGGCAGATCGAGAGAGGCGAGAGGCAGATCGAGAGAGGCGAGAGGCAGATCGAGAGAGGCGAGAGGCAGATCGAGAGAGGCGAGAGGCAGATCGAGAGAGGCGAGAGGCAGATCGAGAGAGGCGAGAGGCAGATCGAGAGAGAGGCGAGAGGCAGATCGAGAGAGAGGCGAGAGGTAGATCGAGAGAGAGAGGCGAGAGGCAGATCGAGAGAGAGACAAGAGGTAGATCGAGTGAGAGAGAGGTGAGAGGCAGATTGAGAGAGAGGCGAGAGGCAGATCGAGAGAAAAGCGAGAGGCAGATCGAGAGAGGGAGAGGTGAGAGGCATCGAGAGAGAGAGAGGTGAGAGGCAGATCGAGAGAGAGAGGCGAGAGGCAGATCAAGAGAGAGAGGCGAGAGGCAGATCAAGAGAGAGACGAGAGGCAGATCGAGTGAGAGAGAGGTGAGAGGCAGATCGAGAGAGAGGCGAGAGGCAGATCGAGAGAAAAGCGAGAGGCAGATCGAGAGAGGCGAGAGGCAGATCGAGAGAGAGGCGAGAGGCAGATCGAGAGAGAGGCGAGAGGTAGATCGAG
Organism: Carcharodon carcharias; assembly: GCF_017639515.1. Lineage (NCBI taxonomy): Eukaryota > Metazoa > Chordata > Chondrichthyes > Lamniformes > Lamnidae > Carcharodon > Carcharodon carcharias. Next base: position 81,468,884 of record NC_054484.1, read on the forward strand.
AGAGAGAGGCGAGAGGCAGATTGAGTGAGAGAGAGGTGAGAGGCAGATCGAGAGAGAGGCGAGAGGCAGATCGAGAGAAAAGCGAGAGGCAGATCGAGAGAGGGAGAGGTGAGAGGCATCAAGAGAGAGAGAGGCGAGAGGCAGATCGAGAGAGAGGCGAGAGGCAGATCGAGAGAGAGAGGTGAGAGGCAGATCGAGAGAGAGAGGCGAAAGGCAGATCGAGAGAGGTGAGAGGCAGATCAAGAGAGAGAGGCAAGAGGCAGATCGAGAGAGGCGAGAGGTAGATCAAGAGAGAGAGGCGAGAGGTAGATCGAGTGAGAGAGAGGCGAGAGGCAGATCGAGGGAGAGAGAGGCGAGAGGCAGATCGAGAGGGAAGCGAGAGGCAGATCGAGAGAGGGAGAGGCGAGAGGCATCGAGAGAGAGAGGCGAGAGGCAGATCGAGAGAGAGAGGCGAGAGGCAGATCGAGAGAGAGAGGCGAGAGGCAGATCGAGAGAGAGAGGCGAGAGGCAGATCGAGAGAGAGAGGCGAGAGGCAGATCGAGAGAGAGAGGCGAGAGGCAGATCGAGAGAGAGAGGCGAGAGGCAGATCGAGAGAGAGAGGCGAGAGGCAGATCGAGAGAGGCGAGAGGCAGATCGAGAGAGGCGAGAGGCAGATCGAGAGAGGCGAGAGGCAGATCGAGAGAGAGAGAGGCGAGAGGCAGATCGAGAGAGAGAGGCGAGAGGCAGATCGAGAGAGAGAGGGGCGAGAGGCGAGAGAGAGAGGGAGGCGAGAGGCAGATCGAGAGAGAGAGAGAGAGAGGGGAGAGGCAAATCGAGAGAGAGAGAGAGGCGAGAGGCAGATCAAGAGAGAGAGGCGAGAGGCAGATCGAGAAGAGAGAGGCGAGAGGCAGATCGAGAGAGAGAAAGCGAGGCGAGAGGCGAGAGGCAGATCAACAGAGAGAAAGAGAGGTGAGAGGCAGATCAAGAGAGAGAGAGGCGAGAGGCAGATCGAGAGAGAGAGGCGAGAGGCAGATCGAGAGAGGCGAGAGGCAGATCGAGAGAGAGAGGCGAGAGGCAGATCGAGAGAGAGAGGCGAGAGGCAGATCGAGAGAGAGGCGAGAGGCAGATCGAGAGAGAGGCGAGAGGCAGATCGAGAGAGAGAGGCGAGAGGCAGATCGAGAGAGGCGAGAGGCAGATCGAGAGAGGCGAGAGGCAGATCGAGAGAGGCGAGAGGCAGATCGAGAGAGGCGAGAGGCAGATCGAGAGAGGCGAGAGGCAGATCGAGAGAGGCGAGAGGCAGATCGAGAGAGAGGCGAGAGGCAGATCGAGAGAGAGGCGAGAGGTAGATCGAGAGAGAGAGGCGAGAGGCAGATTGAGAGAGAGACAAGAGGTAGATCGAGTGAGAGAGAGGCGAGAGGCAGATCGAGAGAGAGGCGAGAGGCAGATCGAGAGAAAAGCGAGAGGCAGATCGAGAGAGGGAGAGGTGAGAGGCATCGAGAGAGAGAGAGGCGAGAGGCAGATCGAGAGAGAGAGGTGAGAGGCAGATCAAGAGAGAGAGGCGAGAGGCAGATCGAGAGAGGCGAGAGGTAGATCAAGAGAGAGAGGCGAGAGGCAGATCGAGAGAGAGGCGAGAGGTAGATCGAGTGAGAGAGAGACGAGAGGCAGATCGAGAGAGGCGAGAGGCAGATCGAGAGAGAGGCGAGAGGTAGATCGAGTGAGAGAGAGACGAGAGGCAGATCGAGAGGGGGCGAGAGGCAGATCGAGAGAGAGGCGAGAGGTAGATCGAGAGAGAGAGGCGAGAGGCAGATTGAGAGAGAGGCGAGAGGTATAATTGAGAGAGAGAGAGGCGAGAGGCAGATCGAGAGAAAAGCGAGAGGCAGATCAAGAGAGGGAGAGGTGAGAGGCATCGAGAGAGAGAGAGGCGAGAGGCAGATCGAGAGAGAGAGGCGAGAGGCAGATCGAGAGAGAGAGGTGAGAGGCAGATCGAGAGAGAGAGGTGAGAGGCAGATCAAGAGAGAGGCGAGAGGCAGATCGAGAGAGGCGAGAGGTAGATCAAGAGAGAGAGGCGAGAGGCAGATCGAGAGAGAGGCGAGAGGCAGATCGAGAGAGAGAGAGGCGAGAGGCAGATCGAGAGAGAGAGGCGAGAGGCAGATCGAGAGAGGCGAGAGGCAGATCGAGAGAGAGAGAGGGGCAAGAGGCGAGAGAGAGAGGTGAGAGGCAGATCGAGAGAGAGAGGCGAGAGGCAGATCGATAGAGAGAGGCGAGAGGCAGATCGAGAGAGAGAGGCGAGAGGCAGATCGAGAGAGAGAGGCGAGAGGCTGATCGAGAGAGAGAGGCGAGAGGCAGATCGAGAGAGAGAGGCGAGAGGCAGATCGAGAGAGAGAGGCGAGAGGCAGATCGAGAGAGAGAGGCGAGAGGCAGATCGAGAGAGAGAGGCGAGAGGCAGATCAAGAGAGAGAGGCGAGAGGCAGATCGAGAGAGAGAGGCGAGAGGCAGATCGAGAGAGAGAGGCGAGAGGCAGATCGAGAGAGAGAGGCGAGAGGCAGATCGAGAGAGAGAGGCGAGAGGCAGATCGAGAGAGAGAGGCGAGAGGCAGATCGAGAGAGAGAGGCGAGAGGCAGATCGAGAGAGAGAGGCGAGAGGCAGATCGAGAGAGGCGAGAGGCAGATCGAGAGAGGCGAGAGGCAGATAAGAGAGGCGAGAGGCAGATCGAGAGAGGCGAGAGGCAGATCGAGAGAGGCGAGAGGCAGATCGAGAGAGGCGAGAGGCAGATCGAGAGAGAGGCGAGAGGCAGATCGAGAGAGAGGCGAGAGGTAGATCGAGAGAGAGAGGCGAGAGGCAGATTGAGAGAGAGACAAGAGGTAGATCGAGTGAGAGAGAGGCGAGAGGCAGATCGAGAGAGAGGCGAGAGGCAGATCGAGAGAAAAGCGAGAGGCAGATCGAGAGAGGGAGAGGTGAGAGGCATCGAGAGAGAGAGAGGCGAGAGGCAGATCGAGAGAGAGAGGTGAGAGGCAGATCAAGAGAGAGAGGCGAGAGGCAGATCGAGAGAGAGGCGAGAGGTAGATCGAGAGAGAGAGGCGAGAGGCAGATTGAGAGAGAGACAAGAGGTAGATCGAGTGAGAGAGAGGCGAGAGGCAGATCGAGAGAGAGGCGAGAGGCAGATCGAGAGAAAAGCGAGAGGCAGATCGAGAGAGGGAGAGGTGAGAGGCATCGAGAGAGAGAGAGGCGAGAGGCAGATCGAGAGAGAGAGGTGAGAGGCAGATCAAGAGAGAGAGGCGAGAGGCAGATCGAGAGAGGCGAGAGGTAGATCAAGAGAGAGAGGCGAGAGGCAGATCGAGAGAGAGGCGAGAGGTAGTTCGAGAGAGGCGAGAGGCAGATCGAGAGAGAGGCGAGAGGTAGATCGAGAGAGAGAGGCGAGAGGCAGATTGAGAGAGAGGCGAGAGGTAGATTGAGAGAGAGAGAGGCGAGAGGCAGATCGAGAGAAAAGCGAGAGGCAGATCGAGAGAGGGAGAGGTGAGAGGCATCGAGAGAGAGAGAGAGGCGAGAGGCAGATCGAGAGAGAGAGGCGAGAGGCAGATCGAGAGAGAGAGGTGAGAGGCAGATCAAGAGAGAGAGGCGAGAGGCAGATCGAGAGAGGCGAGAGGTAGATCAAGAGAGAGAGGCGAGAGGCAGATCGAGAGAGAGGCGAGAGGTAGATCGAGTGAGAGAGAGGCGAGAGGCAGATCGAGAGAGAGGCGAGAGGCAGATCGAGAGGGAGAGGTGAGAGGCAGATCGAGAGAGGGAGAGGTGAGAGGCATCGAGAGAGAGAGAGGCGAGAGGCAGATCGAGAGAGGGAGAGGCGAGAGGCATCGAGAGAGAGGCGAGAGGCAGATCGAGAGAGAGAGAGGCGAGAGGCAGATCGAGAGAGATGCGAGAGGCAGATCGAGAGAGGCGAGAGGCAGATCGAGAGAGAGAGAGGGGCAAGAGGCGAGAGAGAGAGGTGAGAGGCAGATCGAGAGAGAGAGAGTGAGGTGAGAGGCAGATCGAGAGGCGAGAGGCAGATCGAGAGAGAGAGGCGAGAGGCAGATCGAGAGAGAGAGGCGAGAGGCAGATCGAGAGAGAGAGGCGAGAGGCAGATCGAGAGAGAGAGGCGAGAGGCAGATCGAGAGAGAGGCGAGAGGCAGATCGAGAGAGAGAGGCGAGAGGCAGATCGAGAGAGAGAGGCGAGAGGCAGATCGAGAGATGGAGAGGGAGGCGAGAGGTAGATCGAGAGATGGAGAGATGAGAGAGAGGGAGGCGAGAGAGAGACAGAGGGAGGCGAGAGAGAGACAGAGGGAGGCGAGAGAGAGACAGAGGGAGGCGAGAGAGAGACAGAGGGAGGCGAGAGAGAGACAGAGGGAGGCGAGAGAGAGACAGAGAGGGAGGCAAGAGAGAGAGAGGGAGGCGAGAGAGAGAGAGGCGAGAGAGAGAGAGAGAGGCGAGAGAGAGAGAGAGGCGAGAGAGAGAGAGAGAGGCAAGAGGCAGATCGAGAGAGAGAGGCGAGAGGCAGATCGAGAGAGAGAGAGGTGAGAGGCAGATCGAGAGAGAGAGGCGAGAGGCAGATCGAGAGAGAGAGAGGCGAGAGGCAGATCGAGAGAGAGAGAGGCGAGAGGCAGATCGAGAGAGAGAGAGGCGAGAGGCAGATCGAGAGAGAGAGAGGCGAGAGGCAGATCGAGAGAGAGAGGCGAGAGGCAGATCGAGAGAGAGAGGGGCGAGAGGCGAGAGAGAGAGGGAGGCGAGAGGCAGATCGAGAGAGAGAGAGAGAGAGGGGAGAGGCAAATCGAGAGAGAGAGAGAGGCGAGAGGCAGATCAAGAGAGAGAGGCGAGAGGCAGATCGAGAAGAGAGAGGCGAGAGGCAGATCGAGAGAGAGAAAGCGAGGCGAGAGGCGAGAGGCAGATCAACAGAGAGAAAGAGAGGTGAGAGGCAGATCAAGAGAGAGAGAGGCGAGAGGCAGATCGAGAGAGAGAGGCGAGAGGCAGATCGAGAGAGAGAGGCGAGAGGCAGATCGAGAGAGAGAGGCGAGAGGCAGATCGAGAGAGAGGCGAGAGGCAGATCGAGAGAGAGAGGCGAGAGGCAGATCGAGAGAGGCGAGAGGCAGATCGAGAGAGGCGAGAGGCAGATCGAGAGAGGCGAGAGGCAGATCGAGAGAGGCGAGAGGCAGATCGAGAGAGGCGAGAGGCAGATCGAGAGAGGCGAGAGGCAGATCGAGAGAGGCGAGAGGCAGATCGAGAGAGGCGAGAGGCAGATCGAGAGAGAGGCGAGAGGCAGATCGAGAGAGAGGCGAGAGGTAGATCGAGAGAGGCGAGAGGCAGATTGAGAGAGAGACAAGAGGTAGATCGAGTGAGAGAGAGGTGAGAGGCAGATTGAGAGAGAGGCGAGAGGCAGATCGAGAGAGGGAGAGGTGAGAGGCATCGAGAGAGAGAGAGAGGCGAGAGGCAGATCAAGAGAGAGGCGAGAGACAGATCGAGAGAGAGAGGTGAGAGGCAGATCGAGAGAGAGAGGCGAGAGGCAGATCGAGAGAGGTGAGAGGCAGATCAAGAGAGAGAGGCAAGAGGCAGATCGAGAGAGGCGAGAGGTAGATCAAGAGAGGCGAGAGGCAGATCGAGAGAGAGACGAGAGGTAGATCGAGTGAGAGAGAGGTGAGAGGCAGATCGAGAGAGAGGCGAGAGGCAGATCGAGAGAGAGGCGAGAGGTAGATCGAGAGAGAGAGGCGAGAGGTAGATCGAGAGAGAGAGGCGAGAGGCAGATTGAGAGAGAGACGAGAGGTAGATCGAGTGAGAGAGAGGTGAGAGGCAGATCGAGAGAGAGGCGAGAGGCAGATCGAGAGAAAAGCGAGAGGCAGATCGAGAGAGGGAGAGGTGAGAGGCATCAAGAGAGAGAGAGGCGAGAGGCAGATCGAGAGAGAGGCGAGAGGCAGATCGAGAGAGAGAGGTGAGAGGCAGATCGAGAGAGAGAGGCGAAAGGCAGATCGAGAGAGGTGAGAGGCAGATCAAGAGAGAGAGGCAAGAGGCAGATCGAGAGAGGCGAGAGGTAGATCAAGAGAGAGAGGCGAGAGGTAGATCGAGTGAGAGAGAGGCGAGAGGCAGATCGAGGGAGAGAGAGGCGAGAGGCAGATCGAGAGAGGCGAGAGGCAGATCGAGAGAGAGCGTCGAGAGGCAGATCGAGAGAGAGAGGCGAGAGGCAGATCGAGAGAGGCGAGAGGCAGATCGAGAGAGGCGAGAGGCAGATCGAGAGAGGCGAGAGGCAGATCGAGAGAGGCGAGAGGCAGATCGAGAGAGGCGAGAGGCAGATCGAGAGAGGCGAGAGGCAGATCGAGAGAGGGAGAGGTGAGAGGCATCGAGAGAGAGAGAGGCGAGAGGCAGATCGAGAGAGAGGCGAGAGGCAGATCGAGAGAGAGAGGTGAGAGGCAGATCGAGAGAGAGAGGCGAGAGGCAGATCGAGTGAGAGAGAGGCGAGAGGCAGATCGAGAGAGAGAGAGGCGAGAGGCAGATCGAGAGGGAAGCGAGAGGCAGATCGAGAGAGGGAGAGGTGAGAGGCATCGAGAGAGAGGCGAGAGGCAGATCGAGAGAGGGAGAGGCGAGCGGCATCGAGAGAGAGGCGAGAGGCAGATCGAGAGAGAGAGAGGCGAGAGGCAGATCGAGAGAGAGAGGCAAGAGGCAGATCGAGAGAGAGAGGCGAGAGGCAGATCGAGAGAGAGAGGCGAGAGGCAGATCGAGAGAGGCGAGAGGCAGATCGAGAGAGAGAGAGGGGGGCAAGAGGCGAGAGAGAGAGGCGAGAGGCAGATCGAGAGAGAGAGAGTGAGGCGAGAGGCAGATCGAGAGAGAGAGGCGAGAGGCAGATCGAGAGAGAGAGGCGAGAGGCAGATCGAGAGAGAGAGGCGAGAGGCAGATCGAGAGAGAGGCGAGAGGCAGATCGAGAGAGAGGCGAGAGGCAGATCGAGAGAGAGGCGAGAGGCAGATCGAGAGAGAGGCGAGAGGCAGATCGAGAGAGAGGCGAGAGGCAGATCGAGAGAGAGAGGCGAGAGGCAGATCGAGAGAGGCGAGAGGCAGATCGAGAGAGGCGAGAGGCAGATCGAGAGAGGCGAGAGGCAGATCGAGAGAGGCGAGACGCAGATCGAGAGAGGCGAGAGGCAGATCGAGAGAGGCGAGAGGCAGATCGAGAGAGGCGAGAGGCAGATCGAGGGAGGCGAGAGGCAGATCGAGGGAGGCGAGAGGCAGATCGAGAGAGGGAGAGGTGAGAGGCATCGAGAGAGAGAGAGGCGAGTGGCAGATCGAGAGAGAGGCGAGAGGCAGATCGAGAGAGAGAGGTGAGAGGCAGATCGAGAGAGAGAGGCGAGAGGCAGATCGAGTGAGAGAGGCGAGAGGCAGATCGAGTGAGAGAGGCGAGAGGCAGATCGAGAGAGGGAGAGGCGAGAGGCAGATCGAGAGAGAGGCGAGAGGCAGATCGAGAGAGAGAGAGGCGAGAGGCAGATCGAGAGAGGGAGAGGCGAGAGGCAGATCGAGAGAGAGGCGAGAGGCAGATCGAGAGAGAGGCGAGAGGCAGATCGAGAGAGAGAGGCGAGAGGCAGATCGAGAGAGAGAGGCGAGAGGCAGATCGAGAGAGAGAGGCGAGAGGCAGATCGACAGAGAGAGGCGAGAGGCAGATCGACAGAGAGAGGCGAGAGGCAGATCGAGAGAGGCGAGAGGCAGATCGAGAGAGAGAGGTGAGAGGCAGATCGAGAGAGAGAGGCGAGAGGCAGATCGAGTGAGAGGCGAGAGGCAGATCGAGAGAGAGAGAGGCGAGAGGCAGATCGAGAGGGAAGCGAGAGGCAGATCGAGAGAGGGAGAGGTGAGAGGCATCGAGAGAGAGGCGAGAGGCAGATCGAGAGAGAGAGGTGAGAGGCAGATCGAGTGAGAGAGAGGCGAGAGGCAGATCGAGAGAGAGAGGTGAGAGGCAGATCGAGAGAGAGAGGCGAGAGGCAGATCGAGAGAGAGAGAGGCGAGAGGCAGATCGAGAGAGAGAGAGGTGAGAGGCAGATCGAGAGAGAGAGAGAGGCGAGAGGCAGACTGAGAGAGAGAGGCGAGAAGCAGATCGAGAGGGAGAGGCGAGAGGCAGATCGAGAGGGAGAGGCGAGAGGCAGATCGAGAGGGAGAGGCGAGACAGATCGAGAGGGAGAGGTGAGAGGCAGATCGAGAGAGGGAGAGGCGAGAGGCAGATCGAGAGAGGGAGAGGCGAGAGGCAGATCGAGAGGGAGAGGCGAGAGGCAGATCGAGAGAGGGAGAGGCGAGAGGCAGATCGAGAGATGGAGAGGGAGGCGAGAGAGAGAGGGAGAGACGAGAGAGAGGGAGGCGAGAGAGAGAGAGAGAGAGGGAGGCGAGAGAGAGAGAGGGAGGTGAGCGAGAGAGGGAGGCGAGAGAGCGAGGCGAGAGAGAGAGAGGGGGGGCGAGAGAGAGAGAGAGGGAGGCGAGAGAGAGAGAGATGAGAGAAAGAGAGGGAGACGAGAGAGAAAGAGAGGGAGACGAGAGAGAAAGAGAGGGAGACGAGAGAGAGAGGGAGGCGAGAGAGAGAGAGGGAGGCGAGAGAGAGAGAGGCAAGAGGCAAGAGAGAGAGGCGAGAGGCAGATTGAGAGAGAGAGGGAGAGGCGAGAGGCATTGAGAGAGAGAGAGAGGCGAGAGGCAGATCGAGAGAGAGAGGCGAGAGGCAGATCGAGAGAGAGAGGCGAGAGGCAGATCGAGAGAGAGAGGCGAGAGGCAGATCGAGAGAGAGAGGCGAGAGGCAGATCGAGAGAGAGAGGCGAGAGGCAGATCGAGAGAGAGAGGCGAGAGGCAGATCGAGAGAGAGAGGCGAGAAGCAGATCGAGAGAGAGAGGCGAGAGGCAGATGGAGAGAGAGAGAGGCGAGAGGCAGATCGAGAGAGAGAGAGGCGAGAGGCAGATCGAGAGAGAGAGAGGCGAGAGGCAGATCGAGAGAGAGAGAGGCGAGAGGCAGATCGAGAGAGAGAGGCGAGAGGCAGATCGAGAGAGAGGCGAGAGGCAGATCGAGAGAGAGGCGAGAGACAGATCGAGAGAGAGAGAGGCGAGAGGCTGATCGAGAGAGAGGCGAGAGGCAGATCGAGAGAGAGAGAGAGGCGAGAGGCAGATTGAGAGGGAGAGGCGAGAGGCAGATCGAGAGGGAGAGGCGAGAGGCAGATCAAGAGGGAGAGGCGAGAGACAGATCGAGAGAGGGAGAGGCGAGAGGCAGATCGAGAGAGGGAGAGGCGAGAGGCAGATCGAGAGAGGGAGAGGCGAGAGGCAGATCGAGAGAGGGAGAGGCGAGAGGCAGATCGAGAGGTAGAGGCGAGAGGCAGATCGAGAGAGGGAGAGGCGAGAGGCAGATCGAGAGATGGAGAGGGAGGCGAGAGAGACAGGGAGAGATGAGAGAGAGAGAGGGAGGTGAGAGAGAGAGAGGGAGGGAGGCGAGAGAGCGAGGTGAGAGAGAGAGAGAGAGAGGGGGGCGAGAGAGGGAGAGAGAGAGGGAGAGAGAGAGAGAGGGAGAGCGGGCAGAGGGAGGGAGAGCGGGCAGAGAGAGGGAGAGCGGGCAGAGAGAGGGAGAGCGGGCAGAGAGAGAGAGAGCGGGCAGAGAGAGGGAGAGCGGGCAGAGAGAGGGAGAGCGGGCAGAGAGAGGGAGAGCGGGCAGAGAGAGGGAGAGCGGGGAGAGAGGGAGAGCGGGCAGAGAGAGGGAGAGCGGGCAGAGAGAGGGAGCGCGGGGAGAGAGAGGGAGCCGGGAGAGAGAGGGAGCCGGGAGAGAGAGGGAGCGCGAGGTTAAACAGGATTGTTGCAAGGCTGTATAAGGGCAAATGAGCTGAAGTTTCTGAAGATATGTAGTCCAATAGACAAAAGCTTGGAAATCTTTCCTTTATGGAACATAATCACTTCACAATGTGTGAGTGTGGACAAAGTGCACAAATAGAACAGCAGCAGCTCTGTGCCTTGTCTAAACAATTCAACTCTTTCAACACCCTCAAACTACACAATGACATTCAGGGTTTCAGGTGGCTACATTTCTCTGAAAATGCTTTCCAAAATCTCATGATTGAAAAAGAAAACATGAAGGAAACTCAATTCTCCAGCTGCTTCAAAGGAAGTGCCCAAAATAATTACTTTTCAAAGCACTGTGCAAAATTTCTTGAACTGCAATTTAACAGCCAGAACCAAGCAATACATTTAATCTTGCATTGAGCAGATAGATGTTACTGGAGAGGCAGTCCAAAATCTGTGCACTCCAAGATAAACAATCAAAAATAACCATTTATTTTACCCCATTAATATAGTAAATCATCGCAAGACCTCTAGGATTATCCTCAAGTCTCTTAGAATTAAAAATTAATCTCCTGGACCCTGCTGCAATCAATCCAGGCAAGAAAAATCAGAAGAGTGTGAATATTGCTGGATTTTCTTTAACTATTTATGCGGTGCTTTCTTTAAATATTTTTTTACAATGTTTTAAATGGGAAAAAGTGCTGTTTGACTGGGTGGGGTAGTTGGAAGCAAGAGGTCAGGCGAAGAAACCTCCAGGCATTTGTCCAACCAGGATAGGCAAAATAGGTGATGCAAAGTTTGGTCAAATTATTGAGTAAAAAAGAAGCGAGTGCGTGAGAGAGAGGAGAGGAGGGCGAGAGAGAGAGTGGGGTGGGGTGAAAAACACAGAGAGAGCGAGAAAGCGGGGGGGTGGGGCAAGAGAAAGCAAGGGAGCAGGGGCTTGAGAGAGGGGGGGGGCAAGAGAGATAAGGGGAGAGGAGAGGGAGAGTGGGGGCGGCAGAGAAAGAGACAGGGCGAGAGAGGGATCGAGAAGGGGGCAGGAGGGAGACAGAGAGAGAGGGATTGGGGGGTGAGAGAGAGAGATGGGGGTGAGAGAGAGAGAGATGGGGGGAGAGAGAGAGAGATGGGGGGAGAGAGAGAGATGGGGGGAGAGAGAGAGAGATGGGGGGAGAGAGAGAGAGATGGGGGGAGAGAGAGAGAGATGGGGGGAGAGAGAGAGAGATGGGGGGAAAGAGAGAGAGATGGGGAGAGAGAGAGATGGGGAGAGAGAGAGATGGGGAGAGAGAGAGATGGGGAGAGAGAGAGATGGGGAGAGAGAGAGATGGGGAGAGAGAGATGGGGAGAGAGAGAGAGAGAGATGGGGAGAGAGAGAGAGAGAGATGGGGAGAGAGAGAGAGAGAGATGGGGAGAGAGAGAGAGAGAGATGGGGAGAGAGAGAGAGAGATGGGGAGAGAGAGAGAGGTAGATGAGGGGAGAGAGAGAGGTAGATGAGGGGAGAGAGAGAGAGAGATGGGGGAAAGAGAGAGAGATGGGGGGAAAGAGAGAGAGATGGGGGGAAAGAGAGAGAGATGGGGGGAAAGAGAGAGAGATGGGGGGAAAGAGAGAGAGATGGGGGGAAAGAGAGAGAGATGGGGGGAAAGAGAGAGATGGGGAAAGAGAGAGAGATGGGGAAAGAGAGAGAGATGGGGGAAAGAGAGAGAGATGGGCGAAAGAGAGAGAGATGGGGGAAAGAGAGAGAGATGGGGGAAAGAGAGAGAGATGGGGGAAAGTGAGAGAGATGGGGGAAAGTGAGAGAGATGGGAGAAAGAGAGAGAGATGGGGGAAAGAGAGAGAGATGGGGGAAAGAGAGAGAGATGGGGAGAGAGAGAGAGAGAGAGATGGGGAGAGAGAGAGAGAGATGGGGAGAGAGAGAGATGGAGAGAGAGATGGGGAGAGAGAGAGAGAGAGATGAGGGGAGAGAGAGAGAGATGGGGAGAGAGCGAGAGATAGAGAGAGCAAGAGAGAGAGCGCGAGCATGAGCGAGAGCAAATGCGAGAGAGAGCGAGAGAGAGCGAGCGAGAGCGAGAGAGAGCGAGAGAGAGCGAGAGAGAGCGAGAGAGAGCGAGCGAGAGCGAGCGAGCGTGAGTGATAGAGAGCGAGAGAGCGAGAGTGATAGAGAGCGAGAGAGCGAGAGTGATAGAGAGCGAGAGAGCGAGAGTGATAGAGAGCGAGAGAGCGAGAGTGATAGAGAGCGAGAGAGCGAGAGTGATAGAGAGCGAGAGAGCGAGAGTGATAGAGAGCGAGAGAGCGAGAGTGATAGAGAGCGAGAGTGATAGAGAGCGAGAGTGATAGAGAGCGAGAGTGATAGAGAGCGAGAGAGCGAGAGTGATAGAGAGCGAGAGTGATAGAGAGCGAGAGAGCGAGAGTGATAGAGAGCGAGAGAGCGAGAGTGATAGAGAGCGAGAGAGCGAGAGTGATAGAGAGCGAGAGTGATAGAGAGCGAGAGAGCGAGAGTGATAGAGAGCGAGAGAGCGAGAGTGATAGAGAGCGAGAGAGCGAGAGTGATAGAGAGCGAGAGAGCGAGAGTGATAGAGAGCGAGAGAGCGAGAGTGATAGAGAGCGAGAGAGCGAGAGTGATAGAGAGCGAGCGAGCGAGAGTGATAGAGAGCGAGCGAGCGAGAGTGATAGAGAGCGAGCGAGCGAGAGTGATAGAGAGCGAGCGAGCGAGAGTGATAGAGAGCGAGCGAGCGAGAGTGATAGAGAGCGAGCGAGTGAGAGTGATAGAGAGCGAGCGAGCGAGAGTGATAGAGAGCGAGCGAGCGAGAGTGATGGACAGCGAGAGTGATAGAGAGCGAGAGAGAGCGAGAGAGAGCGAGAGAGAGCGAGAGAGAGCGAGAGAGAGCGAGAGAGAGCGAGAGCAAGAGAGCGAGAGAGAGCGAGAGCGAGCGAGAGCGATAGAGAGCGATAGAGAGCGATAGAGAGCGATAGAGAGCACGAGCGAGAACAAGAGCGCGAGCGAGAGCGCGGGAGAGAGTGAGAGCGCGGGAGAGCGCGGGAGAGCGCGAGAGAGCGCGGGAGAGCGCGGGAGAGCGCGGGAGAGCGCGAGAGAGCGCAGGAGAGCGCGAGAGCGCGGGAGAGAGGGAGAGAGGGAGAGAGGGAGAGAGGGAGAGCGCGGGAGAGAGCGAGAGCGAGGGAGAGAGCGAGAGCGCGGGGGAGTGCGCAAGTGAGGGGGAGAGCGCGAGCGAGGGGGAGAGCGCGCAGCGAGGGAGAGCACACGCGTGAGGGAGAGCGCGCGAGCGAGGGAGAGCGCGCGAGGGAGAGCACGCGAGGGAGAGAGCACGCGCGAGGGAGAGGGAGAGAGAGCGCGAGAGAGCACGAGAGAGCACGAGAGAGCGCGAGAGAGCGTGAGAGAGCGCGAGAGAGCGAGAGAGAACACGAGAGCAAGTGCGAAAACGAGCTAGCAAGCACGAGAACGAGAGAGAACGTGAGAACGAGAGAGAGCGCGAGAACAAGAGAGAGCGCGAGAACGAGAGAGAGCGCGTGAACGAGAGACAGCGCGTGAACGAGAGAGAGCGAGCGAGAGAGCGAGAGAGTGAGAGAGCGAGAGAGAGCGAGCGAGAGCGAGAGAGAGCGCAAGGGAGGAAGCGCGAGGGAGAGAGTGCGCGAGGGAGAGAGCGCGTGAGGGAGAGCGCGAGAGAGCGCGAGAGAGAGCGCCAGAGTGAGTGAGAATGAGAGCGAGAGCGAGCGCGAGAACGAGAGAGAACGCGAGAGAGCGAGAGAGCGAGAGAGCGAGAGAGAGCGCGAGAACGAGAGAGAGCGCGAGAACGAGAGAGCGCGAGAACGAGAGAGAGCGCGAGAACGAGAGAGAGCGCGAGAGCGAGAGAGAGTGCAAGAGCGAGAGAGAGTGCGAGAGCGAGAGAGCGCGAGAGCGCGAGAGAGCGCGAGAGAGCGCGAGAGAGCGCGAGAGCGCGAGAGCGCGAGAGCGCGGGAGAGAGGGAGAGAGGGAGAGAGGGAGAGAGGGAGAGCGCGGGAGAGAGCGAGAGCGCGGGAGAGAGCGAGAGCGCGGGGGAGTGCGCGAGTGAGGGGAGAGCGCGAGCGAGGGGGAGAGCGCGCGGCGAGGGAGAGCTCGCGCGCGAGGGAGAGCGCACGCGTGAGGGAGAGCGCACGCGCGAGGGAGAGCGCGCGAGCGAGGGAGAGCGCGCGAGCGAGGGAGAGCACGCGAGCGAGGGAGAGCGCGCGAGGGAGAGCACGCGAGGGAGAGAGCACGCGCGAGGGAGAGGGAAAGAGAGTGCGAGAGAGCACGAGAGAGCGCGACAGAGAGAGCGAGCGAGAGAGCGAGCGAGAGAGTGCGAGAGCGAGCGAGAGAGTGCGAGAGCGAGCGCGGGAGGGAGCGCGAGCGCGGGAGGGAGCGCGAGCGCGGGAGGGAGCGCGAGCGCGGGAGGGAGCGCGAGCGCGGGAGGGAGCGCGAGCGCGGGAGGGAGCGCGAGCGCGGGAGGGAGCGCGAGCGCGGGAGGGAGCGCGAGCGCGGGGGAGAGCGCGAGCGAGGGGGAGAGCGCGAGTGCAGGGGAGAGCGCGCACGAGGCGAGGGAGAGCGCGAGCGCGAGGGAGAGCACACGGGAGGGAGAGCGCGCGAGCGAGGGAGAGTGCGCGAGCGAGGGAGAGCGCGCGAGCAAGGGAGAGCGCGCGAGGGAGGGAGAGCGTGAGAGCGAGAGAACGAGAGACAGCGCGTGAACGAGAGACAGTGCGTGAACGAGAGAGAGCGAGCGAGAGAGCGAGAGAGAGCGAGCGAGAGCGAGAGCGAGCGAGAGCGAGAGCGAGAGACAGCGCGTGAACGAGAGACAGAGCGCGAGGGAGAGAGAGCGCGAGGGAGAGAGAGCGCGAGGGAGAGAGAGCGCGAGGGAGAGAGAGCGCGAGGGAGAGAGAGCGCGAGGGAGAGAGAGCGCGAGAGCGAGAGAGCGCGAGAGCGAGAGAGAGCGAGAGCGAGAGAGAGCGCAAGGGAGGGAGCGCGAGGGAGAGAGTGCGCGAGGGAGAGAGCGCGTGAGGGAGAGCGCGAGAGAGAGCGCCAGAGAGAGTGAGAATGAGAGCGAGAGCGAGCGCGAGAATGAGAGAACGCGAGAGAGCGAGAGAGCGAGAGAGCGAGAGAGCGAGAGAGCGAGAGAGCGAGAGAGCGAGAGAGTGCGCGAGAACGAGAGCGCGAGAACGAAAGAGCGCGAGAACGAGAGAGAGCGCGAGAGCGCGAGAGAGCGCGAGAGAGCGCGAGAGAGTGAGAGCAAGAGCAAGAGCGAGAGAGAGCATGAGAGAGCATGAGAGAGCGCGAGAACGGAGAGTACGAGAGCGAGAATGCGAGAGAGCGCGAGAGAGCGCGAGAGAGCGCGAGAGAGCGCGAGAGAGCGCGAGAGAGCGCGAGAGAGCGCGAGAGAGCGCGAGAGAGCGCGAGAGCGAGAGTGAGTGAGAGAGCAAGAGTGAGAGCGAGCAAGAGCGTGAGAGAGAGCAAGACAGCAAGAGAGTGAGAGAGCAAGAGCGCGAGAACGAGAGCGCAAGAGTGAGAGAGTGAGAGTGAGAGCAAGAGCACAAGAGCGAGCGAGAGAGCGAGCAAGAGAGCGAGCGAGAGAGAGCGAGCGAGCGAGAGAGCAAGAGCGAGAGCGAGAGAGAGAGCGAGAGAGAGAGCGAGAGAGAGAGCGAGAGAGAGAGCGAGAGAGAGAGCGAGAGAGAGAGCGAGAGAGAGAGCGCGCCAGCCGAGAGTGAGGGAGAGAGAGCGAGAGCGAGAGCGCGAGAGAGCGAGAGAGCGCCCGAGAGAGACCGCGAGAGAGAGCGCCCGAGAAAGAGCGTGCGAGAGAGAGCGCGCGAGAGAGAGCGCGAGAGAGAGCGAGAGAGAGAGCGAGAGAGCGCGAGAGAGAGCGCGAGAGCATGAGAGAGCGCGAGAGAGCATGAGAGAGCATGAGAGAGCGCGAGAGAGCATGAGAGCGCAAGAACGGAGAGCACGAGAGCGAGAATGCGAGAGAGCGCGAGAGAGCGCGAGAGAGCGCGAGAGAGCGCGAGAGAGCGCGAGAGCAAGAGTGAGAGAGTGAGAGTGAGAGCGAGAGCACAAGAGCGAGCGAGAGAGCGAGCGAGAGTGAGAGAGCGAGCGAGCGAGCGAGAGAGAGCAAGAGCGAGCGCGAGAGAGAGAGCGAGAGAGAGAGCGCGCCAGCCGAGAGTGAGGGAGAGAGAGCGAGAGCGCGAGAGAGAGCGCGCGAGAGAGAGCGCGCGAGAGAGAGCGCGAGAGAGAGAGCGCGAGAGAGAGAGCGCGAGAGAGAGAGCGCGAGAGAGAGAGCGCGAGAGAGAGAGCGCGAGAGAGAGAGCGTGAGAGAGAGCGCGAGAGAGAGAGCGCGAGAGAGAGAGCGCGAGAGAGCGCGAGAGAGCGAGAGGGAGAGCGAGAGGGAGAGAGCGAACGCGAGAGAGAGAGCGAGAGAGAGCGAAAGCGCCAGCCGAGAGTGAGGGAGAGAGAGCGAGCGAGAGAGAGAGAGCGAGAGCGCGAGAGAGCGAGAGCGAGAGAGAGCGCGAGAGAGCGAGAGCGAGAGAGAGCGCGAGAGAGCGAGAGAGAGAGCGCAAGAGAGAGAGCGCAATAGAGCGTGAGAGAGAGCGCGAGAGAAAGCGCGAGTGAGAGCGCGAGTGAGAGCGCGAGAGTGAGAGTGAGCGAGCGAGAGAGAGAGAGCGAGAGAGAGCGAGCGAGAGGGAAAGCGAGCGATAGAGAGCGCAAGAGCGCGAGAGCGCGCGAGAACGAGAGAGAGCGCGAGAATGAGAGATCGCGAGAACGAGAGAGCGCGAGAACGAGAGAGCGCGAGAACGAGAGAGAGAGCGCGAGAACGAGAGAGAGCGAGAGAGAGCACGAGAGTGCGAGAGAGAGCGCGAGAGAGAGCGCGAGAGATAAAGCGCGAGAGAGAGCATGAGAGAGAGCACGAGAGAGAGCGCGAGAGAGAGCACGAGAGAGAGCGCGAGAGAGAGCGCGAGAGAGAGAGCGAGAGAGAGAGCGAGAGAGAGAGCGAGAGAGAGCGAGCGAGAGGGAGAGCGAGAGAGAGCGAGCGAGAGGGAGAGCAAGAGCGAGAGAGAGCAAGAGCGAGAGCGAGAGAGCGCGAGAACGAGAGAGCGCGCGAGGGAGAGAGAGCGCGAGGGAGAGAGAGCGCGAGGGAGAGCGCAAAGGAGAGAGAGCGCGAGAGAGCGCAAGGGAGAGAGAGCGCGAGAGAGCGCAAGAGAGAGAGAGCGCGAGAGAGCGCGAGGGCGAGAGAGCGCGAGGGCGAGAGAGCGCGAGGGCGAGAGAGCGCGAGGGCGAGAGAGCGCGAGGGCGAGAGAGCGCGAGGGCGAGAGAGCGCGAGGGCGAGAGAGCGCGAGGGCGAGAGAGCGCGAGGGAGAGAGAGCGCGAGGGAGAGAGAGCGCGAGAGAGCGCGAGAGATCGAGAGAGATCGAGAGAGAGAGCGCGAGAGCGAGAGAGAGCGCGAGAGCGCGAGAGAGCGCGAGAGCGAGAGAGAGCGCGAGAGCGAGAGAGAGCGCGAGAGCGAGAGAGAGCGCGAGAGCGAGAGAGAGCGCGAGAGCGAGAGAGAGCGCGAGAGCGAGAGAGAGCGCGAGAGCGAGAGAGAGCGCGAGGGAGAGAGAGAGCGCGAGGGAGAGAGAGAGCGCGAGGGAGAGAGAGAGCGCGAGGGAGAGAGAGAGCGCGAGGGAGAGAGAGAGCGCGAGGGAGAGAGAGAGCGCGAGGGAGAGAGAGGGCGGGCGAGAGAGAGAGCGCAAGAGCGAGAGAGAGCGCGCAAGAGCGAGAGAGAGCGCGAGAGCGAGAGCGTGAGGGAGAGAGAGGGCGAGAGAGAGCGCGAGAGAGCATGAGAGAGCATGAGAGAGCACGAGAGAGCGCGAGAGAGCCCGAGAGAGCCCGAGAGAGCCCGAGAGAGCCCGAGAGAGCGTGAGAGAGCGCGAGAGCGAGCTAGCGAACGCAAGAATGAGAGAGAGCGCGAGAGCGAGAGAGAGCGCGAGAGCAAGAGAGAGCGCGAGAGCAAGAGAGAGCGCGAGAGAGCGAGAGAGCGTGAGAGTGAGAGAGGGAGCGAGAGAGCGAGAGAGCGAGAGAGCGAGAGAGCGAGAGCAAGAGCGAGAGAGAGCGAGAGCAAGAGCGAGAGAAAGCGAGAGAGAGCAAGATCGAGAGAGAGCAAGAGCGAGAGAGAGCAAGAGCGAGAGAGAGCAAGAGAGCAAGAGAGTGAGAGAGCAAGAGCGCGAGAACGAGAGTGCAAGAGTGAGAGCGCGAGAGCGAGAGCGAGCATGAGAGAGCGAGAGAGGGAGCGAGAGAGAGAAAGTGCCAGCCGAGAGCGCGGGAGAGAGAGCGAGAGAGAGCGAGAGAGCGAGCGAGCGATAGAGAGAGCGAGCGATAGAGAGAGCGAGCGATAGAGAGAGCGAGCGATAGAGAGAGCGAGCGATAGAGAGAGCGAGCGATAGAGAGAGCGAGCGATAGAGAGAGCGAGCGATGGAGAGAGCGAGCGATAGAGAGAGCGAGCGATAGAGAGAGCGAGCGATGGAGAGAGCGAGCGATGGAGAGAGCGAGCGATGGAGAGAGCGAGAGAACGAGAACGAGCGAGAGAGCGAGAACGAGCGAGAGAGCGAGAGAGAGAGAGTGAGCGAGAGAGCGAGCGAGAGAGCGAGAGAGCGAGCGAGAGAGCGAGCGAGAGAGCGAGACAGCGAGCGAGAGAGCGAGACAGCGAGCGAGAGAGCGAGCGAGAGAGCGAGCGAGCGAGTGCGAGAGCGAGAGAGAGCGCGAGAGCGAGAGAGCGCGAGAGCGCGAGAGAGCGCGAGAGCGAGAGAGAGCGCGAGAACGAGAGAGAGCGCGAGAGCGAGAGAGAGCGCGAGAGCGAGAGAGAGCGCGAGAGCGAGAGAGAGCGCGAGAGCGAGAGAGCACGAGAACAAGAGCGCGAGAACGAGAGAGAGCGCGAGAACGAGAGCGCGAGAACGAGAGCGCGAGAACAGAGAGCACGAGAATGGAGAGCATGAGAACGGACAGCGCGCGAGGGAGAACGTGAGAGAGAGCGCGAGAGAGCGTGAGAGAGCGCGAGAGAGCGCGAGAGAGCACGAGAGAGCACGAGAGAGCACGAGAGAGAGCGCGCGAGGGAGAGAGAGCGCGAGAGAGCGTGAGGGAGAGAGAGTGCGAGAGATCGAGAGAGATCGAGAGAGATCGAGAGAGATCGAGAGAGATCGAGAATGAGAGAGAGCGCGAGAGCGAGAGAGAGAGCGCGAGAGCGAGAGAGAGCGAGAGAGAGCGAGAGAGAGCGCGAGAGCGAGAGAGAGCGCGAGAGCGAGAGAGAGCGCGAGAGCGAGAGAGAGCGCGAGAGCGAGAGAGAGCGCGAGAGCGAGAGAGAGCGCGAGAGCGAGAGAGCGCGAGAGCGAGAGCGCGAGAGCGAGAGCGCGAGGGAGAGGGCGAGACAGAGCGCGAGAGAGCACGAGAGAGCGCGAGAGCACGAGAGAGCACGAGAGAGCCCGAGAGAGCGCGAGAGAGCCCGAGAGAGCGCGAGAGAGCGCGAGAGAGCGTGAGAGAGCGCGAGAGCGAGCTAGCGAACGCGAGAGCGAGAGAGAGCGCGAGAGCGCGAGAGAGCGCGAGAGAGCGCGAGAGCAAGAGAGCGAGAGAGCGAGACAGCGAGCGAGAGAGCGAGAGAGCGAGAGAGAGAGCGAGAGAGAGAGCGAGAGAGAGAGCGAGAGAGAGAGCGAGCGATAGAGAGAGCGAGCGATAGAGAGAGCGAGCGATAGAGAGAGCGAGCGATAGAGAGAGCGAGCGATAGAGAGAGCGAGCGATGGAGAGAGCGAGAGAGCGAGAACGAGCGAGAGAGCGAGAGAGCGGGAGAGAGAGAGTGAGCGAGAGAGCGAGCGAGCGAGCGAGACAGCGAGCGAGACAGCGAGCGAGAGAGCGAGCGAGAGAGCGAGCGAGAGAGCGAGCGAGAGAGCGAGCGAGAGAGCGAGCGAGAGAGAGAGCGAGCGAGCGAGCGAGTGCGAGAGCGAGAGAGAGCGCGAGAGCGAGAGAGCGCGAGAGCGAGAGAGCGCGAGAGCGAGAGCGCG
The DNA here is from genome assembly GCF_017639515.1 of Carcharodon carcharias. Classification (NCBI taxonomy): domain Eukaryota; kingdom Metazoa; phylum Chordata; class Chondrichthyes; order Lamniformes; family Lamnidae; genus Carcharodon; species Carcharodon carcharias. Next base: position 81,488,689 of record NC_054484.1, read on the forward strand.
AGAGCGAGAGAGAGCGCGAGAGCGAGAGAGAGCGCGAGAGCGAGAGAGAGCGCGAGAGCGAGAGAGAGCGCGAGAACGAGAGAGAGCGCGAGAGCGAGAGAGAGCGCGAGAGCGAGAGAGAGCGCGAGAGCGAGAGAGAGCACGAGAACGAGAGCGCGAGAACGAGAGAGAGCGCGAGAACGAGAGCGCGAGAACGAGAGCGCGAGAACGAGAGCGCGAGAACAGAGAGCACGAGAATGGAGAGCATGAGAACGGAGAGCATGAGAGGGAGAACGTGAGAGAGAGCGCGAGAGAGTGTGAGAGAGCGCGAGAGAGCGCGAGAGGGCACGAGAGAGCACGAGAGAGAGCGCGCGAGGGAGAGAGAGCGCGAGGGAGAGAGAGCGCGAGAAAGCGCGAGGGAGAGAGAGCGCGAGAGAGCGTGAGGGAGAGAGAGTGCGAGGGATCGAGAGAGATCGAGAGAGATCGAGAGAGATCGAGAGAGCGCGAGAATGAGAGAGAGCGCGAGAGCGAGAGAGAGCGCGAGAGCGAGAGAGAACGAGAGAGAGCGCGAGAGAGCGCGAGAGAGCGCGAGAGAGCGCGAGAGAGCGCGAGAGAGCGCGAGAGAGCGCGAGAGAGCGCGAGAGAGCGCGAGAGCGAGAGAGAGCGCGAGAGCGAGAGAGAGCGCGAGAGCGAGAGAGAGCGCGAGAGCGAGAGCGCGAGGGAGAGGACGAGACAGAGCGCGAGAGAGCACGAGAGAGTGCGAGAGCACGAGAGAGCACGAGAGAGCCCGAGAGAGCGCGAGAGAGCGCGAGAGAGCGTGAGAGAGCGCGAGAGCGAGCTAGCGAACGCAAGAACGAGAGAGCGCGAGAGCGAGAGAGAGCGCGAGAGCGCGAGAGAGCGCGAGAGCGAGAGAGCGAGAGAGCGAGACAGCGAGCGAGAGAGCGAGAGAGCGAGAGAGCGAGAGAGAGAGCGAGAGAGAGAGCGAGAGAGAGAGCGAGAGAGAGAGCGAGAGAGAGAGCGAGCGAGTGCGAGAGCGAGAGAGAGCACGAGAGCGAGAGAGAGCGCGAGAGCGAGAGAGAGCGCGAGAACGAGAGAGAGCGCGAGAACGAGAGAGAGCGCGAGAACGAGAGAGAGCGCGAGAACGAGAGAGCGCGAGAACGAGAGAGAGCGCGAGAACGAGAGAGAGCACGAGAACGAGAGAGAGCACGAGAACGAGAGCACGAGAACGAGAGAGAGCGCGAGGACGAGAGCCCGAGAACGAGAGCGCGAGAACAGAGAGCACGAGAACGGAGAGCATGAGAGCGAGAACGTGAGAGAGAGCGTGAGAGAGCGCGAGAGAGCGCGAGAGAGCACGAGAGAGCACGAGAGAGCACGAGAGAGCGCGAGAGAGCACGAGAGAGCGCGAGAGAGCACGAGAGAGCGCGAGAGAGCGCGAGAGAGAGAGCGAGAGAGAGAAAGTGCCAGCCGAGAGTGAGGGAGAGAGCGAGAGCGAGAGCGCAAGAGAGCGCGAGAGAGCGAGAGCGAGAGCGCGAGAGAGCGAGAGCAAGAGCGCGAGAGCGAGAGAGCGAGACAGCGAGCGAGAGAGCGAGAGAGCGAGAGAGAGAGCGAGAGAGAGAGCGAGAGAGAGAGCGAGAGAGAGAGCGAGCGAGTGCGAGAGCGAGAGAGAGCACGAGAGCGAGAGAGAGCGCGAGAGCGAGAGAGAGCGTGAGAACGAGAGAGCGCGAGAACGAGAGAGAGCGCGAGAACGAGAGAGCGCGAGAACGAGAGAGAGCGCGAGAACGAGAGAGAGCACGAGAACGAGAGAGAGCACGAGAACGAGAGCACGAGAACGAGAGAGAGCGCGAGGACGAGAGCGCGAGAACGAGAGCGCGAGAACAGAGAGCACGAGAACGGAGAGCATGAGAGCGAGAACGTGAGAGAGAGCGTGAGAGAGCGCGAGAGAGCGCGAGAGAGCACGAGAGAGCACGAGAGAGCGCGAGAGAGCACGAGAGAGCGCGAGAGAGCACGAGAGAGCGCGAGAGAGCACGAGAGAGCACGAGAGAGAGCGCGAGAGCGAGAGAGAGCGCGAGAGCGAGAGAGAGCGCGAGAGCGAGAGAGAGCGCGAGAGCGAGAGAGAGCGCGAGGGAGCGCGAGAGCGCGAGGGAGCGCGAGGGAGAGAGAGCGCGAGAGAGCGCGAGGGAGAGAGAGCGCGAGAGAGCGCGAGGGAGAGAGAGCGCGAGAGAGCGTGAGGGAGAGAGAGTGCGAGAGATCGAGAGAGATCGAGAGCGTGAGAACGAGAAAGCGCGAGAGCGAGAGAGAGCGCGAGAGCGAGAGAGAGCGCGAGAGAGCACGAGAGCGAGAGAGAGCGCGAGAGAGCACGAGAGCGAGAGAGAGCGCGAGAGAGAGGGCGAGAGAGAGCGCGAGCGCGAGGGAGAGGGCGAGAGAGAGAGTGCGAGAGAGCGCGAGAGAGCACGAGAGAGCCCGAGAGAGCCCGAGAGAGCCCGAGAGAGCGCGAGAGAGCGCGAGAGAGCGCGAGAGAGCGCGAGAGCGAGCTAGCGAACGCAAGAACGAGAGAGAGCGCGAGAGCGAGAGAGCGAGACAGCGAGCGAGAGAGCGCGAGAGCGAGAGAGCGAGAGAGCGAGAGAGCGAGAGAGCGAGAGAGCGCGAGAGCGCGAGAGCGAGAGCGAGAGAGCGAGAGAGCGCGAGAGCGAGAGAGGGAGCGAGAGAGCGAGAGCGAGAGCGAGAGCGAGAGCGAGAGTGAGAGAGAGCGAGAGCGAGAGCGAGAGCGAGAGCGAGCAAGAGCGAGAGAGAGCAAGAGCGAGAGAGAGCCGAGAGAGAGCAAGAGCGAGAGAGAGCAAGAGCGAGAGAGAGCAAGAGCGAGAGCGAGAAAGGGAGAGCGCGAGAGCAAGAGAGTGAGAGAGCAAGAGCGCGAGAACGAGAGTGCAAGAGTGAGCACGAGAGCGAGAGCGAGAGCAAGAGAGCGAGCGAGAGCATGAGTGAGCGAGAGAGGGAGCGAGAGAGAGAAAGCGCCAGCCGAGAGCGAGGGAGAGAGAGCGAGAGAGAGCGAGAGAGAGTGAGAGAGAGCGAGAGAGAGCGAGAGAGAGCGAGAGAGAGAGAGCGAGAGAGAGAAAGTGCCAGCCGAGAGTGAGGGAGAGAGCGAGAGCGAGAGCGCAAGAGAGCGCGAGAGAGCGAGAGCGAGAGCGCGAGAGAGCGAGAGCAAGAGCGCGAGAGAGCGAGAGCAAGAGCGCGAGAGAGAGAGCGCGAGAGAGCGAGAGAGAGAGCGCGAGAGAGAGAGCGCGAGAGAGAGAGCGCGAGAGGGAGGGAGAGGGAGAGAGAGAGCGAGCGAGAGGGAGAGCGAGCGAGAGCGAGAGCGAGCGCGAGAGAGAGCGCGAGAGAGAGCGAGAGAGAGAGCGAGAGAGAGAGCGAGAGAGAGAGCGAGAGGGAGAGCGAGAGGGAGAGCGAGAGGGACAGCGAGAGGGAGAGCGAGAGAGAGAGCGCGAGAGAGAGCGCGAGAGCGAGCGCGAGAGCGAGCGCGAGAGCGAGCGCGAGAACGAGAGAGAGAGCGACATCGAGAGAGTGCGAGAACGAGAGAGAGCGCGAGAACGAGAGAGAGCGCGAGAACGAGAGCACGAGAACGGAGAGCACGAGAACGAGAACGTGAGAGAGCGCGAGAGAGCGCGAGAGAGCGCGAGAGAGCGCGAGAGAGCGCGAGAGAGAGCGCGAGAGAGAGCGCGAGAGAGAGCGCGAGAGAGAGCGCGAGAGCGAGAGAGAGAGCGCGAGAGAGAGCGCGAGAGCGAGAGAGAGCGCAAGAGCGAGAGAGAGCGCGAGAGAGCGAGAGAGAGCGAGAGAGAGCGAGAGAGAGCGAGAGAGAGCACGAGAGCGTGAGAGCGTGAGAGCGAGAGAGAGCGTGAGAGCGAGAGAGCGTGAGAGCGAGAGGGAGCGAGAGCGAGAGAGGGAGCGAGAGCGAGAGAGGGAGCGAGAGCGAGAGAGAGCGAGAGAGAGCGTGAGAGAGCGCGAGAGCGAGCTAGCGAACGCAAGAACGAGAGAGAGCGTGAGAGAGCACGAGAGAGCACGAGAGAGCACGAGAGAGCACGAGAGAGCACGAGAGAGCACGAGAGAGCACGAGAGAGCCCGAGAGAGCCCGAGAGAGCACGAGAGAGCCCGAGAGAGCCCGAGAGAGCCCGAGAGCGAGCTAGCGAACGCAAGAACGAGAGAGAGCGCGAGAGCGAAAGAGAGCGAGAGAGCGCGAGAGCGAGCGCGAGAGAGCGAGAGAGCGAGAGAGCGCGAGAGCGAGAGAGCGCGAGAGCGAGAGAGCGCGAGAGCGAGAGAGCGCGAGAGCGAGAGAGCGCGAGAGCGAGAGAGCGAGAGAGCGAGAGAGCGAGAGAGCGCGAGAGCGAGAGAGCGCGAGAGCGAGAGAGCGCGAGAGTGAGAGAGGGAGCGAGAGAGCGAGAGCAAGAGCAAGAGCGAGAGAGAGCGAGAGCGAGAGCAAGAGCGAGAGAGAGCGAGAGCGAGAGCAAGAGCGAGAGAGAGCGAGAGCGAGAGCAAGAGCGAGAGAGAGCGAGAGTGAGAGCGAGAGAGAGCAAGAGTGAGAGAGAGCAAGAGCGAGAGAGAGCGAGAGAGAGCGCGAGAGCAAGAGCGCGAGAACGAGAGTGCAAGAGTGAGAGCGCGAGAGCGAGCGAGAGAGCGAGCGAGAGAGCGAGTGACAGCGAGAGAGCGGGAGAGCGAGAGCGAGCGAGAGCGAGCGAGAGCGAGCGAGAGCGCGAGGGAGAGAGAGCGCGAGGGAGAGAGAGCGCGAGGGAGAGAGAGCGCGAGGGAGAGAGAGCGCGAGGGAGAGAGAGCGCGAGGGAGAGAGAGCGCGAGGGAGCGCGAGGGAGCGCAAGAGAGCGCGAGAGAGCGTGAGAGAGCGCAAGAGAGCGCAAGAGAGCGCAAAAGAGCGCGAGGGAGAGAGAGCGCGAGAGAGCGTGAGAGATCGAGAGAGAGAGAGAGCGCGAGAACGAGAGAGAGCGCGAGAGCGAAAGAGAGCGCGAGGGAGAGAGAGGGCGAGAGAGAGAGCACGAGAGAGCGCGAGAGCAAGAGCGCGAGCGCGAGGGAGAGGGCGAGAGAGAGAGCGCGAGAGAGCGCAAGAGAGCACGAGAGAGCACGAGAGAGCCTGAGAGAGCGTGAGAGAGTGCGAGAGCGAGCCAGCAAACGCAAGAATGAGAGAGAGCACGAGAGAGCACGAGAGAGCCCGAGAGAGCCCGAGAGAGCCCGAGAGCGAGCTAGCGAACGCAAGAACGAGAGAGAGCGCGAGAGCGAGAGAGAGCGCGAGAGCGAAAGAGAGCGCGAGAGCGAGAGAGCGCGAGAGCAAGACAGAGCAAGACAGAGCGCGAGAGCGAGAGAGCGCGAGAGCGAGCGCGAGAGCGCGAGAGAGCGCGAGGGAGCGCAAGGGAGAGAGAGCGTGAGAGAGGGCGAGGGAGAGAGAGCGCGAGGGAGAGAGAGCGCGAGGGAGAGAGAGCGCGAGGGAGAGAGAGCGCGAGAGAGCGTGAGGGAGAGAGAGCGCGAGAGAGCGCGAGAGCACGAGAGAGCGCGAGAGCACGAGAGAGCGCGAGAGCACGAGAGAGCGCGAGAGCACGAGAGAGTGTGAGAGCACGAGAGAGCGCGAGAGCGAGAGAGAGCGCGAGAGCGAGAGCGCAAGGGAGAGAGAGGGCGAGAGAGAGAGCGCGAGAGAGCGCGAGAGAGAGAGCGAGAGAGAGAAAGTGCCAGCCGAGAGTGAGGGAGAGAGCGAGAGCGAGAGCGCGAGAGAGCGCGAGAGCGCGAGAGAGCGCGAGAGCGCGAGAGAGCGAGAGAGCGCGAGAGAGCGAGAGAGCGAGAGAGCGCGAGAGAGCGAGAGAGCGCGAGAGAGCGAGAGAGCGCGAGAGAGCGAGAGAGCGCGAGAGAGAGAGAGAGCACGAGAGAGAGAGAGCGCGAGAGAGAGAGAGCGCGAGAGAGAGAGAGCGCGAGAGAGAGAGAGCGCGAGAGAGAGAGAGCGCGAGAGAGAGCGCGCGAGAGAGAGAGAGCGAGAGAGAGAGCGCGAGAGAGAGCGCGAGAGAGAGAGCGCGAGAGAGAGAGCGCGAGAGAGAGAGCGCGAGAGCGAGGGAGAGGGAGAGAGAGCGAGCAAGAGGGAGAGCGAGCAAGAGCGAGGCAGCGCGAGAGAGAGAGCGCGAGAGACAGAGCGAGAGAGCGCGAGAGAGAGAGTGCGAGAGAGAGAGCGCGAGAGAGCGCGAGAGAGAGAGCGAGCGAGAGCATGAGAGAGCGAGAGAGCGAGAGAGCGAGAGAGCGAGAGAGCGAGAGAGCGAGAGAGCGAGAGAGCGAGAGAGAGAGAGAGCGAGCGAGAGAGCGAGAGACCGAGAGAGCGCGAGAGAGAGAGAGCGCGAGAGAGAGCGCGAGAGAGAGAGAGCGCGAGAGAGAGAGAGCGCGAGAGAGAGCGCGAGAGAGAGAGAGCGCGAGAGAGAGCGCGAGAGAGAGAGCGTGAGAGAGAGAGAGAGCGAGAGCGAGAGAGCGCGAGAGAGAGAGCGCGAGAGAGAGAGCGCGAGAGAGAGAGCGCGAGAGAGAGAGCGCGAGAGAGAGAGCGCGAGAGAGAGAGCGCGAGAGAGAGCGCGCGAGAGAGCGCGAGAGAGAGAGCGTGAGAGAGCGCGAGAGAAAGAGCGTGAGAGAAAGAGCGCGAGAGAGAGAGCGCGAGAGAGAGCGCGAGAGCGAGGGAGAGGGAGAGAGAGCGAACAAGAGGGAGAGCGAGCGAGAGCGAGACAGCGCGAGAGAGAGCGCGAGAGAGAGCGCGCGAGAGAGAGAGCGAGAGAGAGAGCGCGAGAGAGAGAGCGCGAGAGAGAGAGCGCGAGAGAGAGAGCGCGAGAGAGAGCGCGAGAGAGAGCGCGAGAGAGAGCGCGAGAGAGAGCGCGAGAGAGAGCGCGAGAGAGAACGCGAGAGAGAGCGCGAGAGAGCGCGAGAGCGAGAGCGCGAGAGCGAGCGCGAGAGCGAACGCGAGAGCGAGCACGAGAACGGGAGAGAGCGCGAGAACGGGAGAGAGCGCGAGAACGGGAGAGAGCACGAGAACGAGAGAGAGCGCGAGAGCGAGAGGGAGCGCGAGAGCGAGAGGGAGCGCGAGAGTGAGAGAGGGAGCGAGAGCGAGAGAGCGAGAGAGCGCGAGAGCGCACGAGCGCAAGAGTGAGAGAGAGGGAGCGAGGGAGAGCGCGTGCGCGAGAGCAAGAGCAAGAGCGAGATCAAGAGCGAGAGAGAGAGAGAGCAAGAGCAAGAGCAAGAGCAAGAGAGAGCAAGAGCAAGAGCGAGAGAGAGCAAGAGCGAGAGTGAGAGAGAGCAAGAGCGAGAGTGAGAGAGTGAGAGAGCAAGAGCGCGAGAACGAGAGCGCGAGAGCGAGAGCGAGCGAGAGCATGAGAGCGAGAGAGCGAGAGAGCGAGAGAGCGAGAGAGCGAGAGAGCGAGAGAGAGAGCGAGCGAGAGAGAGAGCGAGCGAGAGAGAGAGCGAGCGAGAGAGAGAGCGAGCGAGAGAGCGAGAGAGAGAGCGAGCGAGAGAGCGAGAGAGAGCGAGCGAGAGAGAGAGAGAGAGCGAGCGAGAGAGAGAGAGCGAGCGAGAGAGAGAGCGAGCGAGAGAGAGAGCGAGCGAGAGAGAGAGCGAGCGAGAGCGAGCGAGCGAGCGAGAGAGAGAGAGAGCGAGCGAGAGAGAGAGCGAGCGAGCGAGCGAGCGAGAGAGAGAGCGAGCGAGAGAGAGAGCGAGCGAGCGAGAGAGCGAGAGAGAGCGAGAGAGAGAGCGAGAGAGAGAGAGCGAGCGAGCGAGAGCGAGCGAGAGAGAGCGAGCGAGAGCGAGCGAGAGAGAGCGAGAGAGAGAGAGAGCGATGAGAGCGAGCGAGCGAGAGCGAGCGAGAGAGCGAGCGAGAGAGCGAGCGAGAGAGCGAGCGAGAGAGCGAGCGAGAGAGCGAGCGAGAGAGCGAGAGAGCGAGAGAGCGAGAGAGCGAGAGAGCGAGAGAGCGAGCGAGCGAGCGGGAGAGCGAGACAGTGAGCGAGAGAGAGCGAGAGCGAGAGAGAGCGCGAGAGGGAGAGAGAGCGCGAGAGGGAGAGAGAGCGCGAGAGGGAGAGAGAGCGCGAGAGGGAGAGAGAGCGCGAGAGGGAGAGAGAGCGCGAGAGGGAGAGAGAGCGCGAGAGGGAGAGACAGCGCGAGAGGGAGAGAGAGCGCGAGAGGGAGAGAGAGCGCGAGAGGGAGAGAGAGCGCGAGGGAGAGAGAGCGCGAGGGAGAGAGAGCGCGAGGGAGAGAGAGCGCGAGGGAGAGAGAGCGCGAGGGAGAGAGAGCGCGAGGGAACGCGAGGGAGAGAGAGCGCGAGAGAGCGCGAGGGAGAGAGAGCGAGACAGAGCGCGAGGGAGAGAGAGCGAGAGAGAGCGCGAGGGAGAGAGAGCGCGAGGGAGAGAGAGCGCGAGGGAGAGAGAACGCGAGGGAGAGAGAACGCGAGGGAGAGAGAACGCGAGGGAGAGAGAGCACGAGGGAGAGAGAGCACGAGGGAGAGAGAGGTCGAGGGAGAGAGAGCGCGAGAGAGTGCAAGAGAGCGCGAGAGAGCGCGAGAGAGCGCGAGAGAGCGCGAGAGAGCGCGAGAGAGCGCGAGAGAGCACGAGAGACCGCGAGAGAGCGCGAGAGCGAGCTAGCGAACGCAAGAACGAGAGAGAGCGCGAGAGCGAGAGCGAGCGAGAGCATGAGAGAGCGAGAGAGGGAGCGACAGAGAGAAAGCGCCAGCTGAGAGCGAGGGAGAGAGAGCGAGAGAGAGCGAGAGAGCGAGCGAGCAAGAGAGCGAGCGAGCGAGCAAGAGAGCGAGCGATAGAGAGAGCGAGCGATAGAGAGAGCGAGCGATAGAGAGAGCGAGCGATAGAGAGAGCGTGCGATAGAGAGAGCGAGCGATGGAGAGAGCGAGCGAGAGAGCGAGCGAGAGAGCGAGCGATGGAGAGAGCGAGCAAGAGAGCGAGCGAGAGAGCGAGCGAGAGAGCGAGCGAGAGAGCGAGAGCGAGAGAGCGAGACAGCGAGCGAGAGAGAGCGAGAGAGAGCGAGCGAGAGCGAGAGCGAGAGAGAGCACGAGAACGAGAGAGAGCGCGAGGTAGAGAGAGCGCGAGAGAGCGCGAGAGAGCGCGAGAGAGCGCGAGAGAGCGCGAGAGAGCGCGAGAGAGCGCGAGAGAGCGCGAGAGAGCGCGAGAGAGCGCGGGAGAGCGCGGGAGAGCGCGAGAGAGCGCGAGAGAGCGCGAGGGAGCGCGAGGGAGCGCGAGGGAGTGCGAGGGAGCGCGAGAGAGCGTGAGGGAGAGAGAGCGTGAGAGAGGGCGAGGGAGAGAGAGTGCGAGGGAGAGAGCGCGAGAGAGCGTGAGGGAGAGCGCGAGAGAGCGCGAGAGCACGAGAGCGCGAGAGCACGAGAGAGCGCGAGAGCACGAGAGAGCGCGAGAGCACGAGAGAGCGCGAGAGCACGAGAGAGCGCGAGAGTACGAGAGAGCGCGAGAGAGCGTGAGGGAGAGAGAGCGTGAGAGAGCGCGAGAGCACGAGAGCGCGAGAGCGAGAGAGAGCGCGAGAGCGAGAGCGCAAGGGAGAGAGAGGGTGAGAGAGAGAGCGTGAGAGAGCGCGAGAGAGAGCGAGAGAGAGCGCGAGAGAGCAAGAGAGAGCAAGAGAGAGCAAGAGAGAGCAAGAGAGAGCAAGAGAGAGCGAGAGAGAGCGAGAGAGAGAGCGAGAGAGAGAGCGAGAGAGAGCAAGAGAGAGCGAGAGAGAGAGCGAGAGAGAGAGCGAGAGAGAGAGCGAGAGAGCGAGAGAGAGAGCGAGAGAGCGAGAGAGAGAGAGCGTGCCGGGAGTGAGAGAAAGAGAAAGTGCCGAGAGTGAGAGAGAGAGAGAGAGAGAGAGCGTGTTGGGAGCGAGAGAGAGCGTGCCGAGAGCGTGCGAGGGAGAGCGTGCGAGAGAGAGAGCGTGCGAGAGAGAAAGCGTGCGA